>NC_140596.1:26687167-26912167 GCF_057381915.1 Diplotaxodon limnothrissa
CTTAAAATGTTGTTTATTATCACAAATCATAAGCCACACAGCTAAGAACAATAAGAACATCACTGGTTTTTCAGGTATTTGGTTAAACTAGACTACTAAACTGGACCGATTTCACACTACATCGACAAAATTGTTGGGCTGACTAATGTCTCAGTCTCTTAACTTTTAATTTCAGGGTTTTTTTTAGTCCCATTGCAACAGCTGTATAAAATCAAGTAATTCACCATGCAGAATGACTTCACAAACATTTGTGAAACAATGGATTGTTCTAAAAAGCTCAAAGAGTTGGAGCATGGTACCCTAACGGGATTTCACTGTTGCAAGTCAGCTCATGATATTTCTTCCATCCTAGATATTCTGCGATCAACTGTAAGTGGCATTATTGCAAAGTGAAACCATTGAGCCAAAGAACCAGAGGATCTATTTTTTTTTTTAATTTCCATTTTTCATTCTATCAATAAGCAGTGTATCACTTGTTTTCACTAACACGTATGTGGTCATCAACCTAGCTGCTGACAGCACGATATCAAAGCTCCCCTAAAATGCACACAACATGAGCAAACTTCAAGTGTAACAAAACAAAGAGAGGACATTTCAGTATTACATGATATGTATATATTTTTTTGGGGGGCACTTTTAAAGTATACCATGGAAAATCTTCCACAACAACTCTTTGTGACACCACTTTTAAGTTAAAAGTTTGGGCATTTCACTGGACAGACACAATACTTTTAAAAATGAAGGAATACTGTTGTAGAAACAACCATAGAGTGGATAGAGTGGGCTTTGCTTATATTGACTGCAGGTCAAACAATAAGACACTGTAACAAAATTTTTTGTTCCCCTGTATGGCATGGTAAATGGTAAATGGCCTGTATTTATATAGTGCTTTTCTAGTCCCTAAGGACCCCAAAGCGCTTTACATATCCAGTCATCCACCCATTCACGCACACATTCACACACTGGTGATGGCAAGCTACATTGTAGCCACAGCCACCCTGGGGTGCACTGACAGAGGCGAGGCTGCCGGACACTGGCGCCACCGGGCCCTCTGACCACCACCAGTAGGCAACGGGTGAAGTGTCTTGCCCAAGGACACAACGACTGAGACTGTCCAAGCCGGGGCTCGAACCGGCAACCTTCCGATTACAAGGCGAACTCCCAACTCTTGAGCCACGATCGCCCCATTGTATTGTCATATCCTGATCGCTTATGCCTTTTTTGGGGGCGTGTCATGTGTTATCTCTTTCAGTTTCAAAGTATTAAACTGACCAAGCAACAGGCCAACTAAAAGAACCAAACAACCAACAATCCTGAGTAAATAATAAAACATAACAGATCTAAATGCATGGATTGTATTTTAAGAAATATGCACTACAGTGTGCTAGGGCAATCTCACAATTTACAGAGTGCAAAAAAGACTGGAGAGGATGCTGATATGTGTGATTAAAAGCAGTAACTTTGATGCAATTGTATTGAGCATTTCTGCATTTGTGAAAATGTTTTATTAATGCCAATATTATGTCTTAAAACTACGCAAACTACCAATAAGCACAAGCGTGTCATAGTTTTGGTCTTTCCACTTATCAGTCATTAATCAAGTAGTGTGAGACATTTTCTTATCCCACTGATGGAGCTCAAAATACGTGAACCTTTAAATTAAACAAACACACTAGGGAACCCATTCATTACAACTTGAAATATAAGAAATGTGCTTGGTGTTGCATCATTGTTGCAAAGGATTGGGGGGGGATCAGATGACTTGATAACCTATGTGTGACAGAAACTCCCATAACTACAGTTTTAATTCATTCTTCATCATAAATCAATATTCCCCAGATGTTTTTGTACAGGGTGCCATGTGAATGATTTCACCCTAGTTACAAAATAAAATAAAATAAAAAGGTACACCAAACAGCTCTTTGGCTCTTTGTGTTACATATTCAGATAGGTAAATGATGAAATACGCTGCAAAATATCTTGAATACACGCTTGCTGGGTTTTCTTGATTTATACTCGTGTTTGACTGTGACTTATTTATTTAAAATTGTGCAAAGCCTCCCTGGTAGCCCAAGAACTTACAGAGAAACATGGTTAACAAATAGAGAAATAAAGATTCGAGGGGTTGCTAGGTGGGCAGAACAGATACTGCAACAGACGGATGCGGTGTGAATAGGAAGTGATTAGGTGGTTAGATAGTCTGCCTGGGTTACTTAAACCATCATAGCAGAATGTCCTGAGTTATCTAGCTTTAAGTGCCCACACTATGCTCTTTTCCACGCTGGTCTACTTTTATTTGCAGATTGACTAGATGAGGTTTATGACTTCAGGTTTATGACTCGAGCCGTTCTATAGCTTTAGACCTTTGACTGCGAATGCACTTTCACCATAAAAAAATATTCTTCTCGTACCGTACACTGCTGCAGTACCCTTTTCACTCGCTGTATAAAAAGCTCCGTTTTAGCTCTCATCACCTCCTACCCAATAGCCCAGTAGGCTTTGCTTGGTCAGAGCTCTTCATCAATCTTTGTGTAGAAGACAAACCTCTCTTAGAACTGCTAAAAGAAAAAAAAAAAAAAACAACAACACAGCTCGACCGCACATTTGAAACATATTTAACGTGAGGGAGAGATTGAGAATCATTATCTTATATGTAAGACAATATCTGGCTTCATTTAAACAGCTTTCCTAACTTTGGAAAATAAAATGGAAGAATACATACATCCGGAAATATGCAAAGATTCACTGAACTGATGGTTTTTATTAGTGAAATGAATAATAAATTAAAACAAGCTCAGGATCAAAAAAATTCATCTCTTTTTTTTTTTCTCAGATCAAAGTGAGTCATTAGGCTGCTGCACATCGCTGTCAAACATCGTCACACTTCACCCGTGTGAAGCTGACAAGAGACAGCTGAAGTGAAATATTATTTAAGTGAGTTAATGAAAAAAATTGTGCGTTACCACAAATATGATAAAAGCTTCCCAATGAATGTTACACTCACGTTTCACCAAACCTGTGTTGGTATAAATTCTACACTATACGATGGCTCTCTGACCAGCGTAAGGAGAGTGAAAGTCAAAGAGTGACCGAGCAAGACAACAAATCGCTTCAGTCACATCACCTCACTTTGACCACAGTCTGCAGTTAAGTTATAACAACACCAAACACAGAACAAGAGCTCTTGGAGTAGTAGCGATTCCTCCAAACTGCTGAGAATTTGCTGGAAAACGAAACAGAGAACACAAAATGTAATCAAATTTATCAGCCCATTTCCACTAATATCCAATCCAGTTTTAGGCTTAACAAACCATTGATCTTGCTTCATAGTGCAACTATCTGTGATTCAGAATAACTAGCTTCTTCAGTTTGGGATTTATACATTTTAAAACTCAAAATAAAGAAAAGGGAGGAAACAAAAGTGCATAATATGAGCACTTGAAGTTCTGTGTTTTTGATAAGAACTGCTAATATTTATATAAAGTATTTCCATAATAAAACACAATGTTCTTTTTCTTCACGTGCATCTTCAACTGATTTTTGTTAAGTATTTCTATAGCGCCACCAACTTCCTCTCAATGTCCTAGAACAAAAAAAGGGGGGAAAAAGAAAAAAGAAAAGTGCATGTTCTCAACATCGACATCACTTCATAAATGTGAAATGTGATACAGCACATTTACTTTGAAAGCTATGTGATGGTGAGGGTTGAGCTGTGTTACAGATACATATTGTTAGGATTAGGCTTAACAGTGTTAGAAGTGATAGCACATTAAACACAGGTTTAATGAATGAATCAACTGTTACAACCATAAAATTGGTAACTTTTGCATTACTGTACACGACTAGCAGAAAGGATAATATAGCTAAAAAAAAGGAGAAATATTTAGAATACCCCTAAATGACCTGAAACTGATCCTATAAAAGCACCATAGCATGGTTGCAGCCTTATCAGTTACACAGTATATAGGAATTCTCAGATCACCTAGCAGTAATCAATCACATTACTCTCTCGAGGTAAGAATTAAGTTGACTGAACATTTCAGTGGTGTGATCAGGCAAAGGAGTACAGTGGTTTCTATCTTCAAGCCTAAAAGCACTGCCTTTTACCCTGCTCTCAATAAATAAGATTGAAATAAACTACTTGTCTTGTGCACTTAACTGGAATTGAAGCTAGAACCGGTTCAGCATGCAATCTGGATATTTCATCCACAATTTGTCATCATGAGGTATATAAAAGATACATTCCTCTTTTATGTATGATATATGCTACAATATTTGAGATCTTTTCACTGTGGCACTTTCACTTCCCGTGTATTTAATGAGTTCCCATGAGAGATTGCTGCCCACACATTGTCACTCAATCAATATATATGTAGACAGATGTGTGTTTGTAGACAAAAGATACATAAATAATCGTATTTCCAATGGTTCAAAACAGCCTCAGCTGCATGCACAGCAGCATATATACATGAATAGTCACAGCGATCAGACGTTTAAGAGCCTACTTAAATCTTTTGCTTTTCTTAAATCCATATCGCAAATCAATAATTCATACAATGTAACAATATCAGCATGTAAAGTGTGTCTTCTAAGGTAAATAACAGCAACGAGTTAACAAAAGACAGAAGCACAATTAACAATATCGCTTAAGGAAACTGCATAGCCACTGCAGTTGTTCAAAAAGCTAAATCAAGGCCAGTAAGGCACCGTTTTGCCTTAACAATGTACAGCAGAATGGACAATCAACCTTGACAGAACTAGTAACTGCTGATGACAGGCAAGGGGAGTAATTGGGGAAAAAAGAAGAAACCATTATCTAATTAATCTGCTTTTAAGAGAATCTCTATTGCTGGCTGAGAAAGGAGGACGCAGAGCAAACTTACAGAGCAGCCTGCTGTAAAAGGTTATGCTATTCAAAATAGATTACATTGTTTACAGTACATAGGTTATTCTGAGCTTCAGTATAACCTAACAGAGCCCTGGGTAGGTTTATTAGGTTGCTGGAAAAGAAAAAAGCAATTCTGATTACCTTTTTCAATTTTAAGGGCAGCCTATTATGATCGTCCACATTTTATGCCATACAGTTCGATGTTACACTGGCAGCTGATTATTTTAAACACTGCAAATGTATGTAAAAATACTGTTGTGAAGCAAAAGTCAAAATGCTAATTACTGCTTTTAATAGTATGACGGAAATACGATAGAAAAGACAGCATTGATTTCTTTACATGATGCTACATGGTGTAACCACTGGAGTATGACAATGCTGTTTAAAAAGAATCCTGTTTTGCTGTCACAACAAGCTGTGTATTCGACACCTCTTGAATCAGCTGTTTTGTCTGTGGCATCCCAAACGCATGGTGCCAAATGCAGAGCGCCCTCTGGTGGACAAGTTATGAAACGTCATTATTCATAACATGATTGAAGGGTGTTTCTCCTGTCTCTTCTTCACTTTTTTAAAATTCTCATTTATTGGGCATCAAAAATGCCAACACCAATATAATGGCAAATATCAATATGTCATGTTATACTCACAAGCACTGGATCCTGCCCTTTAGCAGGCTCCAAGATGTTAGCAATTTAAGAGATAAGAGGAAATAGGAAAGTAAATATAGGAAAACTGTTTATCTAATTAATTATTTTCATTCATAAGTAGTAGTTGGTCATTTTTCCACCATCTGTCAAATAATTGCAACAGCAGGCTGTGAGATTAACACCAGTCTTTTTAGTCCACATTCACCTGAAGTCACTTATCTGTATGGCATTGTAGAAAAAGTTTATTCCTTCTTCCAACAAAGATGACAGTCTTTCATGGTTCACAGCTTTTCATGGTTTAGGTCATTAGCTACTGTTTTCCTCCGCAAGCTTTACTTTGGTGGCAGACAGCAAATGACATCAACCTCACCCCTCGGTCTTCTATCTGAGAAAAAAAAAAGTCTAACAAATTAGCTCTTGGTAAACAAAGACCTTTCAAATACAACTGTAATTAAGCAGCAAGACCTCATCAAAAACTAACAATAGGGTATGAATTATGAAGGTAGAAAAAAAAAGTAAATCGTCTGTAAATGCACTGTCAAAGGCTTTGGAAATGCTAGATAATTAAGAGTAGCTCCAGGGCGGTTCTTTCTTGCAAATCCTCAAATAATCAACACAGTAGCAACACAGCTACTTTGCTTGACTGGTTGGTTCACAAGACTGCCTATATGTAATAGTGAGTGGTAGCACAGGTCACCCATCTGCCATCTACTAATCATGAAGCTTATAGCCAACTAGGAAAGTTCTGATCTTCTGTTTATATAATTCATACACAACTAACTCTGCACCTCTGCACAACTAAACTGTAGATAACATTTACAGCAAGGTTTTTAGATGGCTTTGGTAACAGGAGAATCTGGACTAGCGATAAAAAAAAGCACTGCCTTTAAACAACAAAAAGGTTTTGTGTCACTTCTTGTCTCTTCACTTGTACGAACTCAGTACAAAGCTTACCAGTCTGCAACCCAAAGACCAACATGGTTGTAACTGAGTGGTGGCAGAAGAGAGGAGAAAACAGTTGATTGATAAGTAAAGCTGCCTATCTCAGGCTCTACTTAGCTCTGACAGGGACAAAACAGCAGTCTGCTGCGCCTGTCGCTGACATTTGTAATAAATCATTGGCAATTTCATCATTCAAGAGCGAGAGAAAGGCAGAAGGGAAGAGCGATTAAAAAAAAGAAAAAAAAGAATTAGACACCTGTCTTCTAACATTGTTTATTTCCTTTGTTTTTACTTTGAGCTCAGCATCCTTGTCCATTCCACTCTCTTTTAAACTTTCCATTTTGGTCAGCTACGCAGTACAGAACCATAAGGTCTGGACAGCTTTACTCAGAGGAATTGTGCTTTAACTCACCTTGAAGGGTCACTTCACACGAATTACACAAAGACATATTTTCCCCTTTACCTCTAGTGGTATCTAGCCATGCAGACAGTCTCACTTCTATCTGCTTGGATTTAAGATATCCGTCTCTAAGATTCGTGCTGCTCCATCAATACAGTGAAAGTGAATTTTGTGCTACTTGATCAAACTGACATCTTGACCCTTAAGATGTAAAATTAAGAGAAAGAAATGTATTTTAGGTGAAACAAAACACTGTTGGCACAGTAAGTGTAATGCTCAATTAGTTCTTGTGCTTACTGTTGTTATTTAAATTTAATTTGCTCCGGCAATCAGACAATCTCCCGCTACTGTTTTTCTGTCATTTGCTATTGTGTGATTGACAATTGTATATTCTTGATGACAATAACAGTGCTGAGAATACTCGATAGGCTTCCCCATTTATCTTTTTGATGCCTGCGTCTAAGGTTGGGAACACACTATATATCGGGCATTCATCAGTCCTTGGAAAAAAAATCGGTGAGATTAGTTTTCTGACACATATTCTTTGTCCATTTAAGTGGGAGCAAAAGAGGTTTGACCGCATTCTTGATGTGATATTATCAAATATTTTTAGCTCCAGGAAAAATATCTGCAGCTGTAACGTAGTATGAAATCAATGACAGGCTCTCAGAGCTTCAGCCATTAAGCACTTACACATCAAGGTATATTTATAAGGCAAAATGCAACAACAAACATTTGTGAGAACCTACTTCCAACACTCTCTTCTGTAACACACTGCAACGTCTTTGTGTTCTCTATGTGTCACTTAAAAAAATGTTTCCCTTTTTTGCTTTTCACTACATTTCTAAGCATCAAAAACCATCTGAAGAGCCTTTGCATGGGGATTAGGCCTGGCATAGAACAGTATGGGGTGTAGTGTAACTAGCATACACAGAGCAACACAACAATATGAAACTTGGACAATCACCTACCCTGCCTTTATAAAAAATAAAAAAAACTGTAGAGTTAAAAGATAAAATTTATAATGCTGCTCGATGCTCATTTGAGAAACTAGAAAAACAGCTCAGGGTGTGAGCTGTTGAAAGGATTCCATAAAGAAATCCATCTGTTCTACATACACAAACAGTCTACAGGCAGAGTCACCACTTATTTTAGCTCTCAAAGTCTCTCTTGCTCTCCATCTAAATACCCGAGGCGTCTATCAACCACCTCTGAAAATTTGAAAAGGCTGAAAAGAGAGGTGAGTTGGTCTGTAATCATTGTTTGTTGATATTTATTTATCTCTGTTTGAATCTTCAAAGTGAATCACTTAAGCAGACTAAAGTGGATGTCAACTTCTTTACCCCCTTTCATCGAAGTATGATTCCTTCACAGTCTTGGGAACTGGGACAAAAGATAATGACTTATATTTAATAAAAAAGATGACATAAGTAAGATCCAAACCAGTCATCCACTGAGCCAGTGTGAACTGTCAATGTGTGAAGTCGAATTTGCACATGAAAAGCGACGTGGTTTAACGTTAAGCGTTTCATATTTGATTCCACTACAGTGCCAGGAGAAGATCAGAGACTTTTCTCTTTCCGTGATCTATTTTGGTGCTCATCATTTTCTCTTCTCCAACACCTGAGACAGATAATTATCCATTAAAAAGGGGAAAAGTGCAACATTTTGTCATTTCTTTCAAAGTAAGATGTTTTTAAATATGCCACGCCAGAGTGACAAGCTAGAAGGCCAATGATTACAGTAATTAATACAAAATTCTCATTAAGTCATCAGGAAGAGTTTCTTAGCACTCACGGGCTGTTCTGCATTTACTTTAGAGGGGGGAAAAAGTTCTACTTGAAGTTGAATCCCATGAAATGTTCTCCATTCAAACTCGGGCAGACCCACGCTTCATTTATCCACAGTGTCTTCATGTGGCTATTTTTCACAAGCACCCATGAACTATTCTTTGCATGTTTCATGAAATGATATGAGATCATCTTTTTAGTTCTGCCCGTCTCTCATGTGCAGAGGCTTCGCATAATCGCTCACTTCCCTGATAAATCATGTCCCCTCTTGCTGTAGCCCAAACACCTTCCATTGTCAGAGCTCAGACTGAACCCGCTGCCGAGGCTGATGGATGATTTGCAAGCAGTCAGCCTCTTTCTAAAACCTTGTTAGATTGATAAGCCTTGTTCTTTAACCTTCTCACACTCACACTGAGCTCATGCAGGCTGGCCAGTCTAACACTTTCCCCTGTAATACAGGAAAAAGCACAGAAATAAGCAGAGCTGTCATCCAGGGACAACGTCAAGTCTATATGTGTGCTAGTAAGTTGAATAATGGTTGTTAAAGTTTCCAATAGTTTAGTCTTAGACTCAGAACTGAAAACGCCAGTCTTATTCTCAAATACTTCATATAAGAACAGCTCACTCTGTGCTTTCCCCTCTTCCTCAAACAAACAAGAAGAATCCCTTTTAGCAAGAACTCAGTGTTCTTACCTCTACATTATGCCACAGCTGACAATGACATTTACTGCATGGCTCCTTCAGAGATTTGGACTACTTCCACAGTCAACTGGCTAATTTTCAAATACAGTCCAAATTTTTAAACGTGAGGTTGTTTCTATGACAACCTCACGTTGACCTCCAAACTTAATATTAGGGCGGGGAAAAAAACCCCACTTCTTAGTGTGTGTATAAATTCAATAGAAAATAAGAGACAAACTGCCCTTTTGATCTCTTCTAGAAAAGAAATGGGCCTGTGCACAGCATGGCGCAGAAATGTTATTTCACCAGAATGAGATGTGTCAACAAAACATAAGCACTTAAAAATGATCTTTGAGCAATATTACTAGAGCTGACGTTAATTTTTAAAAAACAGTATCACGGCCATTGGTTCAGTAATATTAAATTGGTTTTGGTTATGTGCTGAGGATGATTAACGCACTATGACTAATCTACCTGCTCTGGACCAAAACCAAGGTGATAATACATTTCTTTCCCCTTAATAGTACTGAAAAGCATTATACAAAAACTGTACAAGTTAGTAACACTGAGATTGGAAAGAAAGTGTCTGGACAGGATATTGTAAAGAGTTACAACTTCTCTTATTGCATTATATCTTACACAATTATTTATCATTTGTCTATTGCCAGTGGACATAGCTGGAACCGCCACACATAAGGCTTCACATATGTTTATAAATCAGGAATCAGCATTTATTAATGTACAGCTACATTATACACTATCAATCATGAATATATTGTAGTGATTATACATGTGCGAAACATGAATGCTGTTTGTATTTATTCTTTTGAAGAAAATCAAACAAATGTTTCTCTTGAAAGCTCTGCTGTTTGTTGCAATGTTGTACTTCAGTGCGAGCAGACCTCAAATTGAGAATAAGGAGATGCATACAGCAGTAGAGCTGATGCAGTCAAATATACCCCAACATCTCTGCCTGTTTTAAGCACTAGCAGAAAATAAGCAATTTTCTGTTATTTTAGTTTGCAATTGTAAAGTTATACAGTATCAAAACAATTGTTAATAAATAATTCCGCTTGGCTGGAGACGCTCCTGCACGCTGAATAAAATCTGTGTGTATGTGAACGCGTGCCAGCCTTTGTGGACAAACACAGAACTATCTGTGAAATACATTTAGACGGTCTCTTTCCTCTTTGGTTGACATTGTAATTACCATTCAAACTAGCCAGGCTAATTACCTCCCTGTAAAGAAAAAATAATCAGGTTTGTGCACAAATCAAAACTAGCCACAGATGCCACGGCCTAAAAACCAAAACAATCATCAAGTCTACTGGGCATGATTATTATGTTTTCTATTTAATCAAAACTTGCATTAAGATTTAAAGTCATCAATTATTCTTTCAATGACTTTTCCAAAGATTATTATATAAATCTGTAAAGTATTCATTATATTCTGTCAATCATATTCTCTGTTGAATTTGTTATTGTTTAATTTGAACCCATATTCCCACAGGGCTCTAATGTGATTAATTAAGGATAATTAATATGGCCGATTTATAAAATATGTTTCACTGTCCCGTGCAATTTTTACTTCATTAGTTAAACTGGATGGAAATGATATGTCAAAAACATGAACTTTTCAGGCATTTTAATACTGATGTTTTAACATTAAAGTAACACATTTTAAGACTAACAGTGAAGGAGGTCAGGTAAAAAGTCTCATTTTCTTGATTTTCAAGTCAAGAATGCCAAATGCACTATTGTAAGTCTTTTTCTAACAACTAGAAATATGAAGAAAAGAACTGTAACCAGTATAATCAGTCGTTCAATAAAAGTCAACAGTGACAGTTAAGCCAGATTTATATTACAGTCACTGGGTGTCCAAAATAAACGTAAAAAAATATAGTACATAAAAAATATCCAGGCTACACAACACTGAATGAGCAATGTCAGTCTTAAAAATAAATATTTTTGTCCATGCCCTTTGCCAGCCAGCAGCTATTTCCATTCCTTTACTCTTCCGCCCCGTATCTGCTTTATTGTGATGTTAAACAGTGAGTTTTGACATTCAGAAAGGCCCTGCCAAAGGACAGGCCAGTGGATGCAGTAGAGAAGAGAAGGCCTTAATGGGTTCAACTGGAATGGAAAGCATCTGTTAGTCTCCACAGGCTGGAGGAGAGAGAAATGTCAAGTATGGTTATTATAGAGCAGACACCAGCTCTAGGAATTTTCACCTGAATGAAAAACAGTCTCTGACAATGCGCATGCACGAGCTACATCTGCGCACATTAATGGCGCAGGGGTGGCGAAAAAAAAGCCACTCACGCCACGGTGCACATATAAAAAGTAATGTGTCATAGATTCACACACGAACATACAAAGCACATACATAACACTTAGTTCTACTGTTATCAGTGTTGAACACAACATTTTTCCTGCAGGTAGCCTGTATATTTTCCTACTGCCTGGGATGACAGCATATTTCACTTCACGTCGACTGCTGTGCCGCATGTTCAGTCCACTGTGTTTCCCAGACAGAGGGGAGAGAGGCTGCAGCTTGAAACATAAACTATACCCAAGAGAGGTGTCATTCTTGTGCTATCAGACTTTTTCTTCACTGAAAGACAGAGACTGCCCCGTCTGAATTATTTTAACACTTTTAAATCATGTGCATGTTCCTAAATATATTTTACATCTTGCATATATGGCTTCTTTGGACTCAAATGCCAAGTGTGACACTCATACTGTTGAGCCCTGCATACCACAACCATCACCTTTCTTCACTTAGGGGTTGTTTTCCAAGACACTAAGAAGAATATTTCTTTTAAAAGCAAAAGGAGTGCTATTAAAATAAATAATTTTTGAGGAATGAAAAGACTGGTTCAGGCTGGGAGAGAATTAGGTTATTAAGCTCCAAATGTTTCATTATAGTATGGTTTCTACAAAGCTTTAAAACCATACATGCTTAGAGAATATTCTCACTAGGAGAAACTGTCATCATCTGAATGGCACGGAAAATCACATACTTGTGAAATGTTCTTATGTCCGCAGAGGGTATTTCTCCACAGGAACACTTGAGCTTGTTTGCTAATTTGTACCTCCGAGGATGCTAATCAAAGCGAGTGCCTGAATAATGAAGCTCTTTAGCCCAGAGGCCAGAGATACATACATGGCCCTGTGCCTCAAGGCTGAGTGTCTACAAGAGGATGTGTCTGTGTGTTTGTGCGACTGTGTACGAGTTCAAGTGAATGCATGTGACTGCATGCACTTTAATGTGTGAATGAGCCAGCATATGGACATAAAAGGGCAATATATAAAGTAGATAAGCAAAGCCCAAATTCTGCTCTCTAAGGGAGGGGAGGATCCAGCATCAAACAGATCTTGCTGCCTGAGGGCTGGCCTTCCCGTTCTGTCGGCATGGAAACTCCTCTCGCTGCACTTAGAGCTTCTGGATCAGTGAGGAGACACAGAGCAGGCGGAGTGGCAGCACAAGCGACTTCCACAAAGAGGAGCAGAGAGATGACGCAGTTTGGAATAATGTTTTCATTTTATCAGCAAAGCTTAAAAAGTAAGCACTGGAATCACCTGTAACTTTTTCTGTGCGAGTCTGGTGGACCAAAGAATGATATTGACATGAGTCTTTACAAGAGGGGTACTAGAATTTATCATCTTTAATCACTCCTGCCTAAATTCTTGTCTTTGAGTCAAGAAAGCTTGATAGCAACATTCAAAACACATGCAAACAAATGTTGTTTGTCCTGCCAAGGTTCACAGTGTAACCAGCTACAAATGATAGACTGAAAAACAAAATATGAGAGGCAGCCAAAAACAAACAAAAAAAGGCAAAGACAAGACTGATGCAGAATGTTAATCTGTGTGGGGAAAAAGTATTTATATAGCACTTCTAAGACTACTTTAACAAAGGTATTACTACAGAGACAGAACTGAAGCACCTCTCTTTGTAGAAAGCATAGATATAAAGAGACGATAACGCTCATTTCCCTCCCATAACAACATAAGTTCATATAATCATCTCCCTAGCTCGGTCTCTTCCTGACGGCTATGTGATATGGCTGCTGGCACTGGTGAATGTGGGAGGACCAGGAATGTGTGTGGCTGGGGCGATAAGACTGCTGTAAAATTTAATTAGCACAAAGCCATGGTGAAAATGACTTCATTTCTCACTGCATTATTAACTAGAGCAGTATGTAAGAGCCTATTCTCAATCAATGTAAATAACACGCTCATGAGAGAAAGGAATGTAGAGGAGAAACAAAGAAGATGAAGACGGCAAGAAAGAAGAAAGCAATGAAATACTACAGATTTGAAAGAGATCAAAGCAGTTCTAAGAGTCACATTAAAAAAATTCAGGTGTGTATTTAAACCTAACCGCTTATGAATCATCAGACCTTTGTGCATTGACACATAAGATGTGTATCTAGGCAGTCAGAAGACGAGACAGCATGTGAAGAAAGACCAGGAGAAGCACAAAAGCCAGCTGAATAAGAATCCAACATTAAAAGCTTCACCTGCTGTTTGGGGTCTGAGCTGGTGTGAATGGGCTGAGTGATTAGGGTCCTTGGCTCGACATGCTGAACACCACTTTCTATTTCACGATTCACAGCCTTTATTACAGCCAAGCTTCCTCATAATCCAGCTAAAAGTGGATATCTGAGGAGCCTGATCGGCTTAGGACTTGGCTAAAATGTGGGATGTACAGCACAGAGACATGGAGCAGAGTGCAGAGGTGTTCGTTATCATCTGTTTTCTATTTAGGACTGAACAGTGGAGCTCGGTTTGTGTGTGTGTGGAAGCATGTGTGTCCAGTCTACAGTGACCTCACTGGCCAGACTAATTCACTTCCTCATCTTCTTACATTCTGGAAAGGACTATAAGATAACAGGGACTGCCATTTCTTACTGTAATGATCATAGCGCATGTAACCTCTCTTCCTTTAACTGGCGGGCCAATCAAACACATCTTTGCATGGAAATAATCACATATACAGCAATTTTTTTTTTTTCATAAATCTCAGTCGTTTTCATTTTTGCATTCATATTTCTCTGCAAATGCACCTTCATGCTTTCTGTTTAAGTCTGTTGCACATGACACATTCACTGTATGCCGCCCATATGTAAATTAACGCTCACCAAAATTTGTCAGAATTTTTTTTTTCCAATACACCACTAAATAAGGACGGAAGAAATTCATACATGCCATTAATGAATAATTGGTAACTTTTGCAGAAGTTGTCCAATTACAACAGTCATTAGTTTTGACACAAAGTGATGTGTGCCCAAAAAAAACAAAAAACCCTTTCCAATAAAAAACACCTCTGCATATCCAGGAAGCAGCAGCCCATGTGGGAGCCATTAAAAGCCATTTTTATTACCTATGTCCTTGCCTTTAAGGCAGTACAAGAAGTAAACAGCATCATGATTACATCGAGTGTGACATGTCACATAATCTTAATTACTGCCTGTATTACACATGGGGAACATGGTGCATTTGCAAATAAATGCCATACAGTTGCCCTAAGACAGACACTAGGTAGATGCCGCTTCTGGCCTTCAAATTAAGGGAAGATGGATTGTGCATGGACATTGCTGGTTAAATCTTTAGACCACTACGTGTATGTGGCAATTAATCGCCAGCAGATCAAGAAGAAATCCTGTGGCCAGCAGATCAAGAAGAAATCCTGTGGCCAGCAGATCAGACTGTTTGACACAGGCTGCTTACATGTGTGAATGAGTGCAAATGTAAGCATGTGGAGGGGCATTGTTGCAAAAGATTCTATTATTCTCATCAAAGTCTGGATAAAAAAAAATGAAATCGCTTCCTTCTGGGCTCTCTACAACCCTCAATTACTATTCCACAAGTCGCACCGCAAAGGCTAGACCTAATTACAACAGCCACTTTGTTAAGGTGCCCTCTTGCTCCATCTGTTCAATGAATGTGTGCACCGGCTCAGACATGCACATGCACACACACCAAGTGCAGCACTTCAGACAGACAGGCAAAGGCAGGTCAAGGTACATTTTCCCATCTGGATATACCTTTGTCGACAAGAACAGTTAAACATCTAAAGCACCAATCAAGTGTGGCGATAAGAGACACATTGTGACTCCAAGTGGCCAGATGACTGTGGACATGACTACAGAGAGCAGTACACCTGTCCAAGCCTTAGACACGGCTAACAGTGCAACCCCAGAATGGCCTTTAACCTTCTCCGTGCACATGATTAAAATACAGGGTAAAAGCTGACAGTTTTTATGCATGTATGCATGAGTACGTGTGTGTGAAAGTGAACATTGTTCCGGCTGAGAAGCTTCTGGACAATAATCTGTCACTTTAATGAAAAGCGCGCGGGCCGCATGTGATGTGTGGATGATATATGATGACCAAATGTGGATAAATCAGCAACTTTTACAGTTACACTTTTAAAACAATGACGTGTTGCATCAATTGAAATAGATCTAGTAAGGAGAGAGAGGCTGTGCTGCTCTTTTTTTTTGTCTCGAGTTCACTGAAATGTTTAATAATCCCTTTTTTTCTGCTTATGCCACGTCTGGAGAAAAGCAGCAAGGCAAAGAAGAAATAAAAGAAAACTTAAAGATGAGACTTAGGAAGTTTTGAGGGACTGGTAGCTTTCACACATTTTTCTTGAAAGAACAAGAATATGAAAAGGATTGAAAAAGCCCATATACAATCTGCAGGATACAGTCATCCTGCAGTGGAATCCACATATCATAGTCTATAAGTGGCCCAATCAAAAAAGACGAGCATCTAACGGCAGATTCCACTTGAGTATCCAGCCCCAGGAAGCTCCAGCAATGCTAGCTTTTCACCCACATGTGAGCACACGAGAACACACAGAGTCGGGTGGAAACAAACTTTCTATTTTATTGTACTTTTTTAACTTCCATTTTAACTGCACACTCACCCCAGTTTCATCGTAATGATTTTCTTCAGAACAACCTCTCAAAGACACCGTGGGTTGAGTCTCAAATTAAGTCGATTAGTCATCTTCCACTACCACTTGCACCTATACCCAAGCCATTTAAAATCAGCACTGAATAGCCGCCTGCACGAACCAAGTATCTGACATTACACAGAAATAAATTCAGCAAAAAGGGTCATAAAGTTGACTCGTCAAACACATAGGACAGAAGATCTCCAATAACTAGAGGCTTACTTTTAAGCATTAATGCTTTCAACTGCAAGTAAGAAGGAAAAAAAACTTGGTAAAAGGGCTAAGTGACTTTGTGAAGTGACCTTTACATCAATTTCAAGCTCTAGTTCAGAGCTATATCACACATGATAATTGTTAGGTCGGGTGTCACTAAAGACATCTGAAGTAATTGCTCTTAAAGACAAAGACATTTACTCCTTCATAGATCCCATTCCACCCCACACTTTCCATAATAGATCATCCAAGACAAGGGCATTACACAATGCACCTCTGGCTTGTGCTGTGTTGCACACTCTCTGTGTTTTCCTTTTCTCTGTCTTTCTGTCAAACACGACCATTAAACATGCAGCTGTGTGATTTCCCTAGATATGTACATGCACACGCCAGCTTGGGAGTCAGCAAGGCTGTGATGAGATCTTGCAAAGAAGCCAGAAATGACCAGAGAGCGCCTGGAGAGATGTTTTCAGAAGGACACAGTTAAAAAGCTATGGCTGCTTTATAGATTCAATAAGTATCTTACACCTGTGTGGCTAACCACCATCGATCCATCATTCTGTGGAGCCCAATCCAATTTAGAGTGTTGAGGAGCCCCAGAGCCCCAGAGCCTTATCCTAACCCAGGCCACAGCCATCGTAAAGCCTGCTTACCTTCATCTCCTAAAGTCTGCTGGTGTTTCTGTGTACTTTTATGTCTATGTGTGTACGTGTGCTCGGGGAGACTGCAGACCTAGCTAAACACCTTAGCTGCTGGCTCATGTTAAAGTGTGCTGAGCCAATTTAGGGGTAGACCAGGAGACAAGATGTGAGAGACAGAGGATGCTGAGGAAAATTAAGGGACTCAAACTGGGGCCCAACCTCAAATCAAAGAGTGCATGAAAGCGAAGGGGAAAGGGATAAAAAGAGAGAGACTGCATTCATTTGTGTGCAACAAACAGTGTAGGAGACTGCAAACCATCTTCTAATCCTGTTTTCTATTCCGTGGCAATCAAACTCATCATGACTACAAAGCACTATAACCATTATCAAACTACTCCACAGTCTCATCACACTGTGATAGGCAGCATTCTAAAAATCTGCCATCTGATTTGTTTGGCACCGACAACAGAGTGGTGTACTCGAGACTCCCTTGGTGCAAAAACTTAATGGCACCATGCATGTTCAGATTGACCATTCAAATCTCTCTCCTTTACCACTAATTACAGTATCTTCTGGCGCAGATGTTTCTGTTTTAATTCTCTTTGCTGCTCCACTGGAGTGAAGCAAGACCCCTGAGATCAATTACTAAAGGGTATTTAAAACAGTGGGAAAAGGAGGTGGTAGCGTGGTGTGAAAGTGAAAGCAGCTGTTTAAGTGCTTGTGCCGCAGACTAAACTTCATCACCTCCCAAATAAACAGAGAGCATCCTGTGGGTTTCACTCACTCCAACGACTAAACTCTGGGCAATTAAGGCCTGGATCTCTGTAGGAGTAAAGGAGAGAAGGGAAATGGGAAAGAAGGGGTGAGGCAGGAGCAGTGGAGACACTCCATACCAATAACAGGCAATTATGTATGGGGAGGGCCATTGCATGGCCATGAGTGTATAGAAGAAGACAGCGGGGATATGGGATGGTAGGGAAATGAGGAGGAGTGTTATTTAGGAGGCAGATGGCAGAGAGGGGGAAATTAAGATGAATGGGCACTGAGAGGGCTGAGCTGGTGCTGGGGCTGGGCAGAGAAAAGTAATTAGCTGTGTTTGCTCTGGGAGGCTGGCAGTGAGTATGATGCCTGCAGTGACAGGCTAAAGCCTTGAGCATTATTAATCAACACGCCATCATGTCTGAAGCTGCCAGTAGGGGGCAGCTGGGTCAGCAACCTTCCAGCAACTTCTTACCTGCACCACACCCCATGGGGTCTTTTGCACCACATGGACACTGAGCAGCAGCTCCTTTACAGTTCACACTGTTATTATTTACTCTAATCCCCTGCTAATAGTACAAAGCTTTGGCTTGTTCCCTCTTAGAGTTACTGGCTCACTCACTTGCTCTCTCTCTCTCTCTCTCACACACACACACACACACACACACACACACACACTGCACTCAGTCCATTTTTCTCTCTCACATTATTCCTAACTTTCGCCCTTACCAAGTGGCTCTATCTCACGCCATTTCTCTCCATTTCTTATGTTACAGCCACATCTGTCTCTTTCCTCCCACCCTATATATATCCCTCCCCCTCATCCCTTTCCAATCTAATTTCAGATAAGCTGTAGCAGAACAACAGAGCCAGGCCCTTTATCATTGCCATCAATGATGTGGGTGGATTGAGCGTGAATAATTTTATTCATGTGTGCCTGCACTTGGCCGACTGGGATTCCAATTACAAATAATAAGAGGTAATAGGGTTACAGAATAAATTTTTAAGTGCTTTGGTGATGATTGCAGAACCTTTGACAAAAGAAAGCTGTTGTTTACAGCTAAACGCACAATATCTGTTCACAAGTATGAGTAATATAGGATAACTGAATTTAGCATAATTAGTAGCCAATCCAATCGCCATTCTAAGGACATCATACAGATAGATGTCTTAACATTAAAACAATAATATGAACGTACTAAATGACGATGATGAATATTAAATACCTGAAGCAATCTAGGCTACAAGTGGCTTATATCCAACGTGTATCATAGCACTTTATCTGTATGCCTCAGCACTCTTCAGAAACACACAGTCCATAGGTCAGACTTGATAAATTCCAAAGAAAAATGTTATTCTCTCCTGGATTTAAAGAATGTGAAAGAACCCGGCTACTACAAAAACACTGCATTCAAAATGCTTCACTTACTACACAATTTAGGAGCCTTATCAAACTGAGCCACCAGAACAGCCCACACACTACTTTCAGAGAATTTCAATCCTAACTTTCTTAACATCCACACATAGCACCGACTCAAATTGCTTTACCAATAGTCTTGCATAATTGCAGAAAGAACACGCAAGGTCACAAAAAGCGAAAGGAACAAATAACAAGGTGACTTAACACACAAAAAGGCAGGACATATACGAATTTACAATATAACACATGCAAGAGCAGTTTAAGGCTGATTTCCAAGAGCAGATGAAAGATAGCGCTGAACGTGCTTTAGGCTTTAACAGTTTTTTTTTATCTTGTGTTTTTACCATAATTAACAGGCCTGAGGACCTGGCGGAAGGAGCTGGGGCTGATCATCTGGTGGTGGTTATCTGTAAGGAGGGCAGCGGACAAATAATGCCAACATGTACAGTACTAAGTGGGATTAGAACGATGATGTGACGGCATTGGCCCAGTGATGAACAGCTGTGAAGTGAAGTTCATTAGCAAGAAATAATGTTTTTCGAGGTACAGCTAATAAGTTTAAGGTGCCAGTGTCAATGTTTAGTCACCAATCATTTCCAAACGCGTTCAAATCACATCTTGGATTTACATTTAATTTTTCACATCTTTCGTTTGGAATTAAGAAACCCAGAGGGGGGAAAAAACAAGATCCACACATCAAACAGTTGTAGGAATTGTGTCAGCTGAAGACTCTCTGGCGCTGCGCTGCTGGCAAGAATGTGTACAAACAACAAACCAGTGTATTTTGCAATTTACTGAGAATGAGAGAAAATGAAGCTAAAACATAAGAACCTGAGGATGCATTCAATTTGCTCAACTTTTAAAAACAAAATAAGAAAAAATATAAATGCATGAAGGTGACAGGTTAGAGCTAGAAGTCATTATTTAAACATCTGATTGGAATTCCATCAGTGTTTTGCCAGACAGTGTGTGTACTTGGTTTCTGTGTGTGTGGGTCGTTCTGTATAAATGTGGGATATTAGACTCACCTCTGGGTCTTGGCGTTCTCTTCCTGCGGTCTCTGAATGCAGCTCCTGACTGTAGGGCTTCCAGCAAACTATCCATCACACCTGTCTCATCATTCTCTAAAAATGCCCAAAAAAAAAGAAGAAAAAAAAAAAAAAGGGATTTTAGAAGAAATGCAAGAGGGGAAGAAACTAAATTCTATAACGTGTAATTTTGTTTAGTTTGCCTATACTGACTGTGTCAATTTAGAGTACATACACATTACATTATGCCTACTATAAGGTTATATGTCCAATATATGAAGAATCTAGGTCCAAGTCCTGCATACTGTAAGTCAGCAAGTTCTTATAAACAGCCACAGAATTTCATGTAATTTTTAAAGTGGTCTTAAACAAAAGCCTTCAGCCTTTCAGAAGATATTTCAAAATTTCTTTTGGAATTGGCTCACTCACTATCAGTCCAGTCCTTGTAGCTGACCATCTTTAGAGGAATGTTTTGTGTGTGTGTGTGTGTGTGTGTGTGTGTGTGTGTGTGTGTGTGTGTGTGTGTGTGTGTGTATTGAACTACTTAACACTGATCTATGAATCATTCAAGCACAAAAAAGGTACCAAAAAGGATGAACCAGTGTTGTGTCTACATGCATTAAACTGTATCTTTAGGCACTTTGTTACTAGCAGCCTGTCACTAAGACACATCATTTGTTCCCATCTTTGTGCCCTTTAGTTGATGCATCTACTGTTCATCAACAGTTTCAGTGAACTGTTGGCTGATAATACGCCATTTTTAAGGGAAACTGGATGAAAACGTTGAGGAATGCCAAATTACACAAGAATTGGTCTGCACAAAGTAAAATATTTGTATCAAATCGTCATCAATATGTACTCAGAAAGTCAGGAGACAGGAAAAACACTGAGTGTCTGTAGCCAGGTTATGGAGGCTCTGTCATGGTTTGGGCATGGAGTTAAACCAATAGTGTTAGGAACCTTGTCAAAATTAATTAATCACAAATAGGAGAAAAGTACCATCAGCTATGATCCACGATTCAATACCAACACCTGATTGGCAACAGCTCAATTTGTTAACACGACAATGATCCCAAGCACACTGCCAATGTAAGCAGCGTGGGATCATCAGAGAACAGAACAAAAGGCAGCCAACACCCAAAGAAGAGTTTTGAATGTTCTTCAAGAAGCCCGGAGAACTATACCTGAAGGCTACTTAAAGAGATGACAAGAAAGCTGCCTAAGAGAGTACAAGTTCTGTTTTGCCTTATATACTGCTCCATTAATGTCTGGAGATTCAGTAAATCACTAGCAAAATAAAAGAAATAAGAAGTGGTTCAAGAGTATAAGGGAATGAACAGAATGTTATGAAACTGAAATACATCAAAGTTGTGAACATCGTGTTTCAGAGTATTTAATTATTTTTTTTGACTTAAAAGATCGAATCCTTGCTTTGTAGTAGCAGAGAAACTACCAGAATGCTGATAATGTGTTGAAAGGGAAATACTTTGACATTTAAATCATGGTGTTTTTGGTTGGTGGAACTGAAAACCTGGCCCTGACACCTGAGGGAAATGATAGACCTGACCAGTAATATGCGTTGAAAATAGAAAGAAAAACAGCCAACAGCCAGGTATACTATATGGGCATGTAAAGGGACAAAATACACTGTGTTTGCCATGCTAATGTGTGTGGGGGTGTTTTCTTTTAAATGCTGTGGTGTGTGTTGCCTATAAAATTTTAATTGTTTTGTCAAGCTTCCTTGCAAATATGAAAAGCTTTTCTCCCTTAGTTCAGGTCACGTTATTTTCCTCTACGTACAATCAGACATGAAGTATGTGGTTTTCTATATCCAAGTCATTTTTTAATAATTAATTACTGAGTGGCACTGTTTATCCATCAGCTGTTTCTCTGTCTAAGTTAAGCACTAACCAAAGGTTAACTTAAATATTAACTTACTGGATGTACTTAACAAACACCATATTGCATCATATTTATAAAATGCAACATAGCAAGTCAGGTTACAAAAAGCTTTTTAATTGCTTTTCTTAATTCTATTGTGACATGCAAACAATAACGCTGGCCTATTCAGTGAAGTTCACTGACCACAGGGTTGCATAACTTTGACAATCATATGACATTTTTTTAAAAATATTTTTACATTTCAAATGAAAATAAGCACTGTTTAACTGTTGCTTTACTTAGGCAAGTACAAGTCAACTTAATCAGAGTGCAATGCCCTAGAAAAGTTGGTACAGCTTTTTTTCATAAGCTACTTCATAGCTTGGCCAAGATGTACCATCAGCCAAGGTGTGACTACTGAGTCCCACCACTGATTTAGTGAAAGGTAGGAGGACTTTGCTTTGATTAAGGTTCTGTGTATTTTTCTCACTCCTTCATTTCGCCTGATTCCCCGTGGAAAAATAACACACACCAGAGGAAAAAGAAAATAAAATCAAATTCTATGACTGCAACTGGGACTCTGCAACTCTACTTGGACCTTTATTGGTCCAAAGGTCCTGGCATTCTACGATGATATGAAATATTTAATATTCATATTAAAGCACATATGGGTACAGTAATCCCATTTGTGCATATGTTGGCGACAGCATTATAGTCCAGAACAGTAGCATGTAACCTAATTATTGTAATAATTGATGCACTCAGGTGCATTTAACTTTAAGTTTATTAGCTAGACCAATCAAATATGACCCATCAACTATAACTCTTTTTTGGGTGGGTCTAACACAGGGGTCAGCAACCTTTAACACCCAAAGAGCCATTTGGACCCGGTTTCCACACAAAAGAAAACACTGGGAGCCGCAAATACTTTTTGACATCTAAAATGAAGATAACACCGTATATATTGTTTTTTTACCTTTATGCTTTGTGTGAACAACTAAGGTGTGTTGCTTGTGAAATTCATGAAGTGCTACAGAGAAAATTACATTTTATTTATGTAATTAACACATTTTGAACTCTTAAAGAAATATAACAAAAGGAAAGACACCCAGCTGAACTAAAATGATCCATGTAGCAAACAAAAACTGTTGTGAGCTGCCACCCTTATATCGCCTTTGGGCTTTTGAAGCCTTGATCTGACTTTAAAAAAAAAATAATAATAATTGGAAAAACAGTACTATGCTGCTAAAAAAAGAAAAAAAAGAAAAATAGATATTTGCAAAATTCTGCCTAAATATGTATTTTACCTGGTTAATGTGTGTGGCGGGGCGTGGTCTGCAGCGCCGCTGCAGGGGAGGCGAACGCACCTGAGCGGCACCCACAATCACGCCTCGCCGCCTTAACCTCTGTGCTATCTGTGTTGTTGTGTTGGTGTGTGTCGTGCTGTGAGCTGAAAAGCTACAGCCGGCTGTAAGCGTACAGCAACCGTGTGTGAAAAGTGGCCTTTAAAGAGGTGCTGAAAAGCATGTTCATGCAAACATCGTCGGGTCTGCTATGGTATGTTTACAATGGGACCTCTGCTCTTGAACCTCTGCGCACAGCGTCTGTACGAAGTCACTTCATTTTACGCAGGACTGTAAGCTGTCGTCTGTGAGGCGTGAGCGGTGTTTGTTTTTAACATAGTCCACGGTGGAGAACAGCTGCTGACATAATGTGGATCCGAAGATCCATAATTGGCCTACCTGGGGTTGAAAGTCTCGATAAATGCACGCCGTTTCGGCGGGTAAACCGGCTTCCGCGAGTGTGACGCTTATTTTGAGCGATGAAAAAAATAATAGAATATAATTTTATTTTTATATGTCAATATCACAATAATCTTCCAATTTAGAACTACAAGTTAAAAAAGAACTAACATAAATAAATTACATTTCAGCTAAATACTTCTAATTTATTTTCCCAAACCACGCAGTGCTGCACTATAAGGACTCAAGAGCTGCAGGTTGCCGATCCCTGGTCTAACATTTGCTATTGAAATGTCAGACACCAGTTTTGAATTCCATATAGAGTTACAAATCTTTTTTCTATTTTTGTATTCATTATTATAGTCAGTCAATCAACAGTATGTCTTATCAACCACCTTCTGCATTGATCACATTGATTAACTCTCCCCACGGTTATTTTGGATTGCAGTATTAAGTAGAAAGAATATCTGCAAGAAACATCTTGGTTATGCTTAAAACTGTAGCCTAGGAAAAAGGAATTTTGAGATACCATTTGAGAGTCAACTAACTTTAGTGAAGAACAAGAACTGATCTGCAAGCTCCAATATACTGACCTTTAGTGAGTTGAGGGTGTCTCAAAGGATATACAAAATAATACTTCTTTTTTTTTTTAAAATGGCACAAGAAAATCCTATAGCAAGCAAGTGTTTCTGCCGACCACACAGTGATTGATCCGCTCTGCTGCTCTGAGACTAGCCAGCTTTATAGACTGTAACAGAATACATAATTAAAATTTAAAACTGACTAGAACTGATAAACCTGTAGCTCCTTCCTTCTTTCTCTCTTAGAGAAAGTCATTTTTCACACAAACTGCTTTATATGAATGTGAAAAAAGATTTAAGAACTGTTAATGATTGCTGAGACTGTATTCAATGTTTACCCACGTCTAACATGCCTACAAGGTTTGTGCTTCTTTTTCCATCTGAAACACTTTCACGAGAGATTACCTGTAACCATCTTGGGGCCTACAAACTGAAATTTTCTTATTATACTTAAAACTAAACTAAAAAAAAGTGCCAATAGGCTCAGGGTTTTGTATTGAGGACAGAAGATCCCAGTGGTAGTTGGCTATGGTTGTACCAAAGCCCTTCACCAAGCTGTGACTACAAACACACGCACAGAGTAGATGTATAATGGTCCACTTCCTTGTCTGTCTGCTCCAATGTGTGCGTTTGTTGTGCTTTTCATTTACAGCAGTTGCACTCCTCTGGCTGATATGTGCCTAGTTCTTCATCATTACGCAGAGCGTAGAGGCAGCTACAGTTTCTGAGCAAAACCAACGCCCCTCGACGTCCAAATTTGTCTCCAGTGCTGTAGCAATTCATCACAGACAGCAAGCTTTGCGCTCGCTACAACACACACAGACGCACGAGAGAGAAAAAATACACACAAGATAGAAAACAAGCAAAAAGGAGAAGATCAATCTATCGCAGCCTGCAGTGTTCGCCTTCATGTGTAGTACTCCGTTTGACTCCAACCCACAAGAACATGAAACGCTTTGTGTGCCTCGGGAGGCGAGGAAAAACGAAACCCACTCAGATCTCCCGCCTCAGGAATATATGGGAGCAAAAACAGTCCAATTTTACACATCAATCAGATGCAACTCAAAAAGGCTGAGACAGAAAACTGCTTTATACAATGTAGACAAGAGGTTCTTTCAGACATCCCAACACTGAAAATCATAACATATATTTATATACTTACACCCACGTGCTCACAAAGTTGGAGAGAGAGCAATCACAGACATGTCACATGATTTGTAATGGAGGGGAAACACATGGCAGCAGAATATTAGTCAAGCTCCCAGCTGTGAAATGGGTTTGAAAGAGTCATTCAGATCTTAAAGGTGGTGTTGAGGAGGAAGTGGCAGGAGAACTAAGATTGCTGAAAGGGATAGGACAATGACTGAGTCGCATCCCGGCTCTGATGTGCACAATTTGCCTCCCTCTTTCTATTCTGGGGATCAGGGCTTTCAGGACAGGTGTGCAAAGTACACAGAAACCTCTATCAATGCAGACACTTCTGAGAACTAGTCTAGGCTTTCTTTATATCTGTTTAAAAGCTTAATAATAGTAAATGCTACAAGCTCACAATTTCATCAGTGAAACTTAATAATAAGCTTGAAGTCCTGTGTTTTTGTGCTGAAAGATATCAGTAAGTTGCAAATGAGCGCTAATAAAATGTGTCAAGCTTACTACTGTGCTTTGTTGGGAAGATAGAAAAAAAATATGTGAACGTTTTTTTTTTATTTATGTTACGTATGTGAAAGTAAAGTGCAAATGTAGAAATACAATTGAAAAGGTCAAATGAACAAGAAGATAAAAGCCAAACATGGTTTACTCTCCCAGAAAACAAAAGAATAGACTCTGGAAGCAGAATAAAGTCTAAACTGAACCTCTACCTCTGGGAAAAAGCAATAGTTATCCTCCTGTCTGAAGTGAAACTTCAATCACCATCTATTTGTGTGTGTGTGTGTGTGTGTGTGTGTGTGTGTGTGTGTGTGTGTGTGTGTGTGTGTGTGTGTGTGTGTGTGTGTGTGTATATATATATATATATATATATATATAACAGTTCTGTAACTGTAACTTCGGTCGTTGCTGTGCTTTTTTTGGAAGTCGAATTTCCCAGAGGAACCCACCCGAGGGATTAATAAAGTTCTATCTTATCTTATCTTATCTTATTTAATCAGAGCCTGTTCAAACTGGCGTTTTCCATTGTCTGGACAAGTAATCTGTCCTTTTGTCAGTGTCTACCCTTTATTCAGACCCAGACTAATGTCTCCCGCCACTTCACTCAACAGGATGTAGCACTTATCATCAGGACAATGACCCAGTCGTAGCAGTGTGTAGCTGAGGTGGGCCGGAGCAAGGAACGAAATAGGGTCAATTGGGCTGGGATAGAAAAGCTAAGGAGAGAAAATGGCATGCCTGAGTACAATGAATGCAGGCCCACCACGGTGTTCCCTTGAACACTTAGAAGACAAATGGTGCAGCAAGGCTAGTCAGCTACCCTTCTCTACATTGAATACCCACTTAGACTTCACTTTGATACTCTGAGTGGAGAAGAGGAGGCTTATTGCAAGGCAACGTTTTCATATAGCTCCTATGCTACTATGGCACCATTGCTAAAAACACATTAACCGATCAGAATAGCACCCAACGTGACTGTCAGATGAATCAAGGCAGTTACAATTCTGAAAACTATGGTAAGGAAAAGGAAAGAGATAAAGACAAATGTTACAATTGTGATAATATGCCTTGATTGAATAATATTAATCATCTTGTTACAATATAATAAGCCCTTAGGACTGAACTTTCATGTTGTGTAATTTTGCCCAGCGTAAAGACTTTTGCAGACATGCAAAAAACAAAACAAACAACAAACCAACAACAGAAGATCTCTCTTCACATCACACTGCAAAAATATCCGGGTAGAACCTGAGGAACATAAGAACCTACAAAGTTGACGAAGATCCTAATCTATGGAGGCTGAATGCCAGAGCTGACAACACCCAAAATATTTCCTGCTAACAATCTAGTTCCAGTCCCCACATTTATTATTATATGAATGATTTCGTTTGGATTTAATTTATTTCATGATGTCTGCTTTTGTATGACACCACATATTGATATTTTATTATATACAATTCAAAAACAAACTAAATGTTTTCATACTGAAAGAATAAAACTCATTGCCTATTCAGTCCACCGTTGGTGCTGCTGAGTGTATGTGTGGACAACCCCCCCTTCCTCCCCATGGACACAGTCGTACCCAGGCTCTCAAGTCAAGTACAGCAGGAAGGGTTCACTTGTTCACTTATTATTAATCTCTGGCTCTCTTCCACAGCATCTTTTGTCCTGTCTTCCTTCTCTCACCCAATTGGTCAACGCCAGATGGCCACCTCTCCCTGAGCCTGGTTCTGCTGGAGGTTTTTCCTGTTAAAAAGGGAGTTTTTCCTTCCCACTCTTGCCAAAACGCTTGCTCCTAGGGGGTCATATGATTGTTGGGTTTTCCTCTGTGTGTATTATTGTAGGGTCTACTTTACAATATGAAACGCCTTGAGACAACTGTTGCTGTGATTTGGTGCTGTATAAATAAAATTGAATTGAAAATTACACTTATGATGTGTGGCTCATTATCTCACAAAGAACTGTTGACGGTTATCTCGTGCTTAAAATAACAGTACAGAAGTCCATGCATTTGCATTTAGTTAAACTAGACTGGACTGCAGAGCAGTTTTTCATGACACATGCAACACTCTTGGTTTAAATGACAATGTTGGTCAGTATGTCTATTTGACAATCCAGCAATCCAGGAGCAATTTTGCTGCAACAAAAATGGCTTAAGTGTGAAGAGGAGACTGATTACTGTATTGTACGAAATGAAACGGACACTGAAAAATTGTGCCTTTGGGGATATAAAACGCAGGTGGAAAAAAAGGTCAAAATAAAGAAATTGCTATATATATTGTTTCCAATACTCAGCACATTGCAAAAATATTTAAAACCATTCATGTTGTCTCTTGAGTTAAGTATTGTGATTATATTGTACCGTGGGGTCTCAACGGACTGCATTATGTCCACTACTGGTTTGTCTTGGATGACTTACTGGGAAGCTCTCACTGTACTTGGTAACAAGTGTCATCAACTCGTAAGGTAATTTTTCTCACACCTAACTGTTATACTGTGTGTCTGGTGTGGGTGCAGAGTCTATTTTTGACACACACACACACACACACACACACACACACAGGGTAGAGGCACAACACCTACATCTCTACAAATGCCCGACTACAATAACCTTTTCTTTTATATAGCAATGGACCAATGAGCTCCCGTCTTGCACACATTAATTTCACAGTGTGCAAGGAGGGAAGGATGTGTGTCAGTGTGTCAATTATATGAAAGGGATGCGGCAGCAAACTATAGTGGGGAAAATTAATATTCTTTCAATGGTACCGTTAATTTAATACATAATGAATACTAATACTAACTGAATACTCAATGGAGAAAAAAAAAAAAAAAGATTGTCATACTGTTGTATATCACTGTAAATTCCAGCAATTATCGTCTATCACCACATACTTAATAACGAGGCAATCTCAAATTTAAAAGCTGAACTATAAGGAACTGTACGACTGGCAGAATAAATATCTCACGAGAAAGCAGACTCTCATACTAGCTTCCTGCTTCTCAAACAGATTTTTATTCTTTCCCTTTCTTATGCCCTTCCTATACTTTTAGTATCTTTGCATGCAGGGTTGCATCTGTAGCAGTTCTTCTATTTGACATCTTAATAGTTCATTGCTTGTAGCCATGTAGGGAATGTTAAATAAAGCTCTGATGTGTAATTTGTCGCTCCACAAACATTCCTGCTCCCGGCCTACCCTGGGAGTTAATGCAACAGATTTGTCATACACAAGCTAGGCACAGCCAGAGGAGGAAGAAAAAAAACACCTATTCAATGTGAATTTCAATCTCCATAGGGCTCTATGCAAATGCATGCAAGCTGATGCTCCTGCTCTCTCAAAGTGCCAGAACAGACCAATGACGAAACCAGGCTGTCTATTATAGTGCAGGTAGAAGAGCTGGAGGAATATCAGAAGGAAATTGGGATAAGCTCACGTTCCAGGAATACAGAACTAGGCAAAGCTAAAAAACAAACTGAATGCAGATACCTGTAACAGGTAAAGAAGATTAAATTCGTTTTGATCATTTCCTCCAAAAAATCCCTCCCCTTTCCTTCCCTGTCTCATTGCTTTGCCCTTCAGCATAATGTGGATACACAGCCTCTCTGGGGCTTTTTAGGGAATTGATGGATAATCAGATGATTACACAGAAAATCTCCATTGAGGACAATCCTCCCTGACAAACAAAGAGAAAGCTCTTTAGTTAATAAATAGGCTGAGAGACAGAGAGAGAGAGAGAGATAGTGAGAGAGTCAGAGATAGTGAGAAAGACAGAGAGAGGGAGACCAAATCCTGTCCTGGGTTGGTAGAAAAACGCCAAATCTCTATCACGTATTCATTTCATCCAAACAGACCGCTTGTATGCATGCGTGTGTGTGTGTGTGTGTGTGTGTGTGTGTGTGTGCACGTGTGTGCAATGCCAGAAACATCACGACTTAGCTATGTCACCGAGTTTGCCTTTAGCTTTATCTTAAACTGAGCGTATCTAAATAAATTTCAAGCTCTAGGCATATTTATATAAGCCTTTCTGACAAAAATTGGCTGAAGTTTATTCTTCAGATTTTCTTATTTTTGAACTACTTTTTTTTTTTTTTTTAATTGAAAAGTTTGCAGTAAAAACACTCACCAACACAGAGAGGCAGGAAAGTAGAAGAGATGCCAAGTTGTCAGTTGGAGTAGTTTACAAACTAAACAAGCAAGAGTTTTTCAAATTCACACAAGGATTGAAAGCGCTCAGTGCCAGCAAAGGATGCTGAAAGCCCTATGTTGGTGATCTACTGTTAATATGCCATATGACTATAATGATCTGAGGTACATCAAAATCTTAGGTAAAAATATGAAAAATGTTTAATTAAGCAGTGAGGCTTCTTCTAAACAATATTTAAAGCCAAATAGCACAAATTTGGTTTTAAATGGGTAGCTAAACCCTGTACAAAGAAGAAGCAGAGATTCTATGTAATTGTGGCTTGGATTCTCAATTTTCACACTCCAGGGCATTCTAGTCTTCTTTTTAGACACATTTTTATTTTAGTTATATTGTTATTCAAGTTGCAGTTTTCTTGAAAAATGCACAAAGTTTTCCCTTTCTGATTTCTCAAGACAATATTAAGTTTCTGCTTAATCCAAGCTAAACAAGCAAGAGTTTCTTCCAACCTCTACCATCACAAGCCTTTCGAGGCCTTTGCACAAAAGCATCTAGACCGTAATATGCCTCATGGTACGGTATGGTACACTTCTCCTCAACCTTGGTGTGCAGCTTTCAAACAAACATGTTGTGTAACAAGGGGAGTAATTTTCATAATTTCAATGTCATCCAACAATTTTGCCATCTATCTCTCTTGTGCTAAAACATCACACGAACAATACAAACAGGTAGGAGTACCTTATCCACATAAAGTGTTTGATAATAACTGCACACGCAGCACCTCAAAGCCTGCACCTGCAGACCACTGATAATCAATCAACTAACATATCAGGTCTTTGCAACAGTACCACAACCCACAAACACCGTTTTATGTGCAGTAGTTTTATTTTTTGCCTTTACCTCTTTTGCTGGAATTAACAGTCTAGTATACAGAAGAGAGCCCATCTATAGGACAAATGTTGAAATTATTCATCGTGCGTGTTTACTGGATTAGCTCAAAACTGTAAAATTTCAGGAAATCTGTGGCAAATGCGTTCCCAGGCCAGATCAAAGAGAAATGAGGTGGTTTGTATTATGCTTCAGCCAAGACAGGCCTTGGTGTGGCCTGATAGTAAAGCCACAGCTGTATGTTTGGCCTGGATGGAGCACAGTGGTTCTGATCTTGCACCCTAACGTCTACAGGAGAGCTACAGTGCTTGGCATAGTAATGACTGTAGATGCTGTTGCAGAGCTCGGACTGCCAAGCTAAATGGCTCTGCCAGCTTTAGTGTGAGCACTGAAAATGGGTCTCAACTGTTGAACATGTTTCTGGCACCAGGAGTGCTTGTAGGTAAAAAGGGGGAGAAAGAGAAAAAAAAAAGAAAAAAGAAAACTGGCAACAAAAAGCAATTCGGTTAGGGATCAGACTGTCTGGCATAAGGCAAATATTTCCTTCTTAAGAGTTATGTTTGGAGAATTCTAGTTAAATAACTATTAATCTAGTAGCACTTTGATAAGAAAAACTTGTGTATGTAGACATATTTACAAAGGCACTGAGGGTGTGTTCATGGGGACATCCTGCTTCAAGGAAGTTTGGATAATACATTCATACGTTTGAAGGGTTATTAAATGTGTTTAAATAGGACAAGAAATTAGATTGCTGTGAAGTTATGGGGTGACAGTTGCTCTGCATTTTGCTGTGGCAACCACAAGATAAACAATGACAACAAACAGTAGTACACTATAAGGCATTATATAGTAATGGATTCCATATTTGTTTGTGTGGGATGGGAAACCTTGCAGATGGCCGTTGTATATTGGTCCACAAAAATTACTTCCCAGCAGTTTCCTTGAGAGCAGTTGACAGTGAACTGTTTCATTCAAATTAATGAGTTGGGTCGCTTTGAAAATACAAAAATGATACTGGATCTGTAGGCGGCTTGGAAGATTTTTGTAGAATTTTAACTCCAGTGCATAGTTCTCATATTCACTTCAAGCAACCAATGACTTAGCAGGCCAGTGTAATTACACCTTCTACAGTCATCACGTTATGCAAAATAGGAAAAAATAACATTCTGACAAAACTATAACTGGTAAAAGGAAGCCATAAAATACAGATTTTTTTTGGGACATTATTCTGCAGACATAACATCTGACAAAGCACAGACGGCATTTAAAACAACTCTGCAAACTGCATATGTACCAAAGGCATAAACTGGATGCTTATTAAATTCTAAATGCAGTAGGTAACTTTTTAAAAAATGATTTGATTTTTGTCTTACTTGCTGTCACTATATCCTTGCAAGAGTACAAGAGTCAGATATTCTCTGAAAACAATCAGCTTCTGCTGGCACCTCCAAATTGTGGAAGGAGCTACTGTGCCTCCAGAAAAACAACTAGTCAGACCAAGAAAAATTGCAGCATGTGTACACACGGCACATCTTCCCTCTGCTGCACACGCTGTTGCTTATTTAAGCTGAAGTTCTCCAGCATTCAAATTCAGTCTAAACTTTAATGGTCCTTCATTTTCTCCCACTGAAGAAGACAGTGAATGCTAAAATGGGAGTTTTTGTATTGGAGATTGTCTTTATGAAATTCGTTTGGTATTTATTAACTGTGACAATTGTGGTTCTGCTCTCACAGCTAAATGTTCTTGTCATGAGTGCATTTACATTGGCAGTAATATTGACCAGACTTTCATTTGTTCAACAATTTGAATTACAATATGCTCAAAGGTTATTATAGAATTTTTTGCCCAATGATGCCACAAATGTCTGTCATGGGTTTAATCAGAAACATAACAACTGAGTGAGCAGGGCTGACATGGAGAGACTTTACTACGCATGGCTAAACTACATCCACTAGCACAATGATTGGCCTAGCCATAAACACACATGCAGCCATGGTGGCTCATAAGGAACAATAATTTAGCCAACTGATGCATATTTATCTTGCCAAGATCCCATTTTCTACAGTAATGTCAGACTTCATTAACTCTGGGGTGGGTGAGCGACCAACTTTTTGAGTCTTTCAGAAAAACTGCAAAAGTGCATCAAGTGAAAACCAGCACCTGGTTTTTGTCCTTTTGTGGAGAAACACAGCTTCAAATACAGTCTGTCTAGGCCTGCTTTTTGTTGTCTGAGAACAGCCGCCTGCTGACATTTGTTAGCATTTTGACATTTGATAAAATGAACAACAGCCACATACTGTTGGCAAGTCGCTCTCAGATAAGTAACAAAATATCTGTTTACACTGCTGTGTTGACTCTACTGTAACAGCCTTACCTGCAATTATGGCTCATAATGCAAATTTGGTCTGATACGCACAGCTCAACAAGAGGGAATGAGGTAACAAATACTGTTTTTTAAGTGAAACGTCTGCTAAATTTGCAATTATGACTCATTAATCATTCTATTGCTGTTCTGTTGTGTAAATGTTCTCAAATCTTATCTGAGGAGCTCTGTGCTCATGGAAAGAGAAGGTTTCATCCGATCTTTAGACACTAACACTTCCTAGGGAAAACGTATAGATACATTTTAATCTTGTTCTCTTCTTATTTAGCTTCAGGCAAAAGACTAGATAACTGCTCTGTGCCCATTGTCAAAGACCAAATGCAGTGTATTAGTGTTATAAAATTGAATTAAAATACAAACTGAAGCCAATAAGTGGTTAAAGAAAAGACTATCGGGTGGACAAGTATTAATTAATTATGACTTTCTGAAAATGCATTTATGTTGACAGATATGAGCTTCTTTCACTGGGGATAGTTTCAGTGTTACTCCCACTTGGAGGTCTGTTATGATTTTGCTTTCTAACTGTAAGATAAATTTCCCTTGAGAGAAAATATGTTCATCAAATGCAGCAACAATACAAATTTAAATATTTAATAGTGATTTATAAAACTACAGCCTGTATCGGATAATGTATGATACAAGCCAGAGTAACAGCCTCCATCTGTGTAAGACGCAGTAGTATCTCTTGAGAATAACATTTTAGACAGCTAGGTGCTGTCTTCTCAGTTTTTGCTGAAAGTTGGAAAGGAGACAATGATTTATAAGATTCAGGTCCCATTTGTCAATGCAAAATATCAATATAAATGAGGAATGTTTAACAGTAACTTCTGTCTTCACAGCATGTAACCACTCAAAGTAAACACTGATGCTGCATTTATAGGATAGTTTGTACACCCCACGCAGTATCGCTTAACAGTCTAATGACTTAAAACAGTGTCACGTAACTGCTTCATTTTCAAATTGAACACAAGCTTTGTCCACCTCCTTTATTTGTGGTTGCAGACTCCATGTTTTCCTGCATGTAGGATACTGTACAGCACTGCACACTTTTTTCCAGAGATGTTCTGTCGCTCTTTAGATCATTTTTTCCAGCTGTTCTTTGCTGGAGGGGTTGTTGCTCTACCTTCCTCTTTAAAAACACTCCAAAGGTGTTCTGTTGGATTCAAGTCAGGAAATGCACCAGCCAGGTCATAGTTTTACCTTTTTTCTTTTTCTCTGATTTTGGCAGTCTGCTGTATTATCATGCTGGAATATCATTCTTGTACCAGACTACTGGAGAGTGGGAGGCATGCTGTCAGAAAATATTTTGTCTTACATAAACACGCATTCATGGTGCAATCTATAAATGTCAACATGTCCCTATCATCACATTCCCACCTCTATGCTTCATTGTAGGAACCATGCACTCTAGAAGCCCTTGCAAGGTTAATGGCAAATATGTTGGACGTCATCTGAATTACACAAATTTATTTTAGTTTTATCTTGCATATGTGCCAAATGCCTAATATGTGAACAAGACTTTTTTCTTCTTCTTTTAAGTGGGGGTTATCATTATGGTCTATTCTTTGCACTGTTTAAGTCAGGGATTTCAAACTAAGTTTAAATTGTGGGCCAGACCGGTGAAAAAACTCTTTCTGTCATTGTAAGGACATTTAACTAAACAGGTCATCCATGAAATATCATAATATAAGAAAACAAAGTGCAGTTTCAACAATACATCTCCATTTTCTGCACAATACATGTGTAAAGCAAAAGGTTCTGGTACTTCATTTTGTCATTTCATTTAATTGCGTATCTATTGCAAAACTATTTGATGCAGTATGAGTGGCAATGGTGGAGGTCTTTAAAATCTGTAAAACTACAGTTAGAAAGTTCACAATCCATGCCCTCATTGCACTTTTTCCAAAGCCTTTCACTGGGTCATACTGGAGTCTTTGCTGAGCCCATTCTGGCCCCCAGGCCTTATTTTTGACAGCCATGGTCTAAGCCAGGGGTGTCAAACTCAAATACACAGTGGGCCAAAATACAAAACTGGATCAAAGTCATTAATATTCATTGAAAAAAAAAAACTTCCTCCAAATATAACAAGGAATCGTTTCTTATGCACTCAAACAAGTTTTGCTGAAAAACTGAATATGGAACAAACATAACTTAATACTAAACAATATATATAACTTATATAAACGTATATATAACTTAATATTGCAATTAAATAACACATCAGTGGAATTCATTTCTTAAATAAAAAATGTATTTGCAGCCTTCTGAATTAAATGTTATCATTTTATCATTTATAAAATTTTCCTCATATTCTCCCACCTGTCCAGAAAGCTCCTGTTTTCTGCCTTTCTTTTTGCCATTTTGGGATAGGTAGCATGGCAGTATTTGCATGGTTGCTATGACTATGGTCAACAGAGGAGAGGGTGCTAATGGGTCCTGTCATGACTGATGCACCAAAACACCAACAGAGCATTCTGGGAATTGTAGTATTAGCAGTACATGCAGGCCAGCTCTAATAGTAATTTTGTATGGCTTCATGGGCCAAATTTAATTAGGCTGCGGTCCAAATTTGGCCCGCGGGCCAGAGTTTGACACCTATGGTCTAAGCTGTCACAGAAAATCAGATTTTCAATGATGACCCCTGTTTCAAGTCTGAAGCACTTGTCTGTCTCAGAAAGATTGTGACACACTGTCAATATCGTCATTTTAGCAGGGCAAACGCTAGAGCTCTGATTGGTAGTACTATGGCTTCTTCTATACCTCCTGATTACTGCAGCAAATATATTTCAGTTGATTTTTTGAGGGTCACCAATCTTCTTTTTATCCTTTTCCATCTTTCTGAAGTCTCACAATGATTTTTTTCAAGTTATCAAAGCAAGGCGCAAACACGTAACTATTCACATGGATTTTATGACCATGTTCATGCAATTCAACTGAGCGTTGAATTAAATTTCTCATTCATGTGTCAGTTTATTCACTTTTAGTGCACTGAGTTTCTGCTCTGATGGATGTGTTTTAAAGCATTTGCTTTTTTTTTTTTAAAGAGGAAATACACTACTTTGAAATAATGCATTTATTGACAGATAATGCAATCACATGACACTTAAGTGATACTGCACAGGGCAGTACTCACTCAAGTCACAAACTGAACAAGATTAGGCTTGTGAAACTTGCCCCATCACCCAAATAATTCAAAATAGTTTCCTTGTTTTACACATATAAACTGATATATGGTGCATGTGGTATTATTGTTGAACCTACTATGCACTCATTTTTTATTAATATGTCAAATAAAGCATGAGCGCAAGCTTCTCTGATACTGCAATAGGAGTGACTGTCTTTTTTGTTTTAAAAAAAATAATTTCTCCAAATCAGATTCTTTACTCTAATTTAGCACTTGTCTGAAAAGTGTTAAAAAAATAAAAAGGCTATATTTATTTTTACATGTGAGCAAAAAGCATTCTGCTAAATTCTGGGCAGAAATCAGAAGAAACTATTTTTTCCTTTGTAGAGTAATTCTTATTCTGCTGCATTTGGCTGCTTTTCTCTTTTTTTGAGAACCAAAAAGATACCACCTTTTTGTGTGTCCTAGTTTATGACCTAGTTATCTTGAAATGTTGAAACATAAAGAAGGATTTCATTTAATTTTGGCAGTTTGTAGCATCTCCTTTAAAAGGCACTGGCATAATACTTGTCTTGCTCAGAAAGACTGGATATGCTAAGGTTACAAACACTGTTTCAACAAGAAGAGTTGAAAGTGCTGTGTTGTAGTAATACTCTGAATCCTGTCAAATGTTTCTGACCTCTCAAGATAGGTTAGTTAAAAAGTGAACTTCTGTAATCCTTGTAATATTGTAAAAAAAAACAAAACAAAACAAAACAAAAAACCAAAAAACAAACAAACCACTGTCTACAAGGGCACAAATGAAAATAAAGCAACACAATAAAGCTCATGTCTCAAATTTGTGTTACTATGTAATAGTGGTTTAATAATGCACGGGTCAGCTACATTTGATGGCTTAATTGGTTTGAAATAATTAAAGTTAAGACTGTAATTTCAACATGAGTGATATGGACAGAGTGACAGTTTAAAATAAAAGCCTTATGACACGCTTTAATATCACATAATGGATATTATTTTAAACATTACTTAACTACATCCATCAATCAAAATGAGATGACAGATTTTCTCTACAGATGTGGGGGTTTTATTTTTATAGTGTTGAAAACTGAATTGTGAGAAAATAGCTGTCAATTCTAATCCATTAAAATTTGGGCTGTATGTTATAAATGAGATTCGTTGTCTTTGAGTGATCTCTTACACCGCTTGACCCTAGATTGATTCAGCACACGGCTCTGTGAAAGGGTTTTATTGTTGCAAGAGTTGACAGGCAAAGCAAATTATGCAGTCTTTACCTGCATTGACTTCCAGCAACCTCCTCTTCTTCTGCTGTCTCTCCCGCTTTTCACGCTCTGCCTTCTCCTTTGCTGCCCGCGCTCTCCTCTGTTTCTCCTCCGTCTCCCTCTGCCTGAAGTTCTCTTTCAGTGCTTGCTGCAGGGCAGAGACAGAGAAAATGTGAGGGGAGGAGGAAAAAAAAGAGAGAAAACATGATGGACTGCTAAGTGGGGTTAATTACAATAGTGCTAAGCCTGTCAAAGAGGGAGGCAGCAGTCAAACCCTGATGAAATCTTTATCAGGCACCACTAAAGTCAGGTGAAGCTTCTTAGCTGCACTGTGATTCAAGTCTTCTGAGACAAAAAAAAAAAAAAAAACGAACTTCATATCACTGAATTCAGAGACTAGATTGATGAGATTGATGCATCAATGATCAAGGAATCAAGAGAAGCTGATGATTACAAGCAATTCTGTTCTTTGACTTTGAGTTGTAGCAACGTAGAATTTGATTTTGCTTTACATTTTTTCCCCTATAATTTGTCTTTTTCATCACATACAGACAGCATTACCTTACTGCAGAGTGTAAAAACATTTTTGAAAGGTAAATTCTTCCAGTATTGTTTTAACATATACAGATTGAACTTTCAGCAGACATCTGGCCACTGTGGTATGCTCAAAATGAAAATACTTTATCTAGTCACGTCACAGCAGGCGAGTGTGATAGAAATGTAAACCAAACATAACACAATTCAACATTAACTGGCTGTACAACAGATACTGAGCAAAGCTTACAAGGGATTCTGTGCGGGTTGCAGTGTTAAATAAACATAAACAAAAACGGAAGTTTCTTTAAAAAAAGTGTTTATGGTTACACAAGAATAACCTGTTCATGTTAGTTTGTTATGGAATAACTGCAGCTACTTTCTTACATTGAGCAGGCATAAAAGTTAGAAAACATGTCAAAGAGTTTACAATGTTTTATTGTGACTAAAATAACAGTTTAACGTAGAGTGATGTATTTCTAATAACCTGGCTCTCCATTTATAGCTTTTTGGGGCTGTCTATAATCTGTTTTAAAACGTTTGGTAAAGTTGTGACTGAGTCTTTGGTAACAGCAATGAATCCATCTTAAGAAGAGCACATATTATCAGTAACCAGATTGCTAACTGGAGCATCAAATCTTTAGCAAAGAGGTTTACTATTTTTTTTTTTTTGTTAAGTATACACGCTTAGTGATTTCAAGCTAATTCATTTGCAAGTTTAAGTGAACAACAAACACAAATATCTATGTTGATCAACCACATGGACATAGCAATAGTTTTAGTTTGTTTGCTGTACAGTACTTCTTGTACTCCAGAATATTTCTGCTCCTAAGTATTATATTTTTCTGTCCTAAGAGAATTTTATTGGAATTTGCAGGATCAAATATTATTCGCTGGAGGCCTTTAAACATGAATAACCTATGTACAGTACAGTTCATACAAGTAAACACTGGTGGTTGTTTAAAATCAATATTTGGTCTTGAGTCTTTCAGATGTCACTAAATGTTACTGACATTTAAACATGCTGATGTAGCCAAACTTATGTCATTCATTTGAATCAGTCTCTCTAGGGAGAATCCGTCTATAAGGACATCTGGTATGCATCAACTATTGTAACTGCAGGCTCTGTAGTCCCTGTTGTTAAACTCCTCCAATTTTGTCAATAGCTCAATAACGCCACAGCCGAGAGACAGACTGCTTATGATTTAATAGAGTGCTAGCACGATTGCCATCCTGATCAATAGCCAGTCACTTAAAGCAAGGGAGTCTAGGCTTTCATAAAACACCCAAGTTCTCCCCCTCAAACCCCCCTCCACTTGGGTTTTCTACACAGCTCAGCTTGATGGGCAGGTCAGTGATAGAATAGTAATATCAAACCAACATAAATGTATACACACAAAAACACATACACAAACACTACAAGAACTGTGTAGTATGGGGAAAACTACAGTGGCACACCAAAGAGGGGCAATCACTTATTGAAACCCACTGACAACATCTTATTATGTCGGCATACAAGTGACTATAGTTGGAAATTATATGGTGAACTTGAATTCAAAACATTTCAGTATATTTGATTGTTTCAAAGGTCTTGTTGATGCTCAGAGAAATTTTCAATTGAATAAATAAAGTGTATATTACTAATAATAGGGTTGTAACTGCACACAGTACTGACACAGTGGTATGGTTTCATCACTGTTAGCCTGTGCTTTAATCCTTTATTTTTTTGCATGGCTAAATTTAACTATATAAAACTACATATAAACACTACTGCAATCCTATATAGTAAATGCTCCACGTTTGCCCCTTATTGCATTAATCTTCCACTGGACAAACTTGAGATTTTGTTTTTTCTTATTTATAAAAAGTAATTGTAGTTGGTTATAACTTAGGAAAAACACACAATGGACAAAGTGTCTAAGCCCACTCAGCTTGTTTTGTTGTTTTTTCCCTGTACTGAGTTTGGGTTTGAAGGGTGAAGGTGGCTTGCTCATGCCAATATTAAGTCATAATCTTAATGTAAAACAGCAAAGTTACTGTCGACAGCAACAGGTAATTTAACATTGATTAACTTGACATTTCATCACAATCCCACACAAACCAAAACACCCACATCATTGTCGTTGACAGAATGGTTGAAGAGTTTTAGTGGTCCTCTGGACTGTTGGGAAGATAAAATCAGGCAACTAGCCATGCAGTCTGTCTTTACAAATATTTGTGAAAGATTGGGCGATTCAAAACGGTTCACTTGAATTCAAGTGTGGTAAGATGCCACCACTGCAACGAGTCAATTACTTCCATCCTAGATAATCCACAATCAAGTCTAAGTGGCATTATTGCAAAGTAGAAGTGTTTAGGAAACAACATAACAATAGTGGCAGACAACGTAACAATGCAAAACAGGGATTTTGTATGAGTGCCGAAGCGCATAGTGCAAAAGATCGACATCTTTCTGCTGACTGAGTTGAGGCAGTTACAAGCTTCAGCATAAAAACTGAGTGCCTGGACCTTCATGCAATTGGTTTCAACGGCCAAGTCACTCCTCTAACATTAATGTGTAGATTGCGCCATACTTCTGTCCAAATAGTGTATTAATCACAGGTAATAATAGACAATAACTGAAGCATTCTGTTAAATCTAAAATCTGTTTTAATGTATAAAAGAAATCCAAACACTAAGGAGATGTAAACTTTGATGGAAGCGTTCTCAGACAACTTAGTTAATTGTCCAGTAGCAATCAACATCAAGTTTTGTTGTTTGTTGCAGTTAGTATAAGTAAATTGTATATTTTCATCAATTTATCTTTTTACAATAGTTATGATAAAGTGTTGCAAATACAGCGAGAAAAAAATTATGGGAAGGGTTTAGAACACATTTGACTAAACTCACCCACATAAGTAGACAATAGCAGCTAAAAACATTGATAAGTACCACTCGACAGGCTTATAGAAATTCAGGAGAAGAGAGTATTGAAGAATAAGAGAGGGTGAGATGAATACCAAATGTCTGTGAAGCACTCAGAGCTCTCTTTTTATAACTATTTTTAAATGAAACCAACTACTTGACAAAATGAACTTTGATTTGATGGAATGACTGTGAGTTGCTTATAGCAACCAACAATTCACAAATGACTATATTCTTAATGGGCATCTGGTAAATTAAGGACAGAAAGAATGAGGAAAAAGAAAAGAGAAGAACAAGATTACCAATGTGCAGCATATTTTTAGTAAGGAACAATTAAATGATCCCAGGTTACAAGCTATGACTGATGCCTAATGTAAATTTCATCAAAACTCTTCCATGTAAAGGGCAATTTCACTTACTAAAACAAAGTAAATATACTTGTGCTAAAGCAATCAAACAGAGTTGCTGCTGCTCAGAATCTGAATAGCCCTATACAGTTTAGTCATTTATGAAATTAGTATCACTTACAGTCTAACAGATGGGACTATTTTTCTTTGAACATATATGCATTTGATATATAAATTACACATTAAAACTAACTTCACAAATACAACAAATTTTTAAATTAATATATATATATATATATATATATATATATGTGTATGTATGTATGTATGTATGTATGTATGTATGTATGTATGTATGTATGTATGTATGTATGTATGTATGTATGTATGTATGTATGTATGTATGTGTGTGTGTGTGTGTGTGTGTATATATATAGAACAACAGACATAAATGGCAACTGAATAATGATAAGTGCAAATACCAGTACAGACTTTTTTCCCCCCTTTAAATAATAGTCTACATCCATGGTTGTGCCTTGATGTATAATTGTACTTTGGTACAGTGGGGCTCTGAATGAAACAATAAATGTTGGGTGATCCATGTTATCATATTATGATGTTTAGAGGGATATTTTAAACATGCACAGTTTGGTTTCTTTTATGTGTTAACTGGCTAACCTTTGCCAATTATTAAAAGGCACAAACTACAGCTGAGGATGATGGCAGACATTCATTTTTTTAAGGAATGTACAAAAGTACAAATACTCTTTTTTTGCCCCTGTTCATTATGAAAAGTGGCAGGGGATTACAATGATATGATTATGCAGATCCACTGAGGAAGGATGTAGAAGCGTAAAAAAACCTCTTATTTAAATCGAGATCTTTCAAAGCTACCAACCATTCAAGAAAACAATGATGAGTCAGTAACAGGTCAATACTATAAGTGGGTCTGTTATATATATAAAAAAAAAAAAAAAGATGGCTTTTAAACTTCACAAACAAAACAGAAATGAGCAGCTAAAGATTATTACAGCAAAAACACCCTTATTAAAACAAAAATTGTTATGATTACAGCCAGCATGAAGAAGCTATGCTGTCTTACTAAATCGCAGAGACAATTAGGAAAATAAGAATTAAAATGTCAGTGGGGACATCAGCTGAATGGAATAAAATGTTAACTTCAAGCACAAGTAAGACAATTTTTATTTGTTTTTAAATGTAAAATTAAAAATTATCTTCGTGCTGAAATGTAACATTGTAATATGAACTGAGGTAACACAGACTTTCAGAGATCTTTTGATTGAAAAAAAAATTATATATGTTACTGTAATAGCGAGAGACCTAGTGATGTAGAGGAATAAAGAGAGGGAGAACCAGCTCTGTAAAATTGTCTACTGCTCTCCTTCATCACTGCAGGTCTGCTTCGCCCTCCTTCTCTCCTGGATGTCCGCCATTAGACACGCTCAATTGGATTCCTGTCAGATGTGCGGCCTCGCCCTGTGTCTCCTTCTTACGGGTGACTGGGCATGCTGCATGTGTGTGCACAATTGTGTGTGCACATCTTTGTGTGTGAAATAACTAAGCAGCTTTTCCTATTAAAAAAAAAAAAAATGCCAAAGCAGAATGACATATGCGCACAAACAAACATACACGCACATTCTGCCAACAAGATACACACAGTTCAAGGCTCAGTTTGCCCCAGGCAGTGGTCTAGAGACAGCACGCACCTATTAGCATGGGCCTCGGCACGGCAGGGTAAATGCTGACACAGATCTGACCGAGAGGTTACAATGCTTAGATTTACTGTATGCCTACGTTCGTTGACCTAGCCTTGGCTTTTCCTAAGATGTGTCTCCGTGATGTGACCATTTCAACGAATTGCTGAGAGTGTAAGCTGCTAACGCCCTGACCTATCGCAGGGGAATAAATAGCTATCTTGGGAGTTTTGACCATATAATGCTAGCCTTTATAACACTTGGCTTCTTCACCTTTCACTGGCAGCATCATTAACTGTTATGTTTGGTCAGAACATAAAAGCTACTGCAAAACTCAAAACTGAACCATAGGCTTCAAATAAAAGGGATTTCAGCAACAGTTTAGCTTTAAGAACACAATGTTAAAATCTGTTTTTATTACTAGGCAATAGTAATGCACAGAATACAGAATAGATCGACATCATTTAGCCTCAGTTCTGGCAACTCTAGTTATTTAAATGCACCATGGATAACAGCACACGTTAGTCCTGGGATCAATAGCATCAATAAAAATAAACAGGGTACCTAGGAAAAAATTTGGGCTCTCTAAAGGGCCAAAGAGTCTTTCACATACACTGCAACATTGGCACCCTTGTGCTCTGACACCCATTCTCTTTTATAGCAAAGGTGCCGGTCGGGCAGCAGTCACACACCCCGTCGCTATAGAAATGCAAAATGACAAGTGGGTGAAAAAAATGACAGTACAAGCCAAGCTCAATAGCCAGAGCAACATAAATTTTGTGCTGTTCACATATCCTACAGTAATTGCATCATATGTGCAGGGATATATTATTATTTCAGTTTCTGTTGCTACACATCTTGACGTACCTTCCTTCCAAAGAATGATCCATAAGAAAGCAGCTGCATTTGTACTGCAGCTGAAGCTTCATTAAAGTTTCTGTCAATTCTGATCTAGGAAGGATACTGATAAAACCCCACGGCCACTCTGCCTGAAGAGTGCATAAATGGAAAACAACAACAACAACAAAAGTAGCAGGCTACAAGAAAAAACGAAAGCATAAGTAATCACTATGCAGGGAGGGAGGGGGGGAAAAAAGCAAAAAGGCATGAAATCCATTTGTGTGTGTGGTAGATGTTAAGTTAGGGGCAGGGCAATAACTTTAGTAGGCTAATTAGCTACTATTATCTGTCGCGCCCAGTGGCTTGTGCCACTAATCCTGCTGATTAAACACAGTGGGTCTCTGCAGCTCCAGAGCTCACAGTAGCACCACTGTCAGGGTCCCTGTGCCTACCCGGTCGGCTCAGTACGGCTACATATGTTTTGTATTCCTTTTTTTATTTTTTTCCTGCTCTCTCCTTTCCCCTCTTTCCCTCCTCCCTCTGCCTGGGCGGAGCTCACCTGCGGGCTCCTGCCCTTGGCCCACGCACCTGTGGCTCATCACGAGTGATCCAGCTCCTTTATAAGACGGCAGCCCTGCGTTTCTCGTCGCTGGACCGTTGCCGACCCTCGTCAGTGTAACCCCAGCTCAATGACTTCAGAAGTGTTTCATAGCGATTTACCTAACTACCCATTCGTGTCTCTGTGTACAGATTCCCTGGACCTACCCCTGTGTTACCCGAGTGAGTGGAGTGTGAGGAGGAGTGGACGGAGAGTGTGCGAGTGTGAAGAGGAGTGGACGGAGAGTGTGCGTGTCTTTCCCGTTCGTGTGTGGACCCCCGGAGCCCGGCTTTCCCCTCACTTTTGTAAATAATCACCTGGTGCATCATAATAAAGACTCTTGTGCTTTCAAGACCTAGAGCCTGCGCGTGAGTCCGTTCAGTCCCGTTGTGACAACCAGACTGATAAGGGCACAGAGCTCAGGGATGACATAAATGTCCGGGTGGGACTGGACTACACAGGACTGGCACTGTTCTGCTTTGTATTTTACCACAGGACACAGAACGAAGTAGAAGTTCTGTAATAAAACAGGCAGTGAATAAAAAGATAAATAATAACCCCTATTTTCAAGGTCTTTTCCCCCTCTCAAACCTGAAATAAAACTCTGGCAAAGCTTTCACTTATTTTGTGGTTTGCCTTTTTGCTTGTATTTTTCATGGATGTTGGGCAACTAATGAGTGCAACATCATAAGTAGCTTTATGGTTAGAGCTATTTTTTATCTATCACAGTTTTAGCATTAGCAATTCTGTCATTTCTTAAAATATGTTAACAAGAGGCAAAATGAAAATGCACCCATAAATGAAACACTCTTAAATAGCATTAAAACACCAGCTGATATGAAGTAGCACTGCAGTATTTCTCTTAATGTAACATTGTACTAAATGGTAAATAAATCCATTCAAAAAAAAAAAAAAAAAAAAAAAGCACATCTTAATATGAGACAGGCTGAGTCATTCATTTCTCATTAAGACATATAAGTTCCTGTAACACAAATATTGTGCTAATCCCTGTGTGGCTTTAATAGCAGGACAGGTTTAATGAAAAGTCAAAACATTATTCAATATGCAAATGTCTCCAACTCAAGATATTAAAAAAATAAATATAAAATGAAGGATTGCACCATGTACTCACAGTGAACATTGAACGGAAGTTGCTGAGATCAGTGAACAGCTCCTCCACAGAAGTCTTCTTAGGATCAATAGCAAAGTACTCCAGCAGGTTCTGATACAGCGTCTCCATGTTGCCGTGCATGATCACCAGCTTGTCATACTGCTCCCGTGCAACTTTGCTGAAGCTGTGAGGGTTGTGGTCAAGGTCATTGTTACATTTCACAACAAGTATCCATTAAAGGCTGATGAGAGCATCTCCAACTTGACAACAAAAGTGAGAGCCATTCCCTCTTGTTTTTGCAAAGAAATTAAGTTGGAAATAAAATGCCGATAAACCAACGTTTGCATTAAGAGCTCTCAGTCAGGTCAAAGTGTGTGCATTTTACACTACTCCATTTTTGCTGCACTTAAAGTTCATTGTACTTTAACGTTAACCCTGCCCACCAGTTTTTTCAAAGCCTAACTAATGAGAATATTGCTTACTGAAAAAGTTTCCAAGTTAGTGTAAACACAGTTAAATAGATGTGTTTGCATTTAACTCTGCTCTTGGCTCTGGCTCACTTCCAAATGCTGCAGCAAGCACAGTATTACTCTTCTTAGGATTTTTAAGGCAACAAGTCTTTGCACTCTAAAATGCTTGAAGAGTGCAAGAGTTGGGCTTTACACAAAATGGTTATGTCTTCAACAGTCTGACCTAGCAAATACTGCAAATACAAGTCTGACCTGACTTTAAGATGAAAGAGCAATACAAGGCCCTCCTATCTGAAGCGCAGGACAGCTTTGCTACGTTCGTGTGGATGAGGACAAATGGGTAATGGTTGTGTCAACATGTGCTGGAGAGGTGGTGGAGGGGAGGGGAGGGGGGAAGAGTCAAAGTACTAAAACGCATCAAGCCCACCAGCAGGGCATACAGTGCTGTCACCACACACACACACAAACTCACTATTCACTCAATGCAAAAATTTAGTAACCGTGAATTGGCTGTTCAAAATATATTTATGCTACAGTTTTATTCCCTTTCCATATTCCATAAATCATAATCCTCGCTGTCTATTATCGTACATGATGACCTTGTCAAGTGAAATTCAAATCTTTTGTTGTATGACAAAATAGAATCTGAGATTAAAAAATGATTTAATGTTTTAAACTGTATGAATAATTTCTTCTTATATCCTTAGACATCTGTCCTGCTAATGACTATAACACTGTTGTCTCAGAAGCAAGTGTGCCATGTGTGTGTGGTATTGCACAAGCGTGTGGACAGCCTCTCTGGCTCCTATTGTGCCCCTTCATTATAGCTCAATTGATGGACCTATTTGAGGTTTGGCCTCAGTTGAATCTGGCTGGGGATGGGACTACCTATTCACAGCTGGGTAAATGCTGTTCAATAGGCACTCCTCCCAGATTGACTTGTCAGTAATATCTTTCCAAGCCAGGGGCTGGGGGAAAGAGGCATGAGGAAAGTCTGAGCAACTGACGGAAAGCAAGAGAAAAAGAAAAAGAAAAATAGCTGAGAGCTGTGGTTGATAAGTATCGTGGGGTGTGAAATATCTGTTCCCACTCTCCTGACTTCTTCCCTATTCCAGAGAAAGCAATGGTCCACTGCAGCTCATTCTCAAAAGCACCCATCTCTCCCATCCCATCACTTTTCATTCTGCCTGTCTTCATTTGATCATTCTCCTTCTGCTTCTCTCATTTTCTAATCTACCACCTCTACAAGCTTAGCTCACATTTAGAAGTGTAACACTAGACCAATCACACAGTAAATGTAAACTCAAGTGGCACATGAAGTGAAAATGGGATTTTCAATGTCACCAATGTGACACCCTGAGATTCTCGTGTTTAGCTGGTTACCGCAGAATTTGCTGATCTGCAGTGCTAACATGACTGGTTCATTTTTCAAAAGGCTTAGCAATAAAACTTTTTAAATAATAAATAAAAATATTTGCTTGTCAAAAGTACTTTTAGAAATGTTATCTCCTGTATGCCTGCAAATCTACTGTAATCAGTTTTGCTTAATTTGAAATACAAGTCTTCTTAACATAAGCAGTTAAGGGATGCAGGACGGAGGGAAGTGTAAATGTAATTAAAAAGCTTCATTATAAAACTGCTTACTAATGTTGGTTAAAAACCTTAAGCCAAATTACTAAAGCACTTGGTTTCTGAATAAGAAGGAAAATAATTGTGGACGTGCCTCATCACCTACATCATCTACAATACATAATATCAAAAGATTCACTAGATTCTAAGAATCTGGAGAAATTTCTCTACAAAAGGGACAAGGTAGAAAAGCAATACTGGATTCCTGTGATCTTTGGGCCCTCTGTCAGCACTGCATTAAAAACAAGCACGATTCTGTCAAATTAGTGCAGCTCAGGAACACTTTCAGAAATCAGTCTGTGAACATCATTCATTGTGCCATCCAAAAGTTCAGTAAAAGTTCTAACATCCAAAGAAGCAGCCACAGTCTTCTCTGGGGCAAAACTCATAAAATGGACTGAGGAAAAGTGGAAAACTGTTCTGTGGTCAGACAAATTGGAATTTGAAAGTTTAGTAAACATGTATACTCTGGACTAGAGAGGAGAGGGATCATCCCACTTGTTATCAGCTCATTCCAAAAGTCTGATGGTATGGAAGTGCATTAGTCCCTATGGAAATTGCTGCTTGGAGATCTAGAAAGGTGCCATCATGGCTGAGAGGAAGGCCTTACATACAGCGTAGCATAAAAAATTTAAATTGGAGTTCTATTTTGGATTTTGTTAGTCACAATGTGGCAGTAACTTTAACGACCAGTCAATATTTCACCTTGCAATGCTCAGAGTTCATTTCCAAGCAGTAGCTAATGTTTGTTACTCTCACATGATAATGTATAAAAAATAAAAAATTGTGTAACATTCATCTAGTTAACATTTTTGGTTTACAGTGGTCCCTCGTTTATCACAGGAGTTAGGTTCTAAAAATAACCCGCGACACGTGAAATCCGTGAAGTAGCCAGCTTAATTTTTCACAATTATTATAGATGTTTTAAGGCCATAAAACCCTCCTCACTACACACTTTATACACTTTTCTCAGACAGGCATGAACATTTTCACACTTTTCTCTCTTGTTTAAACTCTCTCAAAGTTCAAACCTTCATAGAAAAATAAGTCCAGTATTATAGAATGAAACCAAAGATCAAACCCTGTTTCCAGGTACAGAACATGGGAATAGAGCAGCTGCGAGAGAATTCAACATTAATGAATCAATGGTACGGAAGTGGAGGAAGCAAGAAGAATGAGTTGAATAAAGTTTGACTTATCTGACTGTTTTGTTTTGCTTATTGCGCCTTATAATCTGGTGCGCCTTATGGTCAGAAAAATACAGTAACTTCTACCTTCCATGTCCAGAAGTCCAACTTTCTGTGCGATGGTTAGCATCTTCCTCTGCCTTTTGGTTGGTACCGCAAGTGCCTTTGGTGGTGCGAAAAGTTTTGTTGACATTGTTGTGTTTGTTGGGGAAAAACTTAAAAACTTACTTTAGAGTCACACTGCTAGTGATCAAAGATTTATGTAAATTTGACAAGCTTGATGCAGTCTGTACTGTACAGGAGACACGGCATGGAAGACATTGACTGACAATGGTCTACATTCGATCAGGATGCAGAACTCAATGAGCTGTCAAAAAAAACAAAAAAAAAAAAACAGCATGCAAAATTGCACACAAAAAAATCTGCGAAACAGCGAGGCTGCGAAAGGTGAACTGTGTTATAGCGAGGGACCACTGTACTGTGCGTCTAGGGTCTTATTTTGACACCAGACGCCTCATCAATAACCTGTGTTATTCGTCTACATTACACTTTACCTCCAGTTTTTCCATTTTTACCAAAAGAGAGTTCAGAGTTTTCATAGTTTTTAATCAGTGCTAAGACATCAGGAATTGAAAAGCAAAGTAGAAAAAACAGAGCTGTCAGATCCATTCTCAGTGAACCTTACTGTGTTGCACTCAAGTTCTTTGCTAACTACTACAGCACAAGCCATCAGTGCCCCAACCCCTAGGCTATTGATCAAAACTACATGAAGGAGGCTGGGTGCAAGGTGTATTATTGAACACATACTTACTCACCTGGCCTGAGACATACCTGTCAACCTGATCCTCTAGAACTACCTCAGAAGACAATGAATCATTTACACTGCTGTCAAACAAAATGTAGACCGATGTCAGCAATGGACTTCAATTTCCCACGTGGGCAGACAAATGGTAAAAAGAAATTACACATTTGTGGCTTTTGAAAACAAAAGACAGAAAGTCAAACGCAACATAATTCACATTCTTTAGCTTCTCTCTTGATTTTGAAGATAGCCTCAGTCTTAAGTACACTTCAAAAGCAGCTAAGAGGGGTACTGGTACAAAACTTGACTGCAGAATGGGATGCCACTCATCACTTGTGCACATCACTGGAAACCAAGAGAGGATGGGTGGGAGGACTGTATATTCTTCTCTCCCTTTCTACTTAAAAGCATATTATTACCTTTTTTTTCCTCCTCCTTTTGGCTGAGAGGATCATTTGCCTCCATTTCACCCCATTCCTTGCATCTTGTGTGATCTCAAAAGTATATAAATACTTGTAGTATAAAGAACAAATTTACTCCATGACCAAAGGTTTTTGGCTTATGGTCTTCATCATGGGTCACCATAAAACATATCACAGACCTTTTAAATAGGATAGCTATATATCCAGTGAAGGGAAATCTTAACATTTATCTTATTAAGACATTTGGGACAATTCTGTGCATCCAACTTTGTGGGAGCAGTTTGGAAAAGGCCCTTTTATTTTCCAGGGTGACTATGCCACGATGCACAAGTAAGGTTTATAAAGTCAGATGTGGTCAGATGAGTTTCAACATCCGCCTCTCACCTTACTAGTGCTATTCTGAATAACCAGGCAATGACTTCCATAGAAAGCCTTCCCAGAAAGTGTGGGTCAAATTTATATGAATTTAGACTGCAAACTAGATGCATATACAGTCATAATAACTGCTGTACGTATAATATGTAAATAGCCTAATACCTCTGTCCGTATAGTGTCCACATCTGCCATTTCACTTTAAAGCACGCGATGCCTCATTTACAGATGTACATAGAAGCAATAAATAAAGTTATTTATACTACAAAAGACTTGTCCACATCTTTGTACTCACTGAAAGTAGGTGAAGTTGAGCCAAAAAAAATTTTAACCACGTTTCACACAGGTCATATCATTTAATAAGACACACCACATGTTAAATATCTGAGAAGTCTTTACCATTTTTCCTGATGTTAGGTTTAACTTGTTAATTAAACCTGAAACCTGCTCCATAACCAGCCTACACAGCACCACTGTGACTTACTGTAAAGATATAAAATTCACATTCAGTGATATTCTTCTGTCTTTGTGAAGAGTTCATTACTGTAACTCACTGCATGATGGCCCACAGAGATGAGCCTATGCATACACGTGTAAAGGATATAGCCATTTTGGTAAGAAACATGTCGTTGGGGTTATCGGAGGAGGAGAAAGTCTCCAGGTCTCTCTCCAGCTGCAGCAGCTGCCTCTCCATCTGCCTGAGGCTCTTTTCCAGATTCTCTGCAGACACTGACACACACCCACATATTTTTAGACGCGCATACATACACTCATAAAAGCACATGTGAGGACAACTCAATTAAAGGTACAATCAAATGCATTATTATTTTCAAGCACTGGAAGAATCAGAAAAACAACGCACAATAACAAAACAACAGGGAAAATGAAAGAGAAGCCAGCTCGATCGCAAAGCAGACTTATTATGGGTTCACACTGTGCCCAAAACACTGTGGGAATAAACAATGACAAAATATAAGCATCAAGTGAAAGTATGTTTAATACATAACTGCTCGTTATTCTGTTTTCCTCACGGTCGTGTGCTTGCGGTAAACAACCTAACATTAAAATACAATACCCTCGCCGTCACACAAACTGTAGTGAAAGCAAATGACTGCTATGTTAATACTCGGTGTTGTGATACTTGATGTTGAAATACTCAATCAGCCATCATCGTGCAGTCAGTATTACGGAGAAGTCGCATCAAGAGTCCAAATATGGAATCGTATTTCCCAAAGTTTTGTCCTTCAACATTTCAGGAAACTAAACACTGAATCCAGTTATTTTCAAATCATTTTAACTTTACACAGAATTAGAATTAGTTAGTTAGTAAAGCAGGCCACGGGGCGACCGTGGCTCATAGAGATAACGCAGTCTTATCTCTTTGCACTGTTCACAATTAAATACACGATTTAAATTTTCAAAACATTGTGTCACCAGCATTTTTGAACACAAGGCTTTACATTTACTCGGTAAGTGTGACTTCTGTGCATTACATAGCAACAGATACAGCAGTACTGCACACCCTGAATGCATGAAGGTGTGGCTGATTGAGTTAATATCTTTCTATTCTATTAATCCTTGGACTTTAGTCTTATCAACAGGTGCATGGATCATGCAGGTTGGAAAGCAGTGGAACGTGAAGCCTAACTTTCTGCTAAGTTGGTCATGGCTGACACTTTAAGCTAGTGACTGAATATAGCATATGGCTTAAATTACCCCGATTAGACCCCACTTGACAAAAAGGCATAAGCTGCTTAATTTTAAGTAGTTTCAAATTTCCCTTGATCCTAATACATGCTTTATGAAAAGAAAAAAAAGAGAAAGACTTCAATGTAGTTAAGCTTTCCTCTGACTTTAGAGCATAAACCCATTTCCTGATGGGAACCTACCATCTTGGATTCACACACATGTTCTCTCAGACATCTTGACTCCTAATATTCTACAAAGTTTGCATTACTGAAGTTGTGCTTTTCATTTGAAGTTTAACAGAGTGTATGTGTGAACATGTGAATGTCCACACTCGTGAAATGTACAAATTACCAGCTTATGCTTTCAGCGTGCTGAGCGGAAAAGGCAGGTGACACTTTTCAACCTGTTACTTATAATTGAGAAAGAAGACTGAGTGCACTTCAGTAACACCGCAGCTAAAGAGTACTTTTTACTCGTCGCGTGTTTTAGATTGTCCTGAATGCATTTTCACTTTATCGATTTTTGGATTTTAATTTTCTTTCTTCCTTCTTTTATCTCTTACTTGTATGCCTGCAATGATACCTGCGGTCAGTCAAAAGCTTTAAAGGAGCAGACATTTAAAACTCTTGCTTCAAAAGTAGATTGTGACTAATAATATCTCCATCAGAGCCGCCTTCACAAAGCAACTGCTCTGCAATTCTTTTAAAGAAATCATCCTGTTTTTATGGACAGTAAAAAAGGCAGAAGGCTCTTTAAGTATGAATTAATGTATCTTTGAGGAGAACTGTAGCAATGTGGAGGAAAAATATTCCTATCTCTGACTTCTGGAAGAGTTAAAATGGTTATTAGGAAGTGACACCTTATGGGACACTAATGATTATTATTTTTTTAAATCCTGAAACAACTCTCCTATGCATAAATCATAGGCCAATTGCTGTGATTACTATAGAAAAGGAGCTACTTTGTTAATTCATTTTCAATCCTGTACCTACTACTCAGATACTAATCAACATTAAAACTTACTATCAGATTAGATTCTCATTTTCAACAGTACTGATACTAACAGTGCTGTCTTGGCCCTCACACAGCATCCTGCACACAGATGGGCACATGGCACCTGCCAATACTTTTTTTGAAAACTTGAAGACTCCCCCTTCAACGACATTAAAGTGTTCAATAGTTATTATAAATGGTAATCTAGTGGCTAGCACACACATTGACTGTTTAACTTTTAGCAGCTACCAAGTAGCCACATTAGCTGTCTGTTAGATTATTATTAAGTTAGCAGGTGGTGGCTAAAGCTAGTAATAAAATTATGGTTAATGTTGGAATTTCTGCAGCAAGCATCAGTGCTGCTGGTCTTTGAAATGAATTTAACGTGTTATTTTCACAGGATCACACAATCAAAGCACTACCTCAGAGAACACAAAAATATTAAGTCACATGGCAGCAACTTAATGCATTTAGAGATGTAGACATGGCCACCACATCAGAATGGGGAAGAAAGGTGATTAAAGTGGTTTTGAATGTGGCACGGTTAGTCAGGTTGGTGTCAAAAACTGCTGATCTGCTGGGATTTTAAGACACAACCATCTCTCAGGTTTACAAAAAATGGTTGGAATAAACAAAATATCCAGTAATTCTCTCAGTGAAATAGCCTCAGTAATGCAAGAGGTCAAAGGAAAGTGCCACAACTGTTTCAAGCTAACAAGAACTCAAATAATCACTTGTTACAACCAAGACATGCAGAAAAGCAACAACTGCTTCAACTGACCCTCGCTTACCACAGTTGGACAATAGAAGATTAGAAAAACATTGCCTGGTCTCAGGCAACACTCAGTAGGGTCAGAATTAGACATCCACAACATGAAAGCACAGATCTATCCTGCCTTTATCAACGGTTCAGGTTGCTCTTGGCACATTTTCTTGGCCTCCATATTCACCAGATCTTAATCCAGTAGAGCACCTTTGGGATGTGATGAACAGGAGATTCTCATCAAGGATGTGCAGCCAACAAACTGAAGCAACTGTGTGATGGTGGAATGTCAACATGGACCTTGTTTAATCTATGTTATGAAGAACTAAGACAGTTCTGATCACTCCAACCCAGTTTTTCTAAGGTGTACCTAATAAAGTTTTCAGTGAGTGCAGATACAGAATTAGTTATGTAGAAAGTTTTACTGATAATAATTGAACCATAATAATTGAAACAAAATAAAAATAGACAGTTGCCCCTAGATGGTGCTGCGTCCGAGCTCTTTTACAGAAATTCTGGCTGGCTCTGTCAGTGTATTAACTAATGAGAAATCTAAAAATGATCCATACACCCAGTATGATTAGTGTGGCTACATATAAAAAAAAGTGAATAAACAATTATAATCTGACTCTAAATCCTTTTCTCCTGAAAGCTCAGTGCATTACCAGGCAACCAAAATCGCCTGAAGGAGGTGTGGGCAGCATTCAGACGAGGAAAGAGGCCAGACAGGCAGTCTGTTAATAGAAATGATTAAAGCCCTGTGATGATGCGGTAACTGAGAAAGGAGCAAGGGAGGGCAAGACAAAAGCAAAACAAAAAAGGAATCTCATCTTTTCTTAGCTTTGCAATCTGCAGGCTTTTGTGAAGAAGCAACCTCACACAAAAGGGTATATGCATGAAAACCTAGGAACTTTATATTATTTATCCTACGAGAGAAACAGAATCTAACACATAATTAGATCCATATACTTTGGACACTGGGTACTTTGGATAATACAAACAGGAGACACTTACTTAATGCTGCTATCCAACAATAGAAATACTAAATAGAACCAACATGTCTCAGTGAAGGTGCTCTGCACGGGGCAAAAAGCAAGGAGAAGAACTAAGAACTATGATGGATCTCTACACAGTACGTGCAAATAAGGCCTTGCATATGTCACCACAGGTCATCTGCCTTAATGCAACAATAGAGTGTCATCACTCCAGCCACAGAGTACTCAAGATGAGGCAGACTATATGTGAATCAGGGATACAGTATGCTTCAGGAGAAAACTGGCTTTTATCGGATCCTTCACTTTAAAGAAAACACACAGAAATGTGTTTCAAAACAGAAGAGGCTTACGTCAGCCGTATACAACTCAAGACTTAGGAAATGACAGTAGGAAATGTTTCTTTTCTCTCACTGACCACTTTGCACTTGATTTCTTATTCTGTGCATTTATGTGTGAGTGATTTTTATGAGCAGTGGGGCCTGAATGTCTCTTTGGTGCAGAGGAGTCGGAGACAGATCTAAGATATTTTGGAAGAAGAACAATTGAAATATTTGTGGAGGTCAAAATCCACTGACATCCTTTTATTAGTCTGCTAACCTGCTATGCCATAAATGAGAAAGAGTAGAGCATGCAAGCCACAAACAGCCCCAGCGCACACACAGTCACTGTATAAGCACCTTTGATATAATGGATTCTAAGAGAGAGAGAAAAAAATTGACGCAAAAGCCTGATGTTTTGGTGAATCTGAAAATGTACAATCTACAGAACCACTTTAAAACAGTGCAGGACTAACATTAAAATGCACTGTAGAGCCCTCATTTTAAGTACTTTCAACCTGAGGCTCATTGTTTAGACTGCATGAAACAAAACTAGAAAACAAAGCTTGAACAGTATTTTTGGAGAGCCATCTCAGTGTAGCTGAATCGTTGCGTTACTGATTAAAGATTCCCCAGGGCCATAACCAGAACAGCTTTTCCATTTTCACTACACATACATCCATAGTTCTACTAATGCAGACATGCTTTTTAGCAGTACGTAGTAGTAAACAGCATTTATGTTGCTGACAGGCGGTTTTTGAAGCTGCAAGCTGAAGTAGAGTGGTTGAGCACATTAACATGTCTCCGTATTTGTCTGCTTTCAACTTCAAACTCAGCACCGAGTAGAGCAGGGCGATATGGCCAAAAATATTTATCACGATATATATTTGAAAATTTGCGATAACGATATAACTGACGATATAATTGATGCGAGACAAAATACAACTCCACAACATTACTAGCGCAAAAAAGACAACCTATCATTTATTTTCACTTAAACAAGAAGCTGGTTTTTATGTACATTAAAGCTTTATAAAAATGTAACAGTGCAAATGCAAATTCCTTGCTGAAAGTTTAACCAAAAGGCATTTCCAGTAGAAATGGGCTGACATATACTGAGCATAACCATGTATAATATTCACTGAAGTTAAAAAGAGGTGCTTTGCAACATTAAACTGCAGTGTGCAGTACGTATTTTTCGGACCATAAGGTGCACGGGATTATAAGGCACATTAAGCGAAACAAAGCAGTCAGATAAATCAAACTTTATTAAACTCATTCTTCTTGCTTCCTCCACTTCTGTACCATTGATTCATTAATGTTGAATTCTCTGGCAGCGGCTCTATTCCCATGTTGTTGCAGTATATTAATGACTAACCTCGTATTGTGGATGGATTATCTCAGTTGTTCTCCTGACTGAAGTTTGGTCCTTTTACAGCATCCTGCCATGCGATTGCATTTGTCTCTAACCATGAGGAACCATAACGTTAACTTTTATAAGTGGAAAAGTGTTAGTGTTCGTCCTCCAGCTTCACTGTTTATGTTATGCTAACATAGCTGTGTCGCTAGCGATCACGTAGCACATAATTATATACCAGCTAGCCCAACTTCAGTAACCCTACAAACGTCACTGCTGTTTAGTTTCCTGTCTTCATTTATGTTGGAAGTGATAGCAGAGCTGTACGTTTGATTTTTTTCAGAAATCTCTCAGTCAGAACATGCAATATCATGCTTAGGTAACTAGCGAAACTAGCGAGCTAACTTCCGCTAGCTTCCTGCTAGCTTCTAACTCCGTTAAATGTAATAAATTTTGTTTTCATGGATGCCTGGAAGTTAAACTTCATAGTTACACCTGGTAAAGCAGCAATGCTGATCGTTTTATTAAAGATGAAAGAATTTAGACAGTTTTTAACTCTTAGTGATGCTGCAGTGTTCGTTTGACCAGAAGCATACGGAGTTTAGGACCCAGATTACTCCCAGATTTAAGAGCATCTTAGTCCGACAAATATGACAATAACGACGGCCGCTTGCATGTTCTGCAAAAAAATGTGCTTTGTCGTGTATCTGACGGACAAACACCAAACCAGTTCCACATCACTGAAGTTGCACCATTTTTACAAACCAATTCTGGTTCATCTGTTTCACTCAACAATCGGCCATGTGCGTATGAAAACAAAGGCACTGCGCATGCGCGTTTTACTCATATTCTATCGCGATATTTCATTTTCCTATCGTTGCCTAACATTATACCGGTATTACCGTGAACGGTATAATATGGCCCAGCCCTAGCACCGAGTATCACTCAACAAGCCGCCCTAACTGCTCAAATCGGCTGCTGTCTATTATAAGTGTGTGTCTGTTTGCGGGTGTGACAGGCAAAAGAAGTTAAAACAAAAAGAGTTTGCAAGCAAAACCCAAAGACCAAGAACCAGACCGAGCAACAATCGGGGACCGATAGACGAATATTGACAGGCAGTTAAAGAGATACATGCAAACTGATAGAGTGAAGCAGCAGGGACTGAGTGCATCTCAATATCAGGGGGAGAAATGATTATAGGTCTAAAAAGAAGAGAATTGGCAAAAATGAGAAGACAGAAAGAAAGGATCCCTGAACTGAAGTACAGGACTGGCAGAGTGGGAAACAAGGGTTGTGTTACAGTCTAAAGACAGCACCATTTACAAAGGAAGAACATATCATTACTGCTACCTCTGCTCAACCTTGTTTTCATGCTCAAGTAAGCTCTTTGGCTAGTGTATATGAATGCAATGCAGCCTTTTAGTCTGAGTACATGCCCATCAAGTAGTTGTCAGACCCGATGAAAAGGAAGCCACTCACCAGCACGGCTTAGAGACAGGATCTGTGTGTCTGGATATAATATGTGAAGAGATTAGACGGTGCATGCATCTCCTAAGCTTATAGAATCATAAAGAAAGACAGAAGCACAGAAAGCAGTCCATATCTATATAGATGCAAATAAACTCAGCTTGAGGCCAGTGAAGTAAAGAGGTAGAGAAAACCTGCAGAGAGATCCAAGGACTGTGCTCTCCCTTGATCTCGCCATTGTACTTCTGCATCGTGGCCAAAGCCTTCTGGACACACAGCACAGTTGGGAGAAATAACAACACTACTGTCGAGTGTTTTATCTACAGATTATCAAAGCGCCAAAACAAGGGGGGAAAAAATTGAAATCTTTATGATGAGCGGAGTCCAAACAAACAAACCCAAAAAAAAAAAAAAAAAAAAAAAAAAAGAGTCACACATTTCATTTCATCCTCCTATGTTTTCTCCTCCTCACACCTTCCTACACTCCCTCCTGCTGAGAATGGAGCAGTGGGTAAAATCTTCTTTAGAGCAGGAGGAAACACGCTGTGACAGTGCGACCTCACACACACAAGCCGTACATTGGCAGCGGCTAACTGCTTCTTCCTGTGAATTGCCTGTGGCAATATGAACAAAGGACATGCCTGAGTTTCCTCCGACCACTGAGTCTGTCCCTGCTTGGCTGTGACCTTTACAACACTATACAGACGCTGGCCACTCAAAGCACTTCTTCTGTACTTGTGTGTACCCATGTTTGCATGCACACCTGTGCAATACAGCCAATTTCTGTTCAAAGCAACACAGAGACTTAAAAATGTTTTTAATCCCAGTCACAGACATGACCTAAAACATAAGCCATCAAACCTGAAGATATGCCACAGAAGAAGATTAATGTTTGTATCAAACAGCGGTGCACATGAGATGACTGTGGCACAGATCAAACATGAAAATGATAAAATACAACATATGTTTACAGAATCAACAAACATCCAATCCCCTGAGAGAGCAACAGAAGCAGAAAGCTAAGAGTAAAACTCAAAGTAAAACAAAGGAATGCATACGAATGTTCCACTTCTTTCTAGGTAACACTGTATAGGTAGCCCTTCTGATGCCAAGCTTTCATTGCTTATGATCATATATTATTAAAAAACAAAAAACAAAAAACAAACAGGACAATATCAAACTAAATAATACTAATCTAATGTCTTTTTATATTAGTGAAATATCATTTAAGATAAACAACAGACATGTATCACACATTATAATCACAATGTCACCTAACAAAATCAACAGGCAAAAGCCTAAGACAATAGCTGTGCAGTAGTCCTGTATTCATTTGCTTAGATAACGATGACTCGGTGAGGAATCAGTATGTGTCAGTATGTCGTTCTTATTTTTCTTTTCTCTCAGTGGGCATCCTCCTTCTGGCTAACAAGCCACAAAAACAACACTGCACATGTGCAAACATCTTATTGAGAGGTACTGCCGCTTGTTGTCACTCACTGAACGGAGAAGACCAGGAGAGAGGGGTTTCATGGATTCATGCATTTCTGTCTATAGGTGTTTCTGGTGTTTGTTTTTTGGAAAATAAAGTCACTAAAGGGGTATGAAAAATGATCTAGAGGGGAAAGTCTAAGTTAATCATGGCAAGAACCAATGCATGATAATAACTGCTGCGAGTGAGCGAGGGACATCAGGCAGGTAAGGTGAGATGGTAAATTCCACATTAGCAAGACAAAAGGTGAAAACATAAGCCCATATCACATTATCTAATGAGGTTGAGCGCTCCTATCATTTACTATCATCCAGATCATCACTATTATATCAAGTGCTTAATTGCCACAATCACATATCAGGCATTTTCTAAATAGATTCTTCAGTCTTCACATTTAAGCATGCTTAGATGCATGGACAGATTATGCCATCATTACCCTTTTCTTCTTTTACTTTAACTGCAGAAAAGAAAATATCAAAAAAGTTAATAGTTTGTATGCCCATTGCTTCCTCATAGTAACTCTTATCTTAGATGACCAATTAAGACCAGTTGCCAAATCTCTGCTGTTAAACATCACTAGAAATATCTCAGCTAGGAAGTAGATGAAACTCAAACCATGCAACCATGGGAGAGCTAAAAACCTTGGGTTGACAGCAGGGGACCAAAATAACAGCAGCACTGTGATATCACCTCAGAGAAAGTGGAAGGTAGAGAGTGTTAAAATTATCAAGTAGCAGCTGACTCTTACATGCTGGTAAACAGGTGAAAAATGGCTTCTGTACTGTATAAAAAAAAAGTGCTTTTAGAGACTTGGAAAATATATCACAAGTGTCCAATAACAGTTTTATTATGTACAGTTGAGAAGTTTTTGCATCTTGGTGTTTAAGAATATTACCTCTGCTTGCTCGATCCACATGCTCTAGGTCGTCAAGAAACTTGACCACGTCTGGAAATTCGTCCTCACATACTTGTGCCAGGAAGTGAAGTAAGGTTGTCTTCTGATCTGCTGACTTGGTGTCCTTTAGCTGTAAAACATGGACACATAAAATATGCATTTATGTGGCTTTTTTAATAATAAGTAAATAATACAACAAATTTAATAATAAAATAAATTGAAAAATAAAACGTATACACAGGGCAAAAAAAAATGCTCTAACAGGGGAAAAGTGACTCTGCATGTTGCTCAGAGTTTGTGTTATTGAAAATGTCACAGGTTAGGTCTAACCCTGTTAAGCACACACACTGTTCACTTGCTAAATAAATGTGTTTGCATGCTTGAATCTGATGAATCTGTCTTACTTTAAGTCAGAAATTATGTCATGTTTCTCTAACACACCATATATACCTGCCATATTAAAGGTTCCATAATTTAAAGGTTAGGATATTCATCATTTTTTAGAGTATAAAGCAGGTCTAAAACACTCACTTTATGGAGAAGTGCGCACAACCCATATTCAACATTTAAATCACCCTCAGTAATGTAAACAGCATGATTTATCCAGCACAAGCACAGTTAGAAATATATCTAAGTACATCCATCTATAACAACATAAAATTGAAAAAATACATTAAAAAAATAAATAAACAAGTGGTAAGACAACTGCATGCAATCATCTCTTCCTCTTGGATCTAATTCTGGTTCAAAAATGCGGTCAACGCCGGGGTTTTGTTAGCAGCCCTTAGAAGGCTACATCTATACGAGGTAGGATCAAAAAGTTTTTCCAAGTCTGCACATAAATACAAAAGCCTTAGCCAATTTAAATTTAAATTCTCTCTCTTTCAAGGTCATTTGATTCTGAAATGCAGCGCTGCCGGTGCTCCTGTTACATCTGAATTGCTCCTGGAAATCTTGTGCATGTCTAGACTGAAGATCATCACAGGTGACAAGAGTTGCGCACCTCACCGCAGCGCATTTAAAACACAATCATCACTCACTGCGCACCCCACTTTGTCCTGATGTCAGCTTACAGATGAAACACGTTCGTCTTAATAGTTAATACGTGTTAGGAAGTATGCGTGCCGCTATGCTGTGTGCTTTCACATTTTATTTAGACCAGGCAACGTATGCATGTTTAGGATTCAGAGTTGAGCGCACTGCTGCTTTGTAACACATTTTCAGTTTTGACACAACAGAAGCACACGCACTGCGAATACACAAATGCAGGTTGTTAGAAAGGGGCTTTCAGGGAGCGATCAAATCTTTGCAAGAGTGCCGAAAGGCGGTGCGCCCCTTCACAAGGGCCCGACCCTTAAAAGGTACATCAGACAAATTTAAACCAGATGCAATTTTTACTTTTCATGGGCAAAGTCAAAGAACGTTTTTGTTGAAACATATAATAACAGAAATTGGGTATGGTACGTAAACAACATCTTTTTGGCCTTAGTTTCACAGTATTCGTCGCTATGGCAGGAATCATGATACACATGCATTTTGAGCTGCAAAATGAAAACCACACTTTGTGGATACCCTAGTTAAAAGGGGTGAAAGATGTGTGTGTGAATGTGTGTGTGAATGGGTGAATGACTGGATATGTAAAGCGCTTTGGGGTCCTTAGGGACTAGAAAAGCGCTATATAAATACAGGCCATTTACCATTTATTAAATGCAAGACAGGTGCTTAATAAATTGCTCTTTTCTTAGTCAGTTGGGTAAGTGAGTGCATCACTAGTTGATGAAAACCTGCACACCTACCTACATGTGTACAGAGCTCACTTGCTATTCAGTAAGAAGGGTGAAAGCAGCATCAAAGGTGCGTCTCCATGTTGTTTAATGTGATGTAGGTGAGCAGCTAATTTGCAATAGAGCTACAAACTACTGTTAGAAGTGCACTTTTCCCTAGATCATTTTTTGTGATTAATGCTAACAGCAACAAAAAACAAGGTTCAGCACAGGGCTCGACGTACTCATGCTTGAAATCAGAAGTACTAATGTAGCTAAATATGCTGTCTGGTAATTGGAAAAAGAAGTCATTGTCCTTCATCTACTGTACTTACTCAAAGCAGTTCTGAGCTCTAGCTTAACAAATGCTGAGTGTTAACAGTGCCACACATGATTGTATGTCTCGTGATTACGTAGCAGATGTGTTCCTGCTCCCTGCACTTGGTGCCCATTTATTGCCAAAAGTAACAAATATTTTATATTTCCCTGATAAATTTCCATCATTGATTTTTTTCTCATTTCTTTGTTCTTCTTCCTTTTTTATTAAACAGGCTAATTCCAAGATGTCTATCAGCATCCCTGCCAAACATGACTCCTGCAGAGTGTGTTGCAGTGCATCTCTCTAGGTGATCTATTGGTAGACAGCAGTGTACTCAGACCCGCTGGGTTTAATCATGTTTGTATTATCTCCTCTAATCAAACATTCTCATCTCTCTTTTCATTTCTGTTCCCCAGTCCCCCCTTTTTTTTAATAAAAGCTGCAAGTGCTCACTCACAAAAGGTCCCTCTTTGAATTTAGATGGATGGTAATCGTAGATGACAATGTAAACATTTTGCCTTTTACATTTGGGATGGATGCAATTTTCCTGTGCTGTGGAGTGTGCCGTGGAATTAAGTTGTCAAACTCTGGGTATGGCGCGAAGGAGATGTCTTCCTCTATATATCCTGCCCGTGACAACGTAAACCTTCCTTCAGACAACATACGCTGACAAAAGAAACTACTGTTTTAAATTCTTAACAGTCTCCTATTAACTGATATTACTGTTGTCCTAATGCATCTAATCCATCATGTTCGTACAAGTGTTTGCCTTTGTACTTGTATTTATATGAACATCAGCATCCAAGTCTAGGAGGGTAAAGAGGTGGCAGTGACAAATGACAGCAGTGCTCGTTACTGTGGAAACTGCAGTGGGTGTGCCAACAGCTGTAATGTAACCACTGGAGGAGACTTGCACCCCATTCTTCCCGTCACTATTACAAACTTCATGTTCTGTTTTCATGCCGCATAAAATCCTGAGTTACAGGTGTTGGATACGTCTCTGTCCAAGAAGCACTAGTATTGCCACGGCGAAGTTGTGTGAACTTTCAAAAGGGATAGTGGTTTGAGTTTCAGTTATCTTTTCTGGGCAGAAGAATGAGACTAAAGTACTCGGTGGGCTTAAATGCTTTGATAGAGGCCAGATGATAACGAAAACTCTGATAGTGTTCAATCAAATGAAATGGTTTAAAATAAAATGTCTCATTACAGCAGCTGCTTTGGATCAGTTTACTGATAAGGCTCAGACAAGGTGACCAAAGAGAGAGACACCGCTACACGTAGTGTCTGGTACAGACACAGATATACATAAATCCCATAATGTATACCGATTCTTTCTTTAGTCTAATCACTGTTAACGCTCTTGGCTTGTACATTTGGCAGAAAAAAGCAATCCATATAGGAAATGACCATTTTAACTCAAGGTTTTTGAGGACATAAAATGAGAGCGCAATAATGAAAATAAGGAGAATCTATCAGGCTAGCTTCAACTAAAGGCCTAAAAAATCATTTAGTTGAGGTCAGTAAAAAATAAATTATATTTCTGTTACAGAACTCTGACTGCAAACACAGCTGTGTATCTCTTGAGAAAGTTTATTGAACTAGCATCACTCCTGTTGAACATTTGACACTGAAGGGATGACTGACTACAAACTGTGTGTGAACAGTTGAAATTAGGGTCAGCATTTCAACCCTTACCTTGCAAAGGGAGCTCAGGTCAAAGCCATATGATTGGGCGTTTCGAGAGCCCGCATTCATGTAATTCCCCAGTAGTAGCACCAGCTCCAATAAGCGGCCAAAGGAGCAGCTCTTCCTGACCTCATCACATGCGGCATTTACGGCCAGAATATCTGGTCGCAGATTATTTACGTGCTCCTCAAACTGAAGCCGGAAGAGGATGTGGCTGAGGCGAGGACGCAGCCGCTTCACACTGCTCATCTGGGGAGGCAACAAAGTCAAGGTGGAAACAAGAAAACAAGAAGGCATAGATGGAAAAGGGATAGTAGGGGGAAAAGGGATTCGGAGAAAAGAGAATGAGGAAGGAGATGAGAAAAGGATGGGAAATGATGTCAAGGAGAGCAAACCACATCAAAGAACAGTCAAACTTAAAATAACTACAATAACACATTTGACACACTCTCACATTCAGACGATCTAATTTAAAAGACATTTATGCAACCAGCATGTTGGAAAGTGTTGCTAGGCAGTAGTAATAGATGCTGGCAGTGATTTGATTTGGGACCCAGGTCTGGTAAGTTAATTGTGGAGTTAGTGTCCATATAGGGCAGGCAGTGGAGGGGTGGAATATACAATAGGCTGCCTTGGATTACCACTCTCACACAATTAGAGAAAATTGGAAAATATTGCATTGGGCCCAGGACCTGGCCGACACAGTGATTGTGTATGTGTGTGCAGCGGGAGGGAGGGGTGCAGGTTCCAATTGTCTGTTTCACACAACAGCTGGCTGTGCGGTTTGATGTCCTCCATCAAGGGTTTAATTATAGCTACTGTAATGTTATCAAATGACTATTTCAGTCAGTGTGTGCTGGTCTGTGTGCACTTTGTGTCCGTGTATTTGTCGCACATAAAAGGAGAGGGCGGGCAACAAAAAAAAGAGGAATAGAATTATATAACAGAATTAAGAAAAAGCAAGGTCCACACGAACAAAACATAATGCTGAAACGAACCCCAGAGATGGGATGAATTATGTGATAAAGATATTTAAACGAGAAAAAAAATAATCCGAAAAAGAAGAAATGGAGCAAAACACACCGGATCATCTGCAAATTGAATGTGTGCAGCTGCTCCCACTGGCCTACACAGGGCACTGGGAGGTTATACTGACAAGTTGAGGAGATGGTTTCTCACACACACACACACACACACACACACACACACACAAAAGAGTGGACTTATGGAAAATCTAGCTCATTTACTGCCAAACACTATTTCCATGAGGTGATAGTGAGAAGGAAAAGACAGCTCTGTTGATATCCTTATCTGAAGTGTCAGAACATTAACACTGAATTTAAAGATTCTCCCTCTCCCCCCCCCCTCTCTCTCTCTATAGTAAATATTTTGAAAACTTGCATGTAATAAATATTCCCATCAACTGTCAACAACAAATAAAATCAAAGATGAAAAAAGCATTAGTCCCGAGGATTTTAACTACAGCTCAGCCAGCAGAATGCACATACTAATAAACATTCCTCAGATTTCAGGAGTGATGCGGAATAATCATTAACTGCAAGTGATTTACAAAAAATTACAGGCATGCATATGGCTTCTGTTAAAGACATTAAAATATGCTTTCATTGACTGATATAGATGAGTTATGTGGAAATTTATATTTTGAGATTAAGCGCTTTAGTTCCTCAACTTACTGTCACAAAGAACAGTGAACTTATTCACGTAGCTGCAGGAACACTCAGCAACTATGGTGGTGACCTTGTGTTAAGCTTTTACAACAGGCAAGACAGACCTGAAAACAAAATACTACTGCGCACAAGGCTGAGTTAAAGATCAATTGAAAGTGGTGTTGACTGAAAATAAAAAAGTGAATGTTTACACAATGGTAAATATTAAAAAAGTACATTAAAAAAATCCCTTTGAACCTGAGCTTTTGTGGGCCCACACGAGTAGCACAACCTCATTATATAAGCAGGCTCTCCTTTTTTCTCGTCTCCTCATTGAACAAGATACAAAAGATGAGTTATGTTTTTGTCCATAAGGTGGTCGCTAGGTAGAAAAATAAAAATACATAAGTGACACCTCTCATGCATAATTCTGACTAAACCTCCTTTGAAAAGTCTTTAAGAAAATGATGCTGACATAATGAGGCAGAAGTGCTGCTCTTTAATGTGCATAAATTAGTGCACCAGTCCACAGGTGTCCCATCTTTCCTCTTAAGGCTTTAAAAGATAGAATTTTAAAGAGCTCAGGATTATGATAATTACATGAAAGTGTTCTCTGTGTGTGTTTTCATTGAAATAAGACGCCGAGAAAGAATACAAGACAAGTTTACTTGACTAAAACATTCAAATATTACGTTTTATTACACCAAATATGCATTTTTTGGCTCTGATAAACTATTTAATTCTTAATACACTTGTGTTTAATAGCATCGTCAACGATAATAGGCACACTGTCTGAGGTCTTCCGGCAATAAATAAGGAAATATAAAGGAAAGGTCATTTTTGTGCTGTATATCTGCAGTTGGTGGGAAGTTGACAGATGTTTGTGTGTGTTGTACATTTGTGTGTACTCACCACAACCCCAAACTGCTCAGGCTCTGACAAATTAGAGTACTCATTTTTGTATGTGGCCAGCGCATTAAGCTGCTCCTGCTCCGGTAGGTGCTTTACAAGGTTCTACAAAGAAAAGGAAGAAAGGGAGTGAGAAGCGGGAAGGATATACAGAAATTTACAGACAGCTAACCTGCTGCTGTTCTGTTTGGCGTTGTCTCTGTTGGTGTGTTTCAGCCATGTGGTGAGCTTTGTTACTATGATAAAATATCTTATTACCAAGCAAAGACTATGTAGCTTTATACAGTAGATACAACTGAAATGAACCACACTGGTCCATTGAATTGTTGTTAAGATAGAAAAACAGAGATTGACACATACATGGAAGGACAGACAGATGGATTGGATGAACAGAGTAAGTCAGTGCCAAGTGTGAGGTATACAGATGGCATAAACACATTGAAGTTATAGCCAAAAAGCTGGTAAAGCACTTATAAACACAAACAAAAAAAAACAAAACAAAAAAAAATTCAGCTAAACATCAGCAAAGTGCTTATTTATTTTTTACTGACATACTGCCTGTGCTCACCAACTGTTTCCACACCTGCTGTACTGCAGGCTTTACAGATGCCCAACGCTTTAGCCTTGGGCTACATGCTGTTTTAAGATAGACAACTAATCAAGACAATAGACAAAGAGTTGAACCTGACCAGCTGAGTAGGAGAAGGGCAAAACTAAAAATATACTTCCAGCCTCAAGGTGAAAAGTTGAGCATTGACTAGTTTCAATTATTTTTTCTCTTTTATCTCACAGCTAGCTAGGTCCAGAGTTGGGTGGAACGAGAAAGTCATCCACTAAAGTAACGGAGGCTCTATGGCTTCATTAAACAGCATACCTGGATCATAGGTTCAGAGAGTTGCTCTTCATCGACCTCCACTATCATCCGTCGAATTTCCTGATAAGGGATGCGGAAGGAGCCTAGGAAGATGGCTACAGGTGGGAGGGGGGGAGAGATGTGGCAAATGGAGAAAAGATTGACAGCTGAGCTGTAATGTTGAGATATGAGACAGCTGGTCATAAAAGAACAGAAAAAACAACCAAACACACACAAAAAAGAACAATGCGAAATAAAACAGTACACACAAATCTTATGAAACAGGTTAGTCTGACCCACTCAGCCAGCGATGTCTTCATTTTTTCTTTCTGTCTTTAAAAAAATGATTTTAATTTTAAATGTATTGGCTTAGCAACCATGATATTTTCAAGCAAGAGTTAGGACTAGCAAAGGTATGGTGCATGCCTCGTCAGGGCTAGTTATTAGTCTCACAAGCAGAAACACATTAAAAAAAATCATTTAAAATTATTGAGCATGTTTTAGGTTGAACACTTTGGAGTGTTCTGCATGTAAGTGTGTATGTGAAGTATGTTACAACATTACATTATGCATATACAGGAGAGCATGAACTTTTGAAAACGAGAATGTACCTTTTGTTTTGCACACTTTTTTGCTCTACTGGGTTAAATCATTTTTAAAGTTGTGGGGACAGAAATAATAACTTTTTATTTCAGGTTGAGCACCAACTTTGGCGTAACAATCAAGTTACAAAGACAAATGTTATGAACCAAGATATCCTCTCATATCACCATAGAATCCCAAAAACCTGAGCCCATCCATGAATTCATATCCCTCAGTGTGCTGTTTCTCAGACACCCTGTGCCTAGAGAGAGACCTCCCTACATGGTGTTGAAAACCACCTGGCAAGCCTGATGAAATGAAGATGGACAAAAAAAACCCCAAAAAGTATACACACAGACTCACCAGGAAATCTTTTTATAGTGGTGTGTTTGCTTAGTACTTTGCAACTCTTGGAAAGACAAGTTGCCCAGGCATGTTCTATCCCTGGCATAAGTATCACATAAAGGGATAGCAGCCTCACCAAAGATCTCCTGTGTGGACAACCAACAGGATTGCTATGCTACAAAGACGTGCGTTCACTTGACTTTAAAGCTACAAAGAGACAGAAACACCTGCAGCTTGAAATCCAGAAGGCCCTGCAGGGCTTTAAAAGACAACAGTTTGAGAAAATGGCCTAAAAAAGTCAGCTTAAAAGACTAGTCATCTCTTATTCCTGTGAACAGGACCAGAAGGACTTCAACTCCCGCATGGGACTTTAGAGTCACAAGAGGCGCCCCTCGAGCACCACAGACGACAACCACGAGCACGTATCCAATTGTCCCACAGGACTTCAGGAGGCCAACTACTACACAGTACATAACTGAGAAGAATTAAAAAGAAACAGCATGTGCAAGGATTAAACTGAAGTTTAAACACACGTCCAATAAATGATGAATCTTTTTTTTTTTTTAAAACCTGTATATATTAGGTTGAGGTTTTACTGACAAACTAGCCCTTCTCTTCTTAAAGCATACGTAAAATGTGACACGACTGTGATATAAGCTCCCGGCTGTAACTGGTAATGAGAAAATTTTAGTACAATTCATTAGGCAGAATAAATTTGCACTGTATCTCAGTATCTTAACAGTGATGGCATCAATCAAGTAACAGAAATAAAACAGAAATAAAACCCCTTCTCAGTCCTTCTCAAACCTCAAAGCTTTTAGACTCTTTACCTCCTATGGTGGACCACATAAACCACCAACTCCCCCTTCCCCTCCCCCTTGCTCTCTAATTTCTGCTGCATGATTTATCACTGTTACTGGGCTGATTAGACTCATTTTCTTTTAATACGTGAAACAAAGGTCACAGCTCCATGTGATATAAGCCAATGAGGTGCTAAGATCTGAGAGTGCTTAAGAGATCAGCTGGATCCTCATTAATGCCGGGTGTTTTTTAAACCGTCATTTTCAGACCAAGCATGCGTGTGTGAATGCATGAGAGAGATGAGGGAGGGAGGGAGGGAGGGAAGGAAGGAAGGAAGGAAGGAAGAGAGAGAAGTTCTTTTTTCCTTCTTTCCTTAATGGATCTTTAACGTTGTTAATTAGGTCCGTGTGAAGAGATGAGTCATATGTGGCAAAGGCCAGGTTCACATGAACTGTCTGTGTGTATTAATTGCCATAGCAACATGCTAAGGTGTAAAGCATACCAAATTTCTCTATAAATGTATATAAATCTGCCTTTTTTTAGGAGTAGATAGAAAGGAAACAAATACTTACACAGATTCTGTGCAATCTTTGGATCGAGCACCTTCAGCTCTTTAATTCTCTTCTTTATGGATTTCTTATCCTCTGTATCCTCCTCTTCTTTTTTAGCTGATAAAGACAGAAATATTAAACTGCAGCCACCACACATAGGCAGAATTTAGACAAATGAAGCATGAATGAAACACACACACTTGGAAACAGCACAATTATAACATTTAGATATCAGTACAACATAAAGAAGAGAACAACAGCAAAAAGATTAACTAGGTGGTGGAGAAAGTTCAGATGCATTATATTTATTTATTTGCTGAGTTGAAATATTCCATTAAGTGTAAATATGTCAAATTTTTAACATGTCAGCTATTTCTAACAGGCTCACAAAATATTTCCGCAAGCCTTTGTTGTATATATTTACATATTTTTGCAAGCGAAGAATGACTCAATGATATGATGCCATGTGAGTAGAGAAGCATGGAGAAAGGGATTATGGGGAAGTTCTCTCATCACACCACTGAGAGAGTAAGGTACGGGGCCCGTAAGCACAGAGTTGCACATTCGGCAGAGATGTTATAGGTGAAGGTAAATCTGCTTTAGGGTCACGTGGAGGCAGGTAGGTGGGATTGTGACAGAGCTGTTGGTAGATAGGAAAGCCAATGAGACGACACAGAGATGTATGCTTCCACATCTGTTCACACACATACACCCACATCTCTCTCACACTCACATTCACACACACTCTTGAGCCACGATCACAAAGAGGAGTTCATGGTTGGTTTTAATTATTTAAGAGACCAGATTAAGAGAACAAAATGTGCATCCCAGGAGTTTTCGGGGTAATTGTCTGGTGCTGTAATTATCGTGTATGTGGTGAGAGGGTAGGAGAGGGGAGGAAAGTAGAGGAGAAGAGGAGAGGAAAGCAGAGGAGAGGAGGGGAACAGATCAGAGGAGCACACGGGTTAATCCACAGGAAAAGGTATTTCTGCTGTTCCACATGGACTGTCTTCTTTCAGGGATTCTGTATCTAATTAAAAAGTGAAGAGGTATGCTGTGAACCCCCGCATGAAGAGACTGGTATGATGTCCACAAACATGAACACCTACAGTATGGCGCACCACACACAAATACACAAACACGGCCACACACTGAGCAATCCTTGGACTTACGTGGTTCCTCTGCCAGTACATTCTCCTCACAGTCTTCGATGTGAGAGAGAGAGAGAGCAAAACGCAAAAGAGACACAAGGGAGGGGAGGGGTGGGGTGGGGCAGTGAAAAATGTGTACCATGGATAGAGGAGAGAGATGAAAATACATTTTTATAAGAATGCTTCCTGTCCACTGCAGCGTGAAACACAAAGAGAAAGGAAACCACAAATACGCTCTAAAATCTGACTTGGAAGAGTGGGTTTAACAGACAAATATTCACTAGATCAAATGAAAAATGATGTATGCTTTACTTTCACAGCTTCCCAACTTCTTTTCCCCAAATCAGGTAGTCTTTAACCACAACTGCTAACATCACATTTGTGTTTCTAGCCTCATCAATAATGGTAGTATAACACCTTTTGGATAGTTGAATGGACAAACGAGCAATGTGAATGTGTGTGTTTGTGCAGCTTTTGTGTGACATTTAGAAACTCTGTATTATAGTATGCATGTCCTTTTTGTTATTGATATTGCAGCTCTAAACATGGCTGAAATGTTTCCAAAGAAGACAAGCAAATTTGTATGAAGATGGGAATAAATTTCCACTTTTTTCTGCATTCAACATTTTACAGAAGCTAAATGGATCTGTGCATTTATCTCCCATTAGAATAATAATTCATGTTAACTCAACAGTTTACTTACAACAAAGTTTTAAAGCACACATACAGTCAGAAAGAACACACACCCTATGCCATTTCAATGGTTTGACATATCAGGACATAACAAAAAAATGGTAGGTAACAACATCACATGACATATGTCAGTGTGTCATTATTCACTGAGGAAAAACTAATTCAAAATGCACCCCATGATTCAGTAGCTTTTAGAACCACCTTTAGTGGCAATAAATTGATTTCTGTATGATTTCATTAGTCTGTCACAACCTTGTGGAGGAATTTTAGCTCACTCTTCTTTATAATGTTTATAATGCTTCAGTTCATTCATTTATGCACAGCTCTCTGAAGGTCCCGCCACAGTATTTCATTCAGGCTGAGGTCTACACTTTGACTGGGCCATTACAGCACTTTGATTTCACTCTTTTTCAGCAGCAAATCTTTTTGTAGGAGTTTTGCTGCTGCGTTTGGTATCATTGTGCTGTTGCATGACCCAGTTTCAGCCAAGCTTTAGTTGTCCGACAGACTGGCTCACATTTTACTCGAGAATACTTTGATATACAGAGGAGTTCAGGGTTGTATCAATGACTGCAAGGTGCCCAGGTTCTACGGCTGAAAAACAAGCCCAAATCAATAGCCCTTCACCACTGTGCTTGACAGCTGGTGTGAGGTTTCGGTGCTGATGCGTTTGCTTTTTGCCAAATATGATATGTATTATAGCCAAACGTCTCCACTTTGGTCTCATCTGTTCAAATGACATTGTTCCAGAAGTCTTGTGGTTTGTTTAGATCCAACTTTGTAAACTTAAGCCATGCTGCTATGTTCTATTTAGAGAGAAAAGGCTAGCTCATCTGACCTTGTAGTGGATTTGCTGGGAAGTCCATCTCTGGCAAGATTGTCATCTGTCCTGAATGTTCTCCACATGCAAATGATATTTCTCTACAGCATGCTGGATTTCAAATGATTTGGAAATTAACTTATAACCCTTCCCAGATTGTTGGGGAGCATCAGTTGCTTCACTAATACCATTAGTGACAACTTTGCTCTTTGGCATCGAGTAAACACAAACCTAAATGCTCCAGACCAGCCAACTGTCAAAACCTCTGTTTTTATAGAGACATTCACACTTACTCAATTAATCAAGTGCATTTGATTAGCAGCACCTGGCTGCTGATTACCTTTTTAAGGGTAAGTAAGGGTTTTGTCTTAATTCTTCTTAAATAAATAATGACAAAATGTACAGCGTCATGTTTTGTAATTCACCAGATAATTTTTTTTAATCCTGAATATTGAGATGTACTAAGAGGAAAGCCCTAACTCGCCTCTAGCTTACTACATTAAGATGTTGTATTGATCTATTCGTCATGCAGTTCGACAAAATCATATTTATTACGAAGTACACAGAGACTCTCAAACACATAACAACAGAGTATCAACAACCTCATTTCAGCACACAAACACACTTGGCTATGTCACAATCTATGAAGCGTCCTCACATAAGGGCTAGAGACATCTCTATTGTATAAGAGATAGTGAGATAGAAAGATAGAAATTACATTACTCCAACGTACGCACGCACACAGTACACGCACGCACACGCACGCACACGCACGCACGCACGCACACACGCACACACGCACACAGCTACCTCAGGTGTTATCGGTTAAATCAGCTAATTGGATTGCCCCCTTCCAGCATCACCCTCTTATCCTCTTTGGCCTTAAAACAGCTCTTCTTCAGGGAAGCCTGCTCATTATACATCAGCCAATTAAAATATCCTGCAGGAGGGTCAGAGGTCAGTGGTTAATCAATCAGAGGGAGTGGCAACAGTTGTAGTTATCAGATTACGCTATCACCCAGGAAGTAGGAAAGATAAGGATGCACTTGTGAGAGCAAACCAGTGGGGAGTCTGCATCCCATTACACATCTAGCGAAAGCAGAACAGGAGCACAGCGTAGGTATGATGCGACTAGAGTAGATATTTTAAGACCTAATGACGAGTGGATTAATAAGTGTAAAAAGATGACACATCACAGGAATAAAAAGCTGCACCTGTTCAGAGAGGGAGAGAGATGGAATCAGAGCATGACAGGAAGAGGCAAGTTACAAACCCAGCCATCGACTAAAACCACTGTTAAGATCAGGAGCTGAGATCAGATAACGCAGAAAACGGAAAGCAGGAGTCAATCACAAGACAGCAGAGAGTAGTGCATTAGGAACAGACACCAGCAATGAGAAAACGGCTCTGTTCTGCCACAGCAAACGTCACATAGTGTGAGAAGTCTCTTCATGAAGGCTTGTGATAAATGTCAATGTGATGGCGGGACGGTGGACAAAGGAGGAGGACAGATAAGTATGAAAAACAGAACAAAGATGAATGGCCGTCTCAATTTCTTTGCCTCCAGTGTAGGATCCTTAGGGGAAAAGGGATTCTGAATTATTCCAAAAGTGACAATGAACCTGAACCTGAATTTGTGTTTTTGTAAAAACAAAAAACAAAAAAAAACCATAAATGGGTACACAATAAAAAGAAGAAGTTGTGTTATTCTCTGAAGAAAAGCACAGTAATGTTCAGTTGCAGGGTCAGATGAGGATCCAAAGCCAGAATTCTGAAAGAGTTTTGCTCTGCTCACCTTGCTTGTAATAATTCTACTGAGTACTTCTTATCCAATCTCTGGCACAGTTTAAAGGCACTTGATAAAAAAATATGACAATGTGTGACAGTGCACACACATGCACACCCACGTGCACCCCTGCGTGCACGCACACACACACACACATCCCCAACCACAGCAGTGCTTCCCACAAGGCAGTACCAGTGAATTGTGCCATCAAAGCACTAAAGGGAGTGGTGGAAGAAATAAAACTGCTGTGAAAGAGCATGACTGACATGACAGGCAGGCCTCAGAGACAAGCAAGTAACACCTTATATCCCCCACCCCACCTCTCTCTCAGACACACACACACACAGCCTACTTTCTTCCCTTGCCCCAGCCTTTTACACTCGGATCACCACTTTATTTTATCAGGTTGGATTTCTAATCAGAGAAAGAAAAAAAAAACACCTTACTGGAAAACATGCGAGTGCACGTCATTTCATCTTGTGTTTGTCTATGTCGCTTCCTATGTGCCTTTATTATTTATGGAATGATATAGTGGCACAATCGCCTCCTCCGAGGAAGCAGATAAGCGCACAGCGAGGGGAAAGTTGAGAGGGCCACAGACTTGAAAGGCTAATTAAATCAGTGTGTTGTTTCCAATAGCCAATCAAGGCAGTCATGCAGGTAAAGTTTAAATCACTGCTATTAAAGGGGTTTCTGTGGCAGGGATAATTCAAGGGGCCTTGAAATTCAATGTGCAGACACCACACACACACACACACACACACACACACACACACACACACACACACACACACACACACAAAACTGCCTGAAGCAAAATCCACTGTGAGACATCTGATGCACAGGAGGGGGGCTGTCTGCAGCAAGTGAACAAATCCACCATTCCGACACATCTGTCAACTCTACAGTCAACAGAAGGAAAGGAGAACAGTCAAACCAGCTGCACAGTTTGACTGTTGACTCACTATATGCTTCGGATCCAGATATGTCCTGAACTTCAGTCAGCCTGACAGAGAGCACGAGAGACACAAGACACATGTCCAGTAGTTACTTGGACTATGCATACCCTGCCCTCACCTTTCCCTCTCCGCCTCATCGATGCATACACTCCTCCATCCTGAACAGCAAAGCGATGACAGCTCGACTAGTCTGTTTGCACATGGACTAACCTCCCCACCAGAGTTTTGTGAGCGCCAGTGAGTGTGAGACAGAGAGGGAGATCAGAGTAATGAAGTGAGGGGCTCTATTTTGAGTGAGCTAATCAAAGCGAACCATCCAGGGCCACCTCTCTCTGTGATCCAGACTAGATGACCCAGGGCCATAATTAGTCTGAGACTTTCATTCTGATAGCAGCAAATTAACAGACTTCATTAGGCTGTTCTCTCCTCCTCTATCCCTGCTATACCAAGATCACTTCAAGTGTCCCTGTATGAGCACCAGCATCTACAACATACTGGCCAATTGCTCTTCACAAAGAAAGGAACACACCCCGCAGAGAGAACGTGCAAGTATACACATTTGGAAATCAAAAGTTACTGACAATACATGAAAAGGTTTATAATTGATTAGAAGCCTCTGTTAATCAGTGTGTACCGGCCTGTGGGGATGAATGTAACAGGATGGTCTATTTCTCAGTGGAGTAGTGCCCTCTAAAGGCCTCATGAAGACCTACCAGTGCCCTCTTAATACATCTGTGTGTTCGTGTGCATACACAAGCGCGCGCGCACACACACACACACACACACACACACACACACACACACACACACACGAGTATTTTCTGACTGCTCTGTCATATCAGGTATGAAGCATTATTATCTCCATTTCATTTCACTGTCACAGCCTCAGTATGATCTGCACAGTTGTTAAGCCCACCCTAACATTTCCCAAGTCATTCAATGGATTGATGACGGCCTAAATCATTCACCTCTGAAGTCATTTGCAATTTTTTCCGTTTTTCTCCCTATGCTGTTGCAAACACGTCTGCGCCCACTACCTTCCCTACTTCCAGCGCTGTATCCTTCCCCTCCCTCCTCCATACACAAACCTACACGTGTGGATGAAAAATCGCAGCAGAAAAATAAAGTCGCGAAAGCAAATATGTTTTTAACGAGCCGGCCCATTACTTTGATGATATGAGAACATAAAAACACAAATTGGGACTAAATTGAAGTGCTGATGCTTGAGAAACAGAGACAGGAAAAAAACCACAACTCAACAACAACAATGGAGGAGGAAAAGAACAGAAAATAGAAAAAGATTAAGCACACACACACACACATAAAAAAAAAATGCAAAGGGTGGGGGTACGTGTTTGTAAAAACGTGACATTTTCAAACATTTCAGGACACTGTCACAGGTCCAGGTAATTGGTGTGTGGCTCCAGCACACACTGTAGCACATTAGACATTTCGTAATCTGACCAGAATATGGCTGCGTGGCGGGTTCAAAATATATATGAAAATAACAGGCTGGATGTAAAATAAGGGTGTGAGAGGGTGGGTGGGAGACAGCCATGTGTACGGTGTGTGATCGGACGTTCCCTTTCAACAATAATGAAAAGAGCCTTTAATGATTATGCATTTGATGAGATCTCTCATACTGGCACAAATTTTCTACAGCCACACGGAAAGTCATTATAGAGCTAATGGTATTCTTCAAAATGTCAAAGCAAAACCATAAAGAGAGCGAGAGAGAAGGAGAAAAGAAGCACAATCGAGACAGAGACACACAGGAGAGAAAGTCCATTTGATGAGAACAGGTATATATCACCAGCAATGCTGACTGCTAGGCAGCTAGACATGGACATGCTGCTGATATCCTCATATAGTCAGTGCGGTTCAAAACAAGCTATATTTAAAACATTTGATGTGATTTTAGAAGCTAATTCCTGCCCTCAGTGAACAAAGCTGCACTCCGTGCACCTCTGGAGGTAACACAGATTTTTATTTTTATCCAGCTAAGTGAGATTAATATGGTAATTAGGCAACTTAAGAATACATAAGCATAAATGAGAATATAATGCTAAGTTCTCAAAAAAATATTTAGGCATATGATTTTCAACAGGACAGCCTACTGTAATGCTTTTATCCCCACCTTCTCTAGTCCTCAATCGTCTCCTAATTCTGTGATGGTGTCCACCAACCTCCTCAGCTTCTTTTCTTTTCTTGTAATTCAAAAGCCTTTCAAGTTCTCCACGCAGCAGACCACAAAAGCTCTCGCTTTTGTTTTAGGAAATACACCCACCTTGCATTTGAGAAACCCATTAACCATCATATACATATGTTAAATGGCTCCAATTTACAGATACTCTGAGGGTTAATGCAGTGAAGGCTGACAGGGGAGAGGCATGGATATGAATGAACACAGCTGTTTAATGTGTCACATCAGCCTGAGTATGACAAGTGATGAAAAGCTGTTAGCGCTGACCGGTCTTTACCACCATATGAGAGCCTTTTCTTTACTGTATGTGCTGCTTAACCGCCAAACCAAGCATACGAGTTAATTCCCTCCTACATACCAGCCCAATTTCTGCTCCCCAAATATACTTGTGCAGAATGACAGGACCAATGCAAATACACTTCCTTACCAGACCATTATATTCATATGGAAATTAGCTGTCTAATTATCTGTTATAGCATGCCAGCAGTAGGAAAAGAGACCGTCTTTCCTCAACTTTCTCTTTAACAGGCTACATTGATCTAGTGAGCCTGACACTGACTCAAACCAAAGCCTTTACACTGCAGTAAATAACATTTTAAAAAAGGATAGGCGTGAAGCATCTTGTCCAAGCATAACCATGCTATGACTTCAAATTATTTATTCACTAAGTATTCGTGCATCATCACGCTAAAACATATCCCAAGCTGCATATGTTTACAAGCTTAATCTATGATTCCTATTAATTATCTGCTTTGCCAGACATTCACTATTCATATTGTACAGTATTCTTAAAAAAAGAGGGAAACAACCAAAAACTTAGGAAGGCAACAACAAATACAGCATCACCACTGGTAATCAGATTAAACCAAATTAAATACTATGTTTGCACTGATCAAATTAACACAACATCTCCACGCAAGCATTATATGGATTTATTGAATAACTTTTTCGGTATATTTAAGACAATCATAGAACCACTTTTCAAAGCTAACGTGTAAATTATCATACAGTCTATGTGCTGTGACGGTTTTGAATTATTCCTTAAGTATATCTCTTCCAAAGGTATAGTAGTACATAGCATGCTGCTAATACCGCAGCATGTTATCTGTGGTGTTGTTTTCTCCCAACTCTTCTGTAATAACTACATTTTAAAGTTTAAGCATTTTGTTGCATAACACAGAACAGCCCACGGCCATTTTGAACCTTTTTTTACCAGCCGATGTGAGCTGAATCCTGTATTGGTCAGGCTCCAATAGTAAATAAAATAATAATAATACAAAAAAGCTATTAACTTCCTTATGTTTCTCAATTTTTAGCAGTTTCTTTCCCCAACACCCTTTCCATTTCTCTTTCTTTTTGTCTACCGTCTTGCAGCGTTTCAGTAGAGGTAGGTTATTAGTGGATGCTTGTATTCCAGGAAGAAATGGCAAACTGATTTTGTGATCTTTGAGGGTTTCGTCTAATTGGATGTTATTTATTAGTTGAGAAGAAGGCTCAGGAAAGGGCAGCTCTCTTCATGTTCTTGCTCATTTTTGTTCCAAGCACTATAGCGACGAAAACTGTCTCTCTGCCCTCTCCTTGATAAAAAGAAATAGAAAGAAAACATGCTGCAGACGTCAATTAAGATGTTACTCTTTAGAACACGAACTGCAATTATGTATATTCATATAACATGCCAGTCTGACAAGTTCACATATGGGGAAAAAAGAAAAAGAAATTGTTCCCCCCCCCATATGTGAACATGGTAACAATTAAAATTTTATCTTCAAAATCTCAAAGGGAATTCTAAAATTCTGAATCAAGATGTAATTATAGAATATACTAGAATTAGAATGACACATATGTGGACGATTACAAAGTTAGTCCTTTATACCATTACAGTGACTTTTAAATCAAACAATCAAGTGTTCAAAGTGCAGACTGTGATTGCCTCTACCGGGCCTTAAATGCAGCCACCTCCAGGTGCTGCTTGTTTGTGGGTCTCTGTCTTCAATTTTGTCTTCACTAACTGAAAAGCATGCTCTGCTGAGTTGAGATCAGGTGACTGACTCAGGCAATGAGGATCTTTCTCATTTCTTTGCCTTGAGAAACTCTTGGGTTGTTTTTGCATTAGCCTTTAGCTCATTATCCTTTGCAATGTGAAGCACTGTCCAATCAGTTTTGGAGCATGTGCAGCAATCCAAGCATTAGTACAGCCCCGTAGTGCACTTCAGAACTTATCTTGTTATTTCTATCAGCAATCATATCATCAATAAACACTAGTGGTCCGGCTTCCACCATGTTTTTTTTTTTTTTTTAAAGATGTTTCTGGCGACGTCTGATCTGGCGTTCTTGTTCCTGAGTATAGCCCATGGTTTGACAAACTCACCATTTCTATTCATGACCACTCCTAAACATTTTCCTTTTTCATTTTGCTCATTTTGTTTTTTCAGCTATGCGATGGCCTCCTTGCACCAGCATCTCTTTAATGAACAACTAACAAGTGCAACTTAACACTCCAGAACTTTTATCTGTTTAATTTGTCGTTTATCACCAAGGGAATAGACCTCACCTGACCATGAAACTGTTTATAAATCAGTTGTACAATTACATTTGAGCACACTCAAACACTCAAAAGTGTTTAGAATTCCTTAACTCCTTCAATTAAAGCACAAAGTCTGCATTTCAGCTTTAATTACATCATGGCTGTGTGGGGGAAAAAGAAAAAAAAAAACACCAATAAAAAAAAAAAAAAAAAACACTGGTGCTGAATAGTGGCAAATTACAAAAAAATGCCCAACAAATGTCCAACAAATTATGGACCTAACAATATGGCTGATCCAACCATGTAGGCTTAGCTTTTATTATTAATATATTCCTTTATTGAAATAAAATATATTAGTGTTTCCTAAGCCTGGCTTAGTTTATGATGTAAAAAAACCAGCACCACTAATTTAGTCATTCCCAGTTTACTTCTCAAAGAAATAATCGTTCATTTTATGAAAACAAACATTTAACCAAATCCAACTGAATACCAAAAAGGCAGGTCTCTACAGGTTTGTTTTAACTAGTGCCCATTATGTTTAAAAAATTACCATCACTGCTGGCTGATCCAGAAGCTACAACAACAAACAGATGAGACATGAGTAGTGCAGTAAAAAGAGGACATGTTCCTCATAGTACTTAATTCCCCACCTGCCAGCGACTGGAATATGTTCTGTGATTTTCACCTTGTCTTCTCACTAACACCCAAAGGAAAGCCATGTTATACATGTTTTATCTCTATCTATTGACACTGATACTCTCAAAGAGCTTCTCCAGAGGTTATCCGTGAAATCACAGAAATTGCCAACACTTTTGAGAGCTGTCAGCTCGTTCTCTGCTTGCCCACTCAGTACATTTGCTTGTTTGTTTCTCCGCTTTTTCTTCTTGTCTGTCCAAGTAAGTAAAAGGCACAGTACAAAGAAGCCTTTTTTACTCTGAGTTCATCAAATGTTAAAAACATAAATAAATAAATCTTAGTCCTTTGATATTACAACTATTTATGTCAATACAACCACCCCAAAGGGGAATGCACTGCGCAAGCATTCGATATATCAAAAATTGGAGGGAGATTTGAAGTTATAGTGTTTGCTTATAAAACTAAATCATCTACTTTTCTAAACTATTTCTCTCTTTACTGCTGATGGCAAGTTAAAACTAAATTCACTGTAAAATTAAAAGACTCCATTTAGACTGACGCAATTTCTAAAATTACACAAGTTCCTTGGATAATAATTCACCGATCAATCACAGAGTTATAACACTGGCTGGAGGTCTACACTCTTGAAGGATGATGTTACAACTTAACTTTACAAGGTCGCATAATAAATCCAAGTCTGTGGTTGCTTTGGCAACACATGTAACACGGTCCACAGACAGAGTTTTATAGGCGTTAGAAGAGGCTCTTCATGTTAAACCAACAGGCTAATCTGAAGTATTTTGAGCAACACGAAATACTTCAGATTAGCTACTACCTACCTGCAAAGACTTATCTTTAACACTGGTGAGTACGAAGAGTAAAAATACGAACAAACTACAGTCTTCAAATCTGCATCATAATAATGATTAACTGCTTTTACTTTTAGTAAAATGTACAAGACAATCCCAACTTCAAATGTTTGTCAGATTTAACTAGATATAAAACCTTTTAAATTTCAATAGCTTTTATAAAAAAAAGTAAATAATAAAAAAAATTAAATAGAAAAAATGTAGGGGAGAAATACTGCTCAGAAAGGTCAGGTCAGCATCATGCACCTTTATACAATTATACAGGTGCAAGTAGTAATGGGGGTTGTGCTTCTTTAACAGATCAATTGAAATCCCTCAGTGCATGACTAACATGCAGGTTACAATTTCACAAACTCCCACAGTAACATATCTGAAATTAGTTTGGGACCAACTAAAACTGATGCTGCAAGATAAGAAAAGCAAGTAATAATTAAAAAAAATAAAAAAAATAAAATAAAAAATCTACTAACCTTTTGTTTCTGTTGTAGAGCAAACATCAAGGCAGATCATGCAGCCAAGCAGAAGTTGCAAAAGAAAACAAGAGAAAAAAAAGAAAAGAGAAAGTAAAGAAGCAGAGACAAAGCAAACAGAAAAAAAGAAGAAGACAGTGTTATTTGAAGTAAGCATTACTTTAGACTTTTTGATGTCAGTAAAGAAATAACAAAGCACTACACTGAATGAAAAGTGATGCTGGAGACTATAGAAAGAGTTCATGTACTATATGCACTGCCAAGAAATATGTATAATTGTTATGACAGTTTAGGTTCAATTTTGATTTCTTTCCAATAAAATCAAACAAAAAGCAGATGCATCACACAATTTTGAGATCTCTCTGTTCATTGAAATAGACGTAATGTTCTAACATTCAACACTTATTTGAAGCAACAATGACACCGATGGCTGATGATGACTGTGTCATAATCACATCAGACATTACATGTCAGAGGCTTGTTTCTCTCATTTGAATAGATCACATTACACAGACTGATTGCTCTCATCACATGCATCGGCATATTGTTTGCCAGATTTTAAACCTGCATAACTGTTTTGGCCACATTCACAGCAGCGACTGGAGCTAAAGTGCAAATTTCACATCTAATGTCTAGATAAGAATCTGAAATGTTCCAGTTAAACATTCTGCAATGTATTTTCCGTTGTGCTTGTGTTTGCACAAAAAAATGTAAAACAATATTCTCATCTACTTCCAATCTTTTGACATGGATGTGCAATTTTGTCACATTATTCCGCCCAAGTTCACAGGGATTTTTCAGCAAAAACAGTTCCACAAAACAAAAACAAAAACTGTGGTTACATATGTGTGCAGTTATGAAAATAAATGCACTATTTTCCAGTTGTTTTGATGTTATTCATTGCACAGGTCACCACACAATCTGTGACAATGACTTATAACAGAGCTAAAGCCTACACCACTTGTAATTCTCTGACTTTTGGAGTTTGTTGGTGAAGCTTAAGACCTCCATTCTTCCCTTATGGCTTCTTACTTCAGGAACTGATACAGTAACCACAAAGGCAGCAATTATGGCCCTCAGTTGTCAAGGGAGCAGATTAAACCTTTGAGTTCAGAAGCTGACATTGTAACAACAATAACTTTGTTTAATTTACTATTTGTGATTATTCAACATAAGATAAGTCTCAGTTATAGATATAATAATTAACTTTGGCTAACACCATAATAAATAGCAAATGCAATTAAAAATCAAACAGGAAATAAAGGAAGAGAGAGATATAATAAAGGTCATCACTGGGACTCAAATTGTGGATGCTGCTGTTCATGGTTACTATCTTAACCTCACAAATGAGAGGATAAATTTGAGTGAACTACAGAGTTAAGAGTCATGGCTGTTGTACACCTGATTTGATTTTGTTTTAAATACATTTTAAAAGCTAGACCTAAACCATAGTAAAGGTAACTCATATTTTCAGCTTGCAAATATAGTCTGTGATGATTAAGTTGACTGTGTATCATTTATCATGGTTGAGTTATTCTTACCTGTTAAAATCATGACAACATTCATTAAGTCTTTGGGGCTCTCAAATGACAAGACAGCTGACCTACAGAGGCTTGCAAAAGTATTCGGCCCCCTTGAACTTTTCCACATGCTGACAGATTACAGCCACAAACATGAATCAATTTTATTGGAATTCCACATGAAAGACCAATACAAAGTGGTGTACACGTGAGAAGTGGAACGAAAATCATACATGATTCCAAACATTTTTTACAAATAAATAACTGAAGAGTGGGGTGTGCGTAATTATTCAGCCCCCTGAGTCAATACTTTGTAGAACCACCTTTTGCTGCAAGCTCTGAAAACTGCTATTCACAAACGCTGTCCATCTAATCTGACTGAGCTGGAGCTGTTTTGCAAAGAAGAATGGGCAAGGATTTCTAGATGTGCAAAGCTGGTAGAGACATGCCCTAAAAGACTAGCAGCTATAATTGCAGCAAAAGGTGGTTCTGCAAAGTATTGACTCAGGGGGCTGAATAATTACGCACACCCCACTCTTCAGTTATTTATTTGTAAAAAATGTTTGGAATCATGTATGATTTTCGTTCCACTTCTCACGTGTACACCACTTTGTATTGGTCTTTCACCTGGAATTCCAATAAAATTGATTCATGTTTGTGGCTGTAATGTGACAAAATGTGGAAAAGTTCAAGAGGGCCGAATACTTTTGCAAGCCACTGTATGTAAGCACACAGATTCAGGTGCTTGTCTTACACTGTAAAAGTAGACGAGGAATATTAACAATAACAAACAAGAATCATTTTTTAATGTGTTTATTAAAGACTTGTTCCAGACATTGCTGTAATTTGCCCAAGACTGATAAGAAAATGTAGCAAACAACAACAACAGTTTTACACTAAACAGTTATTTATGTTAAAGTTTACAATTCCTATTATCTATGTTTATGGGAAAATTGTCCCTCAGATAATGGGAGATTTAATCTATATGAAATAAACTAATATAACCTTTTAGCTATATGCAATGGGAAAATGATAACATCTTAGGAAGAATGTGGGGAGAAATGGGAGTCCGTGCCTGGAGTTGTAATGGCATGAACTGACCAGGGACTAACAGGAATAGCAGATAAAACATTGGGAAGATTAAGTGAAGCAAAAAAAAAAAAAGAAAGAAAGAAACCCCCAGCCATGGTTCTGCATGTGTGCACAGACAGGGGCGGGCTTGGACGAGGTTAATTATTTAATAGCCAGTAAATGTTATCGTAAACATATATATTAGGGATAATTGAGTAACCATAAGCAGCGTTAAATCTTATTAAAGTCAACATCTATTGCCTTGGTAAGTAGCTTTAAAAGATTGTCTCAAAGGTCCTCAGACAATTACTGTATGGGTGGCTTTATTAGACCTACTGCTTCTCTACTGGGAACTGTCACTCTTCAAAGAAATGCAATTTTGCAAACTGCTTGCTCCTAAGTGGTTCACCTTAAAAGGTTAGCATGAGAAATGGTGAGATTTTTGACATTCAATGCAATGCACAGAGCTACACTCAGCACCACCCATTTTTGATGCTTTGAAAAGTTGATCTTAAGTTGGGGAGTTTTTGCTGTTTTTTTTTTTATTTTTATTTTTATTGGGAACGCAAGCAGTGGGGGAATGGTCTAAAGGGAGCTTACAAGAAAAGCTGTCTACTTGCATGCACTACCACTGGCTGAACTGCAGTGGTGCTGTAAGAGAAAGAAAGTGGGGGAGAAGTAGAAATTATAATTAATTAATTATAAGTATAGCCGAGCTGAAGTTGACTTCCCTGTCCAAAGTAATGTTTACAGTTTACAAATTAGGTTTTGTTTAGACAGTTATGTTAAAACACGACAATAACTTTTTATACTTGTGTTTGAGGTTTGAATTGCTGCAGTGTTAAACCTCATCCTACCAAATAGGGTCTGCACAGACCCCAGAGATATAAGTTGTCGTCATATCTGACAGGATATTTAATGCAGGTAGGGTAGTTAATGATTGTTTGCCATGGATCCTGGACTGAAGTATCAGAGTAGCAACAGGAATAAGGTTAATCTGTCATTTTAAAGGACAAAGACCTAGGGCTGGGCGATATATCGAGTTTTTTAAAAAATATCGATATATTTTCATACGAGATATAAGATGTGACAATATCGTTTATATCGATATAGTCTATGTTACGTTATAATTATACTTGTGGAGCCGCAGGTTTGCCTCTCTTTCGTCCACTTTTGTCTCTACGCAACGTTACTCTGCCTTGCCTCTCCTTCACTGAACACAACTCCCCCTCCCCCATAGCTTCACCTGCAGGCAATGACAAGATGAAAGCGGAAAATCTCCGTTAGCGAGTTACCATGTGTGGGGCTGGACAGCGTCAACGTGTTAGCGAGCTAACCGTGCTAACGACATGCAGCCCGTAGGGCTGCACGGCCTAAAATCCTTTCATTTTCTCAAAAATCGACAGTGCGCAATATGTATGAATTCTGGTTGTGCTTACTGATGTAAATGATGTAAATAAAAGTGCCCGTGTGAGATCTGGGACACAGTGTGACTAAGAACTGTCTTTTTGTTCTTAACTTATGGCTTTTAAAAAAAAAAAAAAAAAAAAAAAAATCGAGATATATATCTTATATCGCCATCCAGCTAAAAAATATCGAGATATGAATTTTGGGTCATATCGCCCAGCCCTATAATGACCCCATATCTACATTCATCATCTGGACTGGGAACATCCCAAACTGGAAGCTATCATCATTGGAGACCTCGTCCATGCTGGGTCTACCTGAGACCTCTGGGTCATGTCCCACACATAAAATGGAGAACCAGTTCTGCTACACTTCAAGCCCCAGCGCAAAAAGCAATGACCATCCTGGGAGTGAGGAACCTGCGGAGGTGACTGTCCAACTCTTGGCTGAAAAATCTGCTTGCCCAAGGTGTTGGGCAAGCACCTATGGTATGCCTATGGTTCTGTTCCTGAACCATAGGCAGGAAGGTAGCAGCTGCTAGCTCCTCCGGTCACATAACACCATTCCATGAGTACAGCATGTGGCAAACTGCATCTACTGTAGAGCTACATTTCGTGTGCATTTAGCTGTAGTTGCTTTCAGTCATTTTCTGTCGCTATGCAATGATAGTAAGAGCTTGGTTCACATTGCCAAGAATAATTCTCAGTGGGTGCTGGTCTCCACCAAAGCTTTGTCAAATATTCTGTTCATAATATTTATAGAATTTATATGTGCAGCCAAGATGTGGAGGAAGTCTCTGATTTTTGCAGATTATGTGGTTCTGTTGGCTTCATTGGGCGCTGACCTCCAGCTTGCACTGGTGCAGTTTGCAGCTGATTAAGACGCTTCAGGAATGAGAATTAGAATCTCCAAGTCTGAGGCCATGAGTCTCAGCTGGAAAAGGATGGTGCACAGACTCCAAGGCAAGGATAAGCTGCTGCCCCAAGTGTTTTAGTATCTCAGGATCTTGTTCATAAGTGAGGGGAGAGTGTCACAGGAGACTGACAGACTGGTGCAGCATCTACTATAATGCAGACACTACACCAGTCTGTTGTAGTGAAATAAAACCTAAGTATAAAAGGGAAGCTGTCTAACTACAGATCAATTTATTTTCCTACCCTCACGTGACAACCCAAATAATGTTAAATTAAAATTAAATTAAATTACCAAAAACTACCATAAAGGATTTTAAATAAGCTTTTAAGCAATAACAAAAATATTTTTTGTTTCATGAATGATTAATGTAATCCAATCATTTTCTTTAATAATGAGACAAAAAATTCATCTTTGGCATTAGATTAAATTTAGTAGAATGGTACTGAAATCCTAAAAAAAAAATAAATATATATATATATATATATATATATATATATATATATATATATATATATATAAATAAATAAATAAATAAACAGGACTTGTACATAGTACATGTTGTAGATATGTCTCTACTAAAAACAATCCAATTCTCGAAGAAAAGTGAACATAACATTCACAAACATTCATTCCACCTCATTTCATTTCTGTATTTTATGTATATAAGTTTAGATGAGTTATTTATAGTTGGTTTACTCAGCTTTGTGTATGTATGTGTATGCATGTGTAATGTATATATAGACGTGTGTGTGTGTGTGTGTGTGTGTGTGTGTGTGTGTGTGTGTGTGTGTGTGTGTTTTACATTGCTGTGCTTGAGAGCCACCATCTACCGGAACCAAATCAAACCAAATCCTTGCATGTGTCTACACATATACTTGGCCAATAAACACGATTCTGATTCTGATAAAGTACTGTATTTTTCGGACTATAAGGCACACTTGAATCCCTTTAATTTTTTCAAAAATCGACAGTGCGCCTTATAATCCGGTGCGCCTTATGTATGAATTCTGGTTGTGCTTACTGACCTCAAACCAATTGTACGTGACACACGACGCTCAAAAATCTGTCAAAAAATGTTTTAGCACAACTTTGGTAAGCTACAAAGCCACACCACTTTGATGGATTGTCGGAGCATTACAGCTACGGCTTTAACGGAGTTAGAAGTTAGCAGGAAGTTAGCTTGCTAGTTTCCACCCCAACATGATATATCATGTTCTGTCTGAGAGATTTCTGAAAAATTTTGTAGGGTTACTGAAGTTGGGCTAGCTGGTATATAATGATATGCTGTGTGACCGCTAGCGACACAGCTAAGTTAGTATAACATAAACACAATCATGCTGGAGCATGAATGCTAACTTTTTTTCCACTCTATAGAAGTTAACGTGAGGGTTCCCAATGGTTAAGAACAAACGCAATCGCATGGCAGGATGCTGTAAACGGACCAAACTTCAGACAGGAGAACAACTGAGATAATCCATCCACAATACAAGGTTAGTCATTAATATACTGCAACAACATGGGAATAGAGCAGCTGCGAGAGAATTCAACATTAATGAATCAAAGGTACAGAAGTGGAGGAAGCAAGAAGAATGAGTTGAGTAAAGTTTGACTTATCTGACTGCTTTGTTTCACTTAATGCTCCTTATAATCCAGTGCGCCTTACGATCCGAAAAATAGGTTCAATGATACGGTGCTGCCACAAATTCAACTTTGTTATATTATACACAAAATTACCAACACATTTAAAAGTATACTAAAATGCCCAATTAAAAACTGTTTTGAATTGTAGTTTGAAACCAACACGTAGGTATTTTCTCATGTTAATTATGTCCAGTTTTACTTAGCCCCCTCTGTAATTAAATCCTAGAAGGTGATAATGATTTTACTAGTGACAGCTCTGGGCTTGTCTGAATAGTTTGGTTCTCCTCAGTTTGCATTTGTCAAAATTACATATATGGCTCTAACTGGAAAACAGCCTCTAAAAAAGCAAAAGCAAAAATAACCACTTGGTTGACAAAACATGAAATTTAAGGACTAATGTAGAGGAAAGTCTTCCAACCGGCAATTACAATTTCCCTCCCTCTTTTGCAAGTTAGTGCAAATGTCCACTGCTATAGTATCATAAAACTTTACGGATTAAAAAATATATATATAAAAATACCTCAAGCTCAACAGGATTATTTTTCTGATGTCCTGAAGAGCACTTTACAGGCAAAAAATCAATGTATCTGCACTATTCTTTGCAAGTCCACTAATAAAGAGTTATTTTGGCTGAGTCAATAAACAGAAAACAGATCTTGACAAGCTAAGTCACTAACTAGTGACACTATAATCAAATAAAGTTTAACAATCCAAATAGAAAACTATAGCTAGGATGAATGTAATGTTAATGTTATGAAAGTCAAAATATGAACTAAGACAATGAAAAAAAAAAAACCTTCTACCTTGGGGGAAGACCTAGACGAATAGAGCCTTCAAAATGCTTTCAAGATAGATCAACATCCACAAGAAAGCACAAGAGTTATTAATGTATTACATTCTTAGAACCCATCTACCATGCACACCAGGCTGTCTCCTGTGCTTAATTCTGCTTTATGATTACTGCATTACACTACAGGCATAACCTTACAAACATTAAAGTAACATGTTGCCTCAGTTGTGTTCCTCGCTGGAATTTTTTCATTAATTTTTATTGATTAAGTCAGCATATTTGCATAATTTATCTACGAAAATAAAGAGCATATATGCATTTGTCTGTTTCTTGCTTTTTATACCAACTGTTCATAAACACAGAGAGCACACAAAAAGCAGTCGCAAATAGTTATATTTTCTTTAAGCACCGGTTCGAGCACTGTTTAAGCACCGGCACAGTTTCAAAAGTACCGGTTTGGTACTGGTATCGAATAAAACCTAAACGATACCCATCCCTACTGGAGAGGTGCTCATGATCAAAGGAATGTCTTGATCCTACTGCTTGAACCAAGACTGTACAAATTTAAGAACATAATGACAACATTCAACAATCAGACTTAACACACACAAAATCTGGGAAAAAGACCATCACAGCTGTATTTTCAGCAGACATTCTCTGGTTAATCAAGTATAAACTACAAAATAAACAATAAATAAAAAAATACCGGTACCCATCCCTACTCTCCAGCCACTCTGTGCTGGGGGAGATTTTATTGCAGAAACATCCTATCTGAAAGATCTGTTTCTTGTGACGTTGCTTCCTGCTTTTATGACCCTTTTGGTCAGCAGGAGGACACACACACACACACACACACACACACACACAGTGCCTTGTCTTTGTAGCCAAGGGGGGTTTTACCGAGGAGGTGCTGTGTTGTGTTTTGTGTGAACTGTAACAGTTTGTCAATAAATAGCTGCGAGGGAAGCTGCTCTTTGAAGGATTTTGGGCTGGAGACAGTTTAGGAGCGCGAGCTCCAAGAGCTGGTTTTTGACCAAAAACTTCCCTTGCTAGCAAGTAAAAGATGTTAGTCTTGTTTTTGTCGTTAACAAGAATAAGTCTCTAAACTAGCGGGGCTTGAGGAAACACAGACCCAACAGTGTGGGTGACAGGAATTGTCTTAGAAAACTACTTAGAGGAATAAACATCACCAAAAAAAAAAAAAAAAAAATTTCAAGAAATATGAATCCATATTTAATGAGGCAAACTGAGTGAATACTGTTTCACATTGTGTCCCGTTTAATGTTTAATGCTGATCCAGATGCTGCTGCTCTTAAGTGAGATGAAACATGATGCTACACGGCTGTGTTAATAAGAAAACAAACCCACAAGCACGTACACACGTAAGTTCACTTGATGACCCGCGCTAGTGGTAGCAGCTGGGTCCGATTGCACAACCTACCAGTCATCCTGCTCTTACAACCTCCACTGGGATTGGAAAAAACCGTGAGGAGAACAACCTTTCAAATGATGTGAAAGACAAATGTTTCTTTCTCACCAAATCTAAAATGCATTACCCGTTAACAGTAACAAACCAAGCAGTTGGAACGGCACAGAGCTGAACCGCTTTTGCGTGCCTGCCCATAAGATGAGGCATGTATTTCATGAAAGCTGGAAAATAAAATTCTGTGAAAATGTGCAGACGTAAGGTCATTAACCTAACAGGAAAGTACAATGTCTTCAGGTGAACATCCCTCCTTTGCCATCCCCAAAGAACACCTGTTTGACTGTCTGTCTACTTGTTTGCCCTTTAGATCTGCCTCCATTATTCAACACTTTGACTATAGGGAGCTAGGGTTGCATTGGTGTGTAAGGGAGGGAGAAGGGGGCACTGTGCCTTGAGAGGAACGCTATAGAGTTGTGACAGGTAGATAACACCTGGATGAATAATTCAAATTGGCGTAAGCTAGCTGAAGCAGTGACAAGACAAGAAAGAAAACACAAGACGTGAATAAATCATCAGTGAAGGGACTAATAAATGAAACACCGGGGAGGGATAACATCTCTTCCTACCTCCTACTCAAGCTTTAATCATTCCAACAACCTTGTACATGAATATTCCAGATATAACCAGCTACACTAATGTCTTAGGCAGTAAGAGTATGGTGTTTTATTATGCAATATCACCACTAAAATAGTCACCAAAATACAAAACAGTCTGATTCCACAAGGAGTGCTAGTACTGAAACTACTACTTTTAAAAAAAAAAGAAAAAGAAAAAAGTCACTGCACAAGCAGTCTATTTAAATAGAGGAAAGAATCATTTCTGTAAAACCAGTAATACTGTGATAATAATATTATTTTGATATTTCCCCAGCACATTAAAGTACTTTCTCAGGGATAGGACTGGCTAAACAAACGATCCATACGTGTGAGTTGGTATGACAACTCACACGTATGGAGTATGTAACTGTTTCAGGGGTCAGTGGCTTGAAGCTACCATTTATGGGAATTTGCCTAAGTCAGAATCCAGCTTTCATGTGTTAGCACTGGTGCTTCAGTTGGTCTAAATTAGGGGTGGGTTTTTAATAATCGATTCATCGATTAAAATCTATTCTGGCTTGGATAACGTAAAATCGATTCATTAAAATCCTGAATCGATTTTTTTAATATAAATTTATTTTGCCCGAAATGCCAGAATCTCTGGTGACATCTCACAAAATTTCAAGAACAACCAAACAGTTAAGACAGTAAATGAGAGCAGGTACACGGATTTTGCACATAGACTTAAACACCGCGGATCAGAATCAGTTAGATGTCGCCTTTCTCACAGTCGGGGCTGAAAGCCGACAGCTTGCTGATTCTGATCTGTCGGCGGGTCCGCGCTTTGTGTTCACGCCCTTTATGAGCCGATTCTAAAGCTGTTAGTTTGATCTCTCTCCAAACAGTATTGACCGAACCAGCAGCAAAAGAAGATCCAAACGCTTCACATAAACATCGTCATGAATTCACTCTGACTTTTACTGTTTTGCTTCCACCGCGATGCACAGCTCTCTCTCTCTCTCTCTCTCTGTACTTCAAGAACAGTTTCCCTTTCTTCATTAATCTCTTGCTTGTTACGCACAAATCTACTGTTGTTTACAGCGCTGTCGGCTGCTGTTTTTTTCCCTTTTACATTCTTCCGAAAAGAAAACCTCATTTCTGCTGTTCAATACTGAACAAATTTAAACTTTTTAAAATTATTCAAAATGCAAAACACTTAACCGTGTCTCTAATAAAACCGCTGTAACATCAGAGGTAATGTTCATATGTTGATTAATGGTTTTCTTTCGTTTTTGATGTACTGCAGAATATTTTTATAAAATCCCAGAACAGGAAAATCACCTTCATGTTTTTCTGTTTTATCTTCAGCTACTTTCACACAAAGGCATCTGCTGTGACGCTTACACCTGTGATAAAGTCTTGTGTGTGTCAGCTTCCTTTTTGATACAAAAATATGTAAATGTACTGATCTGAATTATAATATTTCTGACTGTCAAAATTTCCCAGATTTGAATCGAATCGAATTAAATCGAATCGTGGATCGAATCGATTCGGGACCTTGTGAATCAGAATTGAATCGATTCTAGAAATCAGTGACGATACCCAGCCCTAGTCTAAATCTCCATGGAAGCAATTTTGCAATGAAGGACATAAAACAACAAATAATGTCCCAAGAGTTTAATCGACTTCCAGGCAAGAGATTGAAGCAACTAACAACAGCTATCCCCGATAAGACATGGTAGTAAATACATTAGAGGGTTACCTAGGCAACGAGTGTCCAGAAAGCCCGCCAGTGACCATGAATGGGTTCCAATGTGGCCGAAGATTCAGATAGTGGGCTCCACCTGGTGCATAAAGCTGTTCATGACCAGGCCAAGGTCAGACTATAGTCAGCCCTCTATTTTCTTTTTATTTTATATTTACTAATTACAGAGATGGGCAGTAACGCAACTGTAATCTGTTTACTTTTTTCAAGTAACGAGTAAAGTAAGGGATTACTATTGCAAAAACGGTAATTAGATTACTGTTACTTTGCCGTAGGAACGCTGCGTTACTGCGTTACTAAAACCGAGATTTTTTTGCGAGAATGTCTCATGACAGTGACGTAAGCGAGTGTGACGTTCGTGACAACAGCTGTCTGCAGATCAACAATGGATCATATATCGAGTGCGCAGTGTTGGGGAGTAACGGAATACATGTACCGCCGTTACGTATTTAAAATACAAAATATGAGTAACTGTATTCCGTTACAGTTACCTTTTAAAAAGGTGGTATTCAGAATACAGTTACTTTGTTGAAATAAATGGATTACACTGCGGTACTTTCCTGTTTCATATTGTCGCGGGTCAGGACTGTTTGGGTTTTGTTTGACAGCTATGTTCTGTTGTTCCAGGCGGCAGCGTTACGGTTGCCATGGTTACAGGGTGACGCTCTCTCTCTCTGCGACTGCGTGTTTCCTGGGTGAGAGAGCGCCTTTTCGTTGTTGTTGTTGTTGTGCTAAGCTAACAGGCAGAATGCTACGAGCATAGCTCTAAAGAATGTAGCCTCATGGGCAGTGTAGTCCGTGCTGCAGGGAGAATGCACTGCCATACACGTTATGTGTCTGTGAGCGCGAGGAGGGAGAAAAAGGGGAGTGGAAAGGTACGGGTTGTCATCGAGGAAAAACGGGAGCTGGAAGCATGTAAATATAATAATAACCACTTCAGCCAAGAAGAGTGCCTGACGAGCCCAGTTGTAAGTAAGCTATTAAGACTCGACTGTACACCGTGTTCGTGTTTTCCTCCGAAAACAATAAGTTCCGTTGGAGCAGTCTTTCAACGCCTCTCTCTGTCTCTCACAAGAAAAGTTGACCCAGACAACAAAGTAAAGCTATTTTTCGGCTACGAGCCGACAGGGACCCCGCCGTATTAGTCAGAGGTCCCTTTACTACAATTCGGAGTCGCGGACCTTCAGTAATAGTAATAAATCACACAGCAATAGTACATTCACGTAGTTGTAAAAAGCATGATAATATATTAAGTAATCCAAAGTATTCAGAATACGTTACTCTCATTGAGTAACGTAACGGAATACGTTACAGAATACATTTTGGGGCATGTATTCTGTATTCTGTAATGGAATACATTTTAAAAGTAACCTTCCCAACACTGCGAGTGCGGGAGAGAGTATGAGCGTGCAGCGTTTAAAGCGTGGAAGTACTGACCTTACTTTGAGTTTGGTTCCATAAAGAGTGACAAAAACATTAGTGTCCCTTGTGCGTTGGAAGAAAACTTCTTTTTATACCGAACACATAATTTAATTTTTGCTTGATGCATAAAGTTAAAAGCTTAAAACTAATAAAACAAGTTTTAAATAGAGACTTTTACATTTGATTACATTTTGTATGATGGATTATGCAGAAAAAGTAGAATTGGGCTGAAAGATCTATCGCTTTATCACCTATTCAGGTTGTAAATCGTGTTTTTAAAAAGTAACTAAGTAACTAAGTAATTAATTACTTTAGAAAATAAGTAATCAGTAAAGTAACGGGATTACTTTTTGGGGGAAGTAATCAGTAATTAGTTACTGATTACTTTTTTCAAGTAACTTGACCAACACTGACTAATTATTAATTAATTTTTGTTGTTTAACCATTTATAGTTTCTGTTGCTTTTCAGCTAAATTATTCTGTATCTAAAAAAAGACCATTTCTTTTAAGGTTCATTGATTGCACGATGCTTATAAACCCAGAGTAATACTGCTGAAGTATCTTAATTAAGACAATTATTAATTATTACTTTTACCATCCAGCTGAGACAAGAAGGCTGAAGAAAAAGTGAAGTAGAAAGTTTAAAGCAGTGCTGAACACAAACTAATGTACACAACTGTCTAGACGAGTGAACTGAATGGACGAGTGCGGAAAATTTCTAAAAAAAAAAAAAAAAAAGTCAAAGAAAACAAAGAAATATTATGTAATAATAAGTTAAATAATGTATTACACACAAATGCTTAACTGTGTGAAAACATCTGTTTATGAAGGATGTCCCAAGTAAAAGATTAAAAATGGTTCATAATAATTTAGTGATAAAATGTCATATTTCAACTGTGGTAATTTATGTTAAAAAAAAAAAAAAAAAAAAAAGAGTCATTTAATTAAAAATATATTCTATACAATCAGCATTAGTTTTTCTGTATCTTATTTTGAAGGAGTAATATGTGTTCGCAATGCATTGTGGGAAGCAGAAGCTATAGTCAGTTGGGAAAAAAATACATGGTACAGAAAACCTGGCTGTGTTTAAACTTCATCTCCTGTGGCCTGAATCTTTATATTAGGGCTGCACGATTTTGCATAAAATGAGAATCACGAATTTTTGGCTTAGAATTCAGATCACGATTCTCTCACAATTTTCTTTTCCAGTATAAATATTTATTGCACTTATTAACTGCACATCAACTTCGTAACAGTTGAAACTGAACATAAAAACAATAAATAAACATAAAAACAACAAATGTCTCACGTTTTGTGGTTGCCGCAAAATGTTGTACTGCTTGAAATTCCGTCTCCACCGTTGCTCGACACTGCGTGTATAGAGCAGGTAGTGCAACAATAGAAAAATAGTTGCAGGACGGCACTGTGTAGCGTTTGTCTAGGGTGTTGATCATTTTCCTAAATCCCTGGTTTTGCACAGTGTTGATGGGAGCCATATCTTTGGTCAGGTGATAAGTAATAGCCTCCGTAATTTCTTTGTGCCTGCGGAAGTTCGACGGGTATAGGGAAGCGCTGTATAAGGTTCCCGTTATTGATGTTTGGGTGGTTGACCAGGACGGATTTTCTCCTGTCACTTTCTCCTCATCCCTGACGTGCTCTCCGTTGTTTTTTCCCTGCTAATTTTAGCAGCCAGCTTCTGTATCACGTGGTATAAGGCTCCGCCCTTGTCATTTATTGAGCAGGAAGAGAGAGCGCTTGTTTTCATGCAGATTACGTCCCGGATCAAAATGCAGTACAATCGTCGTCGTTGTTTTTTTTTGTTTTTTTTTGTTTTTTAAATCGTTGTCATTTGGAAATGAGATCGCACATAAGTATGAATCGAGATCGCGATTTTCTAACGATTAATCGTGCAGCCCTACTTTATATACACCATCGAAAGCAATGGCTTTTCACTCAGCACTTTCATCGAGTTATTCAAGCCACAATTGTAAAAGATTGTAAGCCGTCGAGAATACCGTAATAAAGGAGCAAGACGCTCAGTTTCCTGGCTCATGAAAATTTAGTTTGGCTTGCTGTTGACCTGCGTTAACATACACAGTGTATCCAACACGTAGCGATAACAGTATAAAGGATAACCAAGCCTTCTCAGAATACAATGCACCACCTTGACAGATGGAAATTAAATAAGTGCATTAAAAAGTAGATGGTCTTACCTGTTCTCTGTGATCCAAAAGTAAGAGCAACTCTGTTGAGCAGATCTGGCTTTGCATACTGGTCCTCATCAACCCGCACCCAAAAACAGCCCTCTGACATTTCTTGGGGACGAATCTTAAAATACACAGCCATAATTTAACATCTTTAATAAACCAGTTAGGGCTTGACAGAGAAATATAAAGATTACTTAATTATTTATTAGTCATATTAAAGCCTCGAGATATAGTTTCCCATGAAGACTGACACCAAATGTTATAAATAAATAACAATAAGCACACCACCAGGTATTTGCATTACTTTCCAGATTAATATAAAGTACAGTATTCCCATTACTCAATGAAATAGTTTTCCTCCTTGGAACAATAACATAAAGTCAGCAGAACCTACAATACAGACTAAAATAAAGAAAGTCAGACAAGCAGGTAGATAAATAGATAGAAGTTGGTAAAACCTCAAGCTTAATTTTAAAAATATATTGAGGAGTCTTTAAATTGAATCCATAGTCTATCAAAGAATATTTTCAAAGTGAATACTTCCTTTAATCACCAAACACTGGTAGCACTGCTGATGTTTTGAAGAATCAACTATCTTTCACTGCATATGTTTGTAGTTATATTAAACTGATCTCGTTGTCACTGTCAGCAACTGGCTTTGAAAGGCAATTAGAGCCAAGATACAAACACTGTTGCGTGACTCAATATGCCGGACCTTACTAAAACACTTGTGAATATTAGATTAAGCAGAGTCCAATGAAACGCAACACTAACGGAAAGCTGACTTCCTCCTGTATCTATTACATGTGTAAATTGCCAGCTGTATTTTTGTATGTCCACCAAAGCCAAACCTTTCAAGTTCTTGTTATATGATGAAGAAATGAAGAATGGTCAAATTAACACCATGAAACTCTGGTGCAGATGTGGATCACCTTGTTTAAAATTGCAAGACAGGGCACTGACCTCAGCAAAGATACCCTTACTAAGTGCCACTCTATTAGGAAAGTGATAAATGAGTGTCACTGCATTAGGACTGCTGTTTGTGGGCAACAGTTGGAAGTTGAACTCTTATTAATGAGAAAGTTTTACAACAGCTTTGTCCCAAACACAGCCATATGCAAGGGTCTTCCACAGCTGCAGGACAGGTTCTCCACATGTCCTACAAGAATGTTCTCTGTAAATTTCAAACATCTGGTTTAATTTGCTGAACATCTGTACTGTTGTAAATCTGACATTAAATTATTAATCAAACCACAAACTAACATCGCTGGTGGTGTGAACTAATATTGCTTTGCGGATAACAACATCTGTATTAGTACCACAGAGGCTGCTCTGACAATAGCATCTGATCATCTGTTATTTTCAATTATTTCTGTCTTGGCACAAAGTGAGAAAGTTGTTGTTTAATTCTCAGAGAAACACCTGTACTTAGCAGGAGCTGCCAATAAACATCAGGAACGAAGTAGAGGGTCTCTACGTGGCCTAAATTTTAGTTTCTTCTTTCAAAGTTTTTGAAATACTTCATTTTTTATAATGTAACATACACTACGGTACATTGTACCAACTGTAGTATGTTACATCTGTGAGTCTTACCTTGGACCAGTTCAGGCGCTTCATGGAGGTTTCAGGCTTGAATTCTTTCTTTGGCCTGAGGCCATAAGGCAGAGTGTGGTGGGTAGGTGAGCCTAGACCACCCCCAAATCCAAGAGGGGGTGGTGGGGGAGCACCAAATGGAGGAGGCATTCCAGGTGGTGGAGGTGGTGCAGGACAACCAGGTAACGGAGGCGGAGGGGGAGGTGGTGGTGGGACTGGCCCAAGAGATGCTGGAGCAGGAATTGGAACCCCAGATGGGATTGTTGAAGAAGATGATGCCTGTCCAGCATTGGCCGGCCCCACGGGTACAGCTCCAAACTGAAAATTCAAGCAAAATAAAATTCAGCTATAGAAGTAGAAATAAACGCACACACACACATGCACGCACAGAGCTCAGAACTGAAGCAGTTTTGAATTGAACAGTAAACTGTAGCCTGGAATTTAAAAAATTATACTTGAAATACAACATCATCAATTAAATTTCCAAAACAGGCTGAACAAGGCTGATGATACGACAACTCAATCAGCCAGTCCCAGAGTTCATAGTTTAGGGCTCCATGCTATTGCACTTAGCTTCCAACTTGAAATGTATTTTCTGCAGAATGAACGCCTTCGTATTTCATTTATTTATTTATTTTTTAAAAATCACGTGGCAGTGAATTCACATGTCAAAGAAAACAAAGAAAAACGACTTATTGGGGAGACCAAAAGCAAAACAAAATGTGCTTATACACCATGTTCTGTATTCTTTCCTGTGTAATACCTCTACGGTATGGATACCAGAGCTGTACTCTTTCAACCATTCAGTAAAGGCCAAATGCTCAGAAAGGGTCCAGATACTGTTAAGATCATACACACAATGATGTTTTTTCAAAAATACAAAAAAACAGAAATGCTATAGCTTTGTAAATTGTATCATATAGAGCAAATGGCTTATTGATCCATGCACCAGTTTTAGATTAAAGACGCCGACTAAAGGTCAGCCCTGGGCTCTTATTCTGCGTCTGCAGGGAAGAACACCTTTGCTGAATTAACAAGCACGAGTGAAAGTCTGTTTGGTGGGAGCGAGACTGATACAGGCATGGTCAAAGACAAAGAATGTATGCATGCACCTGCACCGGTTAAATGTACCATCACCATTTGAACCAAGGCAGTATTTGAGTATTCATCCTGTGTTTGCTCACTCAAATTGAAAAATTATCATGGAAAAAAAAGGAAGTTCTTTTCCTCTCTCTGAGTGTGTAGTTATCTTGCAGTGCCAGGGTGTAGGAGTAACTCTCTGGAGTGTTGTGGTATGGGAAGGGGGGGCTGAAGGGGTTGTCAGAATAAATTGCTTTTAGAACAATTTCCTCTTATGGGATAGAGATCAGAGAATTAGAAATGGCCAACATGGAGGACTGGTCAGTATTCCTATTAGACTTAGTGTCAGCTAGCCAGTAGAGCAGCCTCTATGTCAAACCAAACGGCAGGCTCCAGTGAATAAAACCCCCACCCCTATGCCGCAACCCTAAATAACAAGAACATCTCACCATTGGAAAGTAAGAAAAGAAAGTTGAATTGCATTTCAATGCAATATTCAAGGGATTTTAATTAGTAATCCAATCCAACATTTTCTTACATCTCACATCCCGTTTCGAATAAAAACAAATGTACAAAAGTACCTGGGACCTGAAGGCCTGTAGCTCTGCTTGGAGTTCAGCTATTTTTTCTTCACACTTGACCAGCTGAGCTTGTGCCTCCTGTCTGCTTAGAAATTCCTCATCAAACTGAAAAAAAGAGCACCAAATATCCAGTTTATTCAACCAAGCACACATAATACTGACTTGGAATATAACTTGAAATTAGCTGATTTCAGCTAATGGTAGAAACAGATACAATTACACTGCTACATTACAATAAAACATTGTTTTATTATATCTCACTTTAAAATGAAGTTTGCGTATTTTAAGGTCAGTCTGGTCATTATTCCACAGCAAGATGTCACGGTTGCTAACTGATGTTTACAAAAACCTATATGGTTGTTATTCCTATGGCCTCATTATATTTAGATTTTTAGAAGAGTTTGTGTTTCATTAGTACCTTATTTTATACAACACATTAGTTTAAATGTCAGCATGCTATATTTTTGCTTCCTTTTGTCATTACTTGCCTTCTGTGCCAGTTCCGAAGCTTGTTGTTCATATTCATCTATTCGAGATTTATCCACGCACACCTCTGAAAAACAAAAAACAACTAGTCAGAAATTATCAGTGCTCTACTGAAAAAAATAAAGCTATCAAAATTGTGCAACTTGCCTAATAGGTGGCTAAAGTCGACATCGAGGCGCTTGCGGTAACTGAAATCTGGGTCAGTGCCACTACGGTGGAGCACAATTTGAGAAACACATTCCTCAATGATCTTAAAGTACTGTGGCCTGCGAGCGAAGATAAATGAGACAAAAAGTATAGAGAGATAGTTAGAAACATACAACTGTCTTTGAGCCACAGGCACAGGCTTTCAAGCAATTTTAATCTTTTATTTAACCAGGCAAACCATTAAGAACAAAATGCTCTTCACAATGGTGGCCTGATAATGGCAAAGAAACCTTAGTGACAAAATTTACACTCGCTTTTCTCTGCTGTAATAAAATTAACAATTTAAGTCACTCCTGGTAGCTGCATTTAAATGACATCAAATACTATGCATGGCGATCCACTGTGTTTACGCTACGTTACCTGCAGATGACATCAGGTTGCTGCAAGGTATTCGCATACAGTTCTACAAACATTACGCAGGATATCATATTACAGGAAATCGTTTCTGTCTTCAGTCTTTTCCAACTTTCCTTATTGTAAAAATGCCGTTTCATCTTTTATTCATGACATGCTTAATGGTCTGAATAATACAATACAATTTATACCATTTATGACTCAAAGTACAGCAGACAAGTTAAATAAAATTGCCATCTCCCTCTGCAAACTTGTGGTGTCAGATGTTCATGTTGTGTGACTTTGCACCACTCACACAACAATTTGCTGGCAAAGACTTCTTTTGATTATCGCAGATGTTCAAAGCTTTAAGGCTAGCGATGCTATTAGTTGGAAATTGATTACAATTTATTAACACAAAATATAATCTCTATTTAATACTGAAATTTTATGCACTGCATTGCTACACACAAGAAACAGTGAGCAAAGACACTCTGTGCTCAAGGCCTAATGCTTTCCGCTTACTGTTGTACTTTAAATAAGGCCTGGGACTGCAAAAACACCTAATTGTATTTGTTAGTTTTAATCTGTTTAGTGTATGCAGGAAGAACATGGCTAGCAAAAAGATACGGGAAATGTGCCCGAAATCTTTTACAGTTACTGTATTATATCAGAGAAAGTTTAATATACTAACAGACAGCTCTAAACTAATTAGCATATTACTGAGTTTTTTTTTCTTGTTGTTTTTCAAGTAATAGGTAAAATTTGAAAACAACTCACAAGAAAAAAAAAAAAAATCACAACATGGTACACTTTACATGCACAAGCATATAATTACTGCAATTAACACTAATTAATGGAAATTATACATTTTTTCAACTTTGAGGGGGAAAAAATATGCACACAGATACCTTAATGCAGAGAATAACTACATAATTCCCAGTTTGGCCTCTTTTGATTTTTATTTAATAATTAAACTAATAGTGGTGTATCAGATGTCTCGCACTATATCAAATATTGAAAACCTATGCCAACAGGAAATGGAAGTACTGTAAGGAAAGAGAAAATTTATCACAATTTTATTTATTTAAAGTTCTGCCCCTCACTTTGCTTTTAGGAGGGTGGTAATGTGTTTGCTTACATACATGTGTCCATATATACCACAAATTTGGTATTCACTGAAGCAATATTTAAGCTTTCTGTAGGACAGGGAATCAACTGTGTTGATTGTGGAGACAGTAAATTACTAAAGTGAGGTAGATGCTAATGTTACACAGGTCCCTGTTACAAGACCCTTTGGGTTCCTTCAAACCTAGCGCCTTAATAAAAGCACTGTTTTGATGATAATATCAGCAAACGCTGAGTAATTGCATTTAAACTGTTTCATATGGCTCTGCTGGACACACTGATCACAAAATAACCAGGGCCAAGCCTCAATAAGCAGAAGGAAATAATATAATAACAACAGATGACATGCAACGCTGGGAGGCACAGTGCTATTGTGAGTTAAAGATAAAGTGAATGTTTGATCTGTTCATTATCTTACAATGATCCCGCTGAGAGTCCTAATCCCTTCCACACCAAATCATTAACTAATACTTTGATACTTACAAACAGTGATTAATCAGGGATATTGGTTTCCACCTCTTCCTAAAACAATGCAGATACTGCATCTCATAATACCATGCATATGATTCGAAACATTAGCTACACAATGGAATCACTGAATCAAAAACATTAACAAAAAGAATTCCAATAACTAAAACCAGTGCAGTTCATCAGAGGGACCACATTCAGACAATGCCTAATCTGCCACTAAGGACAATCAACAATGCAAGACAAATTTCTTAAGCAAACCCAGTACACATATTTAACAGAAATACTATAAGCTAATGGAGCCTTAATCACTAAACTACAGGGAGAAATATGTTCATTCCATTAAGCTACTATTTTTAAACAGTCCTCACAATACTGATGTTAAATTATAAGATGAATTAGAGTGAATTCATGTTCTAGATAAAAACAAAATCAAAGGATAATGTATTATTTTTTTATGGTCAATTTTTAGTACTTTTTCCTGATGAATAATTTAAAACATAAGTCAATTATTATAACTGCTAGTTGTTATTAGAGATGGACCGATACGTATCGTTCCGATACTGACCTAAATTACTGGATCGGATATCGGAGAGAAATAAAAAATGTAATCCGATCCGAAGTATCACAAAATCACCTCACAAAACGCGCTGATTGGCGTAACCCAGCTCAGCGCATTGGAGCAGTATGTGTCACGTGATAGAGCGGCTGTTGTCTGCGAGACCTGTCGGCAGTCTGGTGGAGCCTTTGGAGCCTCGCTATGCTTCCAAACAGTGTCATTTCATCTCAGAGAAAACTATCCCAGAGGAGTAAAGCAAGTGTGTAAGTGCATGTCTGAATGTTTGCATAGTATTTCCACGTTAAGCTTAACAACTGATATATGGAGCCACAGCTGGACTGGTCGTCGGAGTTCCATATTGATGTGAAAAGGAAGAGACTTGTTCCATACTTCAGGTAGAATAAAAAAAAAACCAAAAACAAACAAAAACAAAAATACAAAGCTGGAGTTATCCTGTCTTTGCTACAAAGCTGACTCTTCTCTCATTCTCTCCCCTCCCTCCCCCTTTGCTACTTCAATCATGAAACTGATCAATGACCAGCTGATCGTTTTTTCTGCCGCAAGTCCCGTCTTTCTTGTTTGTTTATCGCCCACTTTGCGCCAGAAAGAGGAGACCAGCAGATAAACAACAGCAGCACGTTTAAGCTTGATAAGCTGTTGTTAGAATTGATTTAATATTAATTTTTAGTTTCAGCTGATGTTTGCTGGAGCCACGACTGTAAAAGCTGCTGGTCATGATATCCGTTTGGATATGTGGTAAGAGGGAAACATGAAAATGAATCCAGGAGATGTCCTTACTGAATCATCAGAGCTGAATAATGATGGAGAAACAGGATTACATTTTAAGTGACATGAATGAGTTGAAGAGAAGTTATGAACTGTTTCTGAGAGACAAATAACACCAGGATCCTTTTTTTTTTTTACGTAGCTGACGGCTGGTAATTGTGCAGGGGCGGGTCTAGCAAAGTTTTGCCAGGGGGCCAGGTAGGACATTAGCAGGGAAAAGGGGGGCACAAAAAATACTTTTCTTTGATATTTCATTTAAAATGACTAACTTGTTGATTGCGTCGATTAAGCATCACGAGGCGGGGGTGGTTCCCTTTTTTTTTTTTTTTTGTGGGAGTTGGCAATCCTATTAGTTAGGTTGTTTAATATTTCTGCTAGGTACACTTTAAAATACCAGAATAGGGAGGATGGTGTAGGTTTAAGTTTGTTAGATTGATCAGTGTAGCTGAACTATAAAATGTTTTGGGTGCAGTGTATTTTTTGCATACAGGTATAACAGAATAGCTTTACTGTTTTGTTTTTTAAAAATTGAGCATGAATTATACAAATTGCAGCAAGATATTTATAAAAAAAAAAACAGTTTTATTGATTAAAAAAAACACACTATATCGGATTCATATCGGTATCGGCAGATATCCAAATTTATGATATCAGTATCGGTATCGGACATAAAAAAGTGGTATCGTGCTATCTCTAGTTGTTATGTGTAATGTTCTGCCTTTATATTAAATTAGAGAATAGAAGCTGAAGTTGCATATCTCAGACTACCACTAGAAGGACCCCACGCACCACCAGTGGTACGCATACCACAGTTTGAGAATGACTGTTCTTGATAAGATAGCTGATCTCACGGTATAGCTGACATCAATTGGATATCTTTTCTTATTGTAATCACTGAAAATTTAAGTAAACAGAGCCTGTCCTGGATGTATCATGGCTGAACAGTTTAAATTAAACTCAAATTAAACTCTAGAGTTTAACCCCTTCAAAAACAAATAAAAACAAAATAAGAAATCAGAGCTAGCATTTTCAAATCATCTAAATCTCATAGGTTTGGGGGTTTTTTTGTTTTTTTTTATAATGCAAATACAGTATGTCCCATATTATTATTATTTGTCTGAAAAAATCCTTTAAAAAAAAAAAAACAACAACAACAACAACACAAAAAAAGTTGGGCCTGGGAAAGTTGCCTAGTTTAAAAACCCATGCTAACATACCTGGCTAAACATTTCCCAGCTCATTAGATTCAGTGGGGATAAAAACATCCTACAGAAACGCAGCTTTTCAAAAGCAGGGATGGGCAAGAGTTCAACACTCAGTGAAAGACTGTGCGGGCAGCTAGTTAAACAACAGAACAGTACTTCTCAAACTATCAATTGAAAGACATTGGGGGCCTCATTCTCTCAGTTCCAGTTTGTGATGCACTGTCTATGTACAACTCTAAATGTTATATATAGTGATTTACAAATCATTGATTTTAGGTTTTCTCCTCTCTTCTTACCATTTTTTAAGATGGCTTCAAAAATTGTGTACTCTAGACAGTTACATCCCTGCAACAGGGAGCAACAGTGTATGTTTTTAAATGTATGAAATATTTGTGAATGGTTAATGATGTTTAGCAAAGTGAGGGCAGTCACAGAAGCACCAGTGCTTAAATAAAAAAAATGTATATATTAAAAATAATAATAATCAGACAGAGCTAGAGAAGAGCACCAAAAAGGTGTTGTTTTTTGGCAGGTGATGCATTTTGTATTCTTCAGACTAAAGCTCCATCTTTTGATCAAGCCAAGTCACACCCAACAGCAAGAGAACCAACATAAAATAAGCCTTTGAAAAGCACCATTAATAGGAGATGAGAAATGCTCTGTAGCAATGGCTTCTGTAGATGGCTTAGAGATGAAAGAGAAAGCATTCTCTTTGTTAACCAATGTCATTGAGAGGGTTCAAGGCGGCAAGAGCTAGACCTCCACATAAGCTCTTCAACAGTGTACATCATTAACAATGTTCAAAACTGCTTAGACCCTGAGATGTGTGTGCATTTAGGTAAAATGTGACATGAAAATGCAGTCAGAATACAGTCTAGAGACTGTAAATTACATTACTATACTCTGCTATTTTTAAGAAAACGAATAAGGCAAACCAATAAACCTGATTAGTGAACAAATACATATGAATAAAAACTACTAAAGGAAAATTATAAGTATACAAGTAAACATGTAGTCTAAATAAGGAAACATTTAGCTGATTCATTTAACTGACAAGTAAAGCATTACTCGATTCATTAAACTGTGTGTGTGTGTGTGTGCGTGTGTTTGTGTTGATTTTTACCTGATCAAGTGGTCATTTCGTATAAGCACGAGGTGCTGCAGTATAGAGAGGAAATATGGCTCTGCACTGCTGTCCTTTACCATGCTCTGCACAATACTGAATATATCACCTGCATCAGTGCAGCGAGTCAAGGATTTGTATTTCAATGTCAACAGTGCAATTTCACGTAAAAAAGAAGGTAATGACACAAAAGTAAATGTAAGAAAAATGTGTTTTGACTCTAATTTACACTTTTGTTTGCATAATGTCAGAAATAATTTACCTTAACTGGATCCCATGAATGTCTCATAAGAAAATTAGGCACAATTACAAGACACAAACACTGAATCATAAATCCAAATTGCATGTACCTTTTTATAATAAAGACAAGGATATTCAAGCTCACTCTTAATGTCTTCCAGTCTGTGAGAGAACTCCATCATGTCCTCTTCTTTGTGCTCCTCAAATACCTTGAGCTGAATGTCAAGGGCCTCATTCCTGATGACTAGCAGTTGCTACATAAGGATCAAGGTGCAAAAAGAAGGTGCATAAAGAATTATGCAAAATTAAATAGTGAGGAAAGCTCAAGATCCTTTATTAAACTCAAGTAAAGACGAGGAGCTCATCCTAACTGTGATTATTTACAGGTGTGGGCACCAGCGTTTTACTTTCATTTATTATTTTCTCATTTTGCTGGCAACAACAACACTGCTTACAAAAGTTAAACATGTTAGCTAGATGGTATAAAAGCCAGAAGGAAGATTATTAGCCGAGACACTAGAAACTTTATTGGTTTCTGGCTGTCGCACAGACAGAGGACGTGCAAACTCTCCTCTGTGTTTCATGAATTATTTGCTGGAGTAAAACGACGATATTTCACTGAAGTGGACAACTCATTTTAATATTAATGCAAGGTGAGTCTGAGTTTATATTGCGTTCGTCTGTGTGTGTGCGTTTGTGTGTGGTGGTTATATTTTGCTTACCGGCAATATCTCTTTCAGGCCACAGCGCATAAATTCATTTCTAATGTGCAGCCTGAAGTCCAGCTCATCAGGGGATGTTACTAGTGCATTGATGAGCTGCATGCATGCCACCTGCAACATGGGGGTACACAGAACAAAGAGAGTGTGAGAGAAGGGAAGAGAGCAGAATGAGAGAAAGAACCAAAGAAAGAGATGATGGACTTTTTTCCAGAAGATGATGAAAAGCGTGCTGGCATGCATTCTAAATGAGCCATGTCCCTTGGAAGCAAAGGACCATAACTAATGCATGTCTATTTTCTCCAGTCACCAACTGGGGGTGGGGGCTGATTTTAATATTAATGTAACAACTGCAGCCCCATATACACACACATACACACACAACTAACCAACTGTCAATTTAAGGGCAAACTTGCTGTTTTGAAAGCAGTTTTTCACTCCCCTCTGAGTTTGGTTTATTACGCAGGGACAGCTACATTGTGTGACTCTTCAACTACCCAGGCAAAGATAAACAGAAAAATCAATTATTGACCAGTAAGGCAATCCATTCATGTGTGAAAAGACAATATGGCAATGCTAGATATTCAGGTGATGTTTAATTTGATGGCACACTCTCATCTTTGGTACTCCAGTTTACTAATACCTGTCACCAAAGAGCCTCTTTAATATTGTAACGCTACTGATGTTACAAAGTATCACAGCACCTTTGTATTGCCTGCCAATAAGTCACCAACGCCATCACAGGTCCCCACCCACACTCAGTGCCAGATTTGGCTTTGTGGATTTTAGTAAAGTTCAAGCTGAAGGGTCATCTTTTGACATAGCACAAGCTGCATATGGTACTTACAGAATGCTATTTCCAAGGAGCATAACAAATACAGCAGGAGCTCCGGAAAAAGTGTATCACTGCACAAAGCGATGAAGGGCCTAGTGGTTAAAATTAAATCATGTAGTTTTTACTCTAAATGGGAAGTCATGGAACTCTTATCACACCTTCAGCTTTATATTTGAGATAACAAATAAGACAAATATGAAGACATTGAGATAGGAGTATTAAGAGACAATACTGGTATCCTCAATTTTAGTATTTATGGTTTAAAAAACGTTCCCTAGGCTGACACTATGAATAAAAGTACCGAAATAGAACAGAAAGCCTGTAGCCACACATTTCAATGCTTAGGATAAAAGTGTCTATGCTTTAATAATGCATGGGGTTAAAGGGGATTTGTGCTGTCTATTAGACAGTCGAGGTAATAACAAAGCATCAATAAAACACAACAAAGTACAAAGGGCAATGTTTGTTTGGCCACAGATGAGTTCTGTGTATTTAATATCCTTGTGTAAAGTAAATTCTACCTTCTAGTGCACTGGAAAAAAATCCTGGTTGTTATTTTTCCCCACTTCCTTTCTATAAATACCTCATTTTAAATTCCAGTGTCTCCCCTTCCCTCACCAACTATTGATTTTTTTTTTCTTTCGGTGAGAACTGGTCAAAGATAATTATACAGTAAACTGAATGTGAATGCTATTTGGTACCTATCACAAGGTACTACAAACAAAAACCAAATTCTTATTCCAATAATATGGAAAAGATGATTTAAGCTTCATTATGTGTGCCTCAATTATTGCTCATGTTATGGGGAGCTCTGTTTAACAGTCACACTATATAAATGTTTTAAAGGGACAAGAAGTTTCCATAATTTATATGATTACATTTTAACATGCAAACCTGCACTGTTTGAAACAGTATATATGCAATGTTTAAGTGTGCTTGGAGAGTAAAGATCCAAACAATTTTATCTAAATGGAGAATGTGTAGAGGGAATACACACAAGAATAAAATGGCCCGTTTTTTATGTTCGTCTTTTTGTTTAAGGCAGAACATGAAAAGGGACTTGTATATTGATTAAATGAGCATGTTCTTCTACTGCTTGCTTTTATGTTTCTTGTTAACTTGTTAACTGGTATAGGGACTGTTCCTTACTTAGTCTGCCCAGCTGTCTGTGGATTTTAAGCTGATATTTATTCAAAACAAATGGTGCAGATGAATTTGTGGGTCGAATTTTAATTTCTGACATGTCTGGTCTGAAAGCGATCATTAAAAAGTGACATCTGTACTTAACTGAAGCATCTGGCACCAGTGTTGGTCAAGTTACTTGAAAAAAAAGTAATCAGTAACTAATTACTGATTACTTCCCCAAAAAAGTAATCCCGTTACTTTACTGATTACTTATTTTCAAAAGTAATTACTTAGTTACTTAGTTACTTTTTAAAAACACGATTTACAACCTGAAGAGGTGATAAAGCGATAGATCTTTCAGCCCAATTCTACTTTTTCTACATAATCCATCATACAAAATGTAATCAAATGGAAAAGTCTCTTTTTTTAACTTGTTTTATCAGTTTTAATCTTTTAACTTTATGCATCAAGCAAAAATTTAATTATATGCACCATTCTCTGACTTGAATAAATTAGTTTAACATTTAAACCTATTTTCTACACATTCCAGCACATAAAATAAAATATTTTTTGTGTTTACACTCACTCTTTCAAATAGATGCAAGTAAAACACAGCAGAAAATAAATAAAGTCAAAGACTCAGCGGTCCTGTTGCTCTATTTTCACCTGTAAAGCAGGACTGCGGTAGGCGGAGGGTTACCCTGGTGCAGGTGTGCCGCGGTCAGTTGAAGAATCCGCGAGTTTCTCTGTGAGTTTCCCATTACGTCGTAGCTACTCGGAAGTTTAGGGGGGGTTTTTTCGCTGTAAAAAGAAGTTTTCTTCCCACGCACGATGGATGCTAATGTTTTTGTCACTTTTTATGGAATCAAACTCAAAGTAAGGTCAGTGCTCCCACGCTTTAAACGCTGCACGCTCATACTCTCTCCCACAATCGATATGTGATCCATTGTTGATCTGCACACAGCTGTTGTCACTAACGGCGCACTCGCTTACGTCACTGTCGCGAGACATTCTCGCAAAAAGATCACGGTTTTAGTAACGCAGTAACGCAGCGTTCCTACGGGAAAGTAACGGTAATCTAATTACCGTTTTTGCAATAGTAATCCCTTACTTTACTCGTTACTTGAAAAAAGTAATCAGATTACAGTAACGCGTTACTGCCCATCTCTGTCTGGCACTGACGAGTTCATGAAAAACAGAATGAACAGACCTTTTTTTTTTTTTAATTCTCATGTTGCACTTGCAAGTGGTGTTTTCTGTATTATTGCTGCTCAACATGTAGGTCTATTTGCCTCGAAAAACTAATTATATAGCATGAGATGTTTGTTTAACGATGGTGTTCACATCAAAATTGAAAATAAACAAAGTTGCTCACTTTTTTCATGCTGAAAAAACAGAACCTTCAAAAAATTTGAGAGGGCTTTATGTAGCATTGGTGTTTATTTACTGTAACTGATTCACCAAGATTTAATTCAATTCATCTTCATCTATAGAGCACCAAATTACAACAACAAACACATTGTTAATGCAAATGAACAATGACACTGTCTTTAATTGCAGCATGCCACTTGAGACATTTCACCCACATGAATATAGCAGCCATATTTTCCCCATAACAATTAATCAATTCTAAATAACATTAAAATACAAGCATTTTGCATATACTAAAAGATGAGAAATGTCTAGCTGCCTTTTTAGGCGTCACTGCGACTTGATCTGTGATTTGCAATTGGTTGACTGAAAATTAGTTGCAAATAAAAAATATGACAAAACAACAAAACAGGAATTTTATCAAACCTCACAGTGAATGTTTAAGTAACTGAGGGACCTTTGACTGGCTGTGATCTGTTGACATTGTCACGTTTTCACAGTTACTGTGTATGTAATATCAGTAAAATCTGCGGAAAACAAGGTGTCAGATGGTGGAAAAGTATTTTGCACTTACTTGTAATTGAACTGAGCGATCGCGTAGTCCTTGCACAATGGGACTGAACCTCTCAATGCCTCGCCATTCCCCAGCTGTGGTGATGGCTTCAAGGACCTTCTCCAAACTAAATGAGAACATAAAATGCATGACTGAACAGTTTGAGAGAGAAAAAAATGAAGCAATGCATTCATTTTTAGGGATTTAACCATACGCTCTTTCCTATATTGTATCCAAGGTTCCTTGGAGTGCGCGAGTGACTGAATTATAAGGTAAATTACAGTGCAGTCTTTCTCTTACTGCTCTGTTAAGTTTCGGCCTTTTTATGACATTTTAGCACCATTTATTACTGTGTGCCAGTATGATTTAAACTGATAATAAAGACATGATAGTTATCCACTTTACTATTTAAGTACAGCCTAATCTAATGGAAAAACATTGTGCTTTAACATTAGAAAAAGTCAGTCAGATAGAAATGTTGAGAGAATCAATGACATACATGTTCTCTTCTCCTACAATGCAGATGGCTGACAACAGCTTTACCACATCGGTCATCATTGCAGACTGGTTGGGATCAATGGCTCTTGCCAGTAAAGCAAGACTTTTCTCCTCCCCCAGAATTCGATCCAAGCCATACTGTAATGGAATCAAAACATTATTACCCAGACATGCTGCAATTTGCCCCATTTTTGTCAACAAAAATACAAATCCACATTAAACAACATAACCAAAGTTAAGCTCATCATATATTTTCGTGTACTTCAAATGTATCTAAATGATCAAATATTTGACTGAATAATGTGTCCTTTTTTTTCCTTTATAAAAAAAAACAAACCCCAGAAAACTATGTCCTACATGTCAAAATTGATATCTAATTGCATCCACAAACACACATAAACTTAAAGTGACTTTGTAACACAATCTCTCCAATAAATCTACAATTTACCGGGGAGAAAGGTTTTCTTATTATATTTATTTTGTCAAAGGGCAATTTCACAGTGTGGTAACTTTTAGTATTACATTATTATGCCACTGGTGACAGAAGACAGAAAAATCAGACAAAGGCAGAAGAAGAAAAGGCTGTAGCGACAGCTGGCAGAGAACACCTGTCTTCTTGGCATTGTGGTTACCCCACATCCCAAGACACCTCTTTAGCCGCAGAAAGGTCTGGGCTAACACAGAGGCCTATGGGTTTTTGTTGGCGCCTGGCACTTATTGAGAAGCAGGATTATATCAGACCTTGCAGCACATTTTACACTGCATATCTTTCTCCATAGGGTTTTAGCTCTACATGGAAAGTTGCTGGGAGGGTTCTTATCCTCTCTGCAGCTACTGATAAACTATTAAGAAAAACAGCTGAAGCATTATGAATTATTAGTACTTGAGAAGTAAACATTTTAAATAGCTTTGGCCTGGGACATACAGGGTGGGCCATTTATATGGATACACCGTAATAAAATGGGAATGGTTGGTGATATTACAGTCCTGTTTGTGGCATATTAGTATTTATGAGGGTGCAAACTCCTCAAGATGGGTGGTGACCATGGTGGCCATTTAGAAGTCGGCCATCTTGGATACAACTTTTGTTTTTTCAATAGGAAGAGGGCCATGTGACACATCAAACTTATTGGTAATGTCACAAGAAAAACAATGGTGTGCTTGGTTTCAACGTAACTTTATTCTTTAGGGGTAGAGCTGAGGTAAAAATTGAGGTAAAGATCTAAGATGGGTGTGGCTGACTCATGAGTGCAGAGCAAAGAGCTCCAAAAGTAGCAAAGTTAGACAGCCAATGACCTCTTCCAATTTTACACCCCTGTCAGTCTTTTGTATTTTTAAGCATTTTTAAGTTCAAATAAACTATTTTTGTGATATGAACATTACAGCTTAAAAGGCCATGTTTCAAAACCTATAGTGTCAGTGTAGAATCATAATATATGAATTAGATTAATTTAAAGAAACCTGATCTACAAAAACAGACTTTTTATACCCAGCAAATATCCATCAAACAAAATAAGTGAAATAATAAAATGAAATAAAATAAGCTATTGTCAATACCTTGTTGTTCATGAAGGCTTTGAGACACTGGATAACTTTATGTTGGTTCTTTTTGTCAATTTTCTCTTGGCTATTGAAACAAGACAGCAATAGGTTATTGTTTGCTATTAAACACTTAAAAGAATTAAATAATTATTGAGACCGGAAAGAGTTTGAACATGAATGCATAAACTTACTGTTTCTTGAATAGCAACCTCTCCAAAATGTCTAGCAGCAGTCCAAGACCTTCATGCCCAAAGTTTTGCACCCAGCTGAAATAACAAACATGAAATCGATATCACAATAGTCCCAGACTGACAACTGACAACAATTTCATTCTCATCCACCAGGCAGAAAAACAGAACTCAGTACTTTGTGTTGAAGAGAAAGGCAGTAGAGGTAAACAAGATACTGTAAAAAATAATTAAATAAAAAGGTTGCACATGCATACACTGTTATCCTCTGCTGTGTCTGAAATACATGAACACAGTAAAAGCTATAAACACAAAATTAAGGGAAAGCCTGGCCCATTGAAACCCACAGAGTGGATCCAGTGACTTTTATACATTCGGCTAGAAGTGAGTAAAGGCAGACAGTGTGATTGATTGTCCCACCATTGTCCAACATTCATGTGTGAAAATGTTTTCTACCCAAACAGGAGATTTAGGACTGACATGTCACACAGTGCTTTCTCCAATCATGAGAAAAAACACCAAATGAGAGAAAATCTTCTTCTCTCTCTTCAGCAGATTTTCAGAATCAATACCACAGCATACTTTAGCATCTCCGATGGAGGAAAACTTTACTGAGAAACTTTTTTCCATGCCCCCTTCCCCACTTTTCTTCATTTCCATGTCAGCCTTCTGTATAAGAGTGCATGTATCTTATTAGGCATATATATGATTAGCAATTAAATAAATCTGGTCTGCACCGGAAATACTAATCAGTTAATCATTAAATTCATTCAATTTCATTAATGCGCAATACCCAAATGCCTTGGTCTTATGTAGACTGTGGCAGAAGAGTATAACATAACTCTACTGGAACAATAATGTGGATCTGACCCTATAAAGACAAAAGGCAGATGGTAACACTGCTAACACAAATGCACATGACACAAGAACGTGACTGTAAAACCAGCAAAGACAATGAAGAAACTGTTCATTATTTTAGGTTCTATATTGATTGCTGTCTAAGCGCTTTCTTCCTTTAACACCCGTATTGGATTTATTTTCTCCAATTTAGCCGACTATCAAATTAATGCAAAGAAAACTTCACGGAATAAAAACATTTTCTTGCTGCTCTTTATGTGAAAGCTGATTTTAGACACATCTTATGGAGAACGTACCTTTGATCCAATAGAATGCTGCCTGTGATTACAGAGTAATATTGAAAGCTTAGGACCAACGTATAATATAGATTTATTTTCCTTCTAAAGGGCAAATTCTTTCCAACCACTGAACTCAAGGAGCTATTCTTTAAAAAAAAAGTGTGATGAAGAGTGACTCTACAAAGAGATTCACATGAATGAACATATTCTACCTTTATTCTACAACAGAGCTGTTTGGAATCAGATATCAGTAATAGTTTTGTTTCATATAAATAAGACAGAACAGTGTTATTAAGAAGTATTATGTTGCTTAATGTGGTGTTTACCTGGTTAACAGCATGAGAGAGAGGCGGATGTAACACTGGGGGTACCAGGAGGTGAGAAAGTGAAGGTAGATGAGTTTAAATACCTGAGGTCAACCATCCAAAGCAAAGAGATAAAGGAGAAGTGAAGAGTCAGGGCTGTCTTTGTGACAGAAGGAAGGCAGCAAGAGTAAAAGGGAAGGTTTACAAGATGGTAGTGGCCTGCTATGACGTATGGCTTGGAGACGGTGGCCATAACAAAAAGGGAGGAGGCCAAAGTGGAGGTGACAGAGCTGACCAGTGACCAGGATTGATATGATTAGAAATGAGTACATGAGAGAGGCAAGGCTGAGCTGGTTTGGGCATGTGCAAAGTAGGGATAGTTGATAGATTGTACAAAGGATGCTAAATGAGGAGCTGCCAGGCAGGATGAAAGATGAGAGACCACAGAAAAGCTTCATGCATGTAGTTAAGGAGGACATGCAGAGGACTGGTGTGACAGAGGAGGACGCTAAGGAGAGGGTGAGATTAAGGCAGATAATCCACTGTTGAGTACCCTAAAGGGTGCGGCTGAAAGAAGATGAAGAATTGTAAAGAGGCTGAATACTGGCCCAGGCTTTTGGTCTCCCCAGATCCAAACACCTTCTGTAGTCTCCTTCTCCACACTCGGGTTACCAGTACTTGCAAACCAAGGTACTCCAGCTTTAAGAATGAATACCATTGAACCAGAGGCATGAGCTAAATTGTAGACTGCCCCTCCCTCTTGTCTGAACCTGAATTCCATCTCTGAACATTAGCATTCACAGTTGTTGCTCTAATCACCACACTCTGTGCCTTCCAGCATCATATGTACATAAATTCTCAAGGTGGCAGGATAAAACGGGAAGCTGTTATCTAAATGCTTTATCTTGAAAAGAAGCAGGTTGTGTGTATGATTACATTTTTCTTCCATCTACTATTGTGTCTCTGAAGAACACTGATAAATGGCATTTTGTAATAAATAACCAATTTTAATGTTAATCCAAACAGATGGGAGATTAGTTATTGTTTTTCATTTGTTTGTTTTGATTTATTCAATGTAATCTACACCTGTCACAAAAATATGACAGGTAAACCCCATTCCAGTTTCTACATTAATAACTGAGCTTATAACAAACACCTTAGCTAAATCTATTAACAGGAAGCCCATCTGTTTGGGCGGTTTTGGGTTGTTGTTTTTTTTTTACAATTCCTCAAAATATGGAGGCACAAATGCATCAAAAGAAGCAGAATCCTCTTCTAATTGTTTGCACAATACTATGGCTACATCACAATGAATAGCCTGACAGGAGAAAGAAAAGGGGGGGGGGGGAGACCAGCTGTCTGATTCCCAGCATGACTTCTGCAGTGTTTTAAAAAAGGTAAACAAAAACAAAATAATAGGGGCTTTTAATTCCCAACTTCATGCCATATACAGACATTTTCTGCATACATCTCCACTTGTATATATTATATATAGAGTGAGTGCACTAAAACATAGCCTTGTACCATCATTTACTACTATGAGAGCGTGTCAGGGTTAGATGGAAAGAGGCTGACAAAAACAGTGATGGCTTTACAGATGTAGATTAAAAAAAAAAAAAGACTGCTGCCAAGGTAGATCAGAAAAAATGCTCTCAAGTTTCAGAGAGGAAAAAAAGACTTATATTCTACATTGGTCCCTACCCAGTCAGTACTGTAGGATTTTGGTTATAGAGGTCTTAATAAGAGCTTTATTGAAATTCATAGCCCAGTGGCAACTGTATGCAAGTTTTTCATCATCAACAGTTCAGGCAGAGAGCAAAGAAGAACAATCAGATGATCTCAAGCAGGAATTACAGAGGAAACCAGGATACCTGCACTGTGAGGCTTTCCTGAAACAAATATGAAAGACACTTGTGGAGACATAAGTGAAAAATGGATACTGGTGGTAAGTCAGCTTTCAAAGGCTGTTTGATGTTTTTAGCTTTTAGACATTCTGAAGATCTCAGAGGCCTGAAAAAGAAAATGGAATAGCTTTCCAAAACGCCTGAAGAAGTCTTATTAAGAGCAAGAACAACCGGGCCGATGCAAAAGTTTATGTATGAGCATGACTGTGTGTCCTAACTGAAGGTCAGGGAAAGTTTGGATACAGCAAATAAAGCTGGACAGACTGCATTTTTTATTAAACATGTCTGTTAAATCATGCATTCACAGATCAAAACTCGTAGTCTTTAAAGTCACATTAAAGGCATGTTAACAGGCGCTCAGTGTTTTGGGTTTTGTTGTTTTATTTTTCAGAGACTGACCCAATCTGTTGTCAGTTTACTCATGGACAAGTTCAGACTTCGCTAACAAGGTCTGGATTTCCTCTTGCTGGTTCAGTTACCATTGTTGCCATCCTCAGTATTATTCAGCAGGTAGCTCACGGAACAATAAAGGTTCGCATCTCGTGGTTACTCCACCATCTCTGACTTTAACTGGCAAAAGTGTTTCTTTTCTGTTCTGGAGATCAGCTACGAGCTACAGGACCACTCAAAAAAGAAAAAAAGAAAAAAAAGGAACGAGCATTTCTTACATCATTTTGTGAATACACTGGCTCCCATGACCTCTTTTCCAACACCACAATCACTTTGCCAGAAATTCAGTCCAATGAGATATAGAGATAGATATATAGAGATATAGAGATAGATATATAGAGATATAGAGATAGATATATAGAGATATAGAGATAGATATATAGAGATATAGATATATAGAGATATAGAGATATAGAGATAGATATATAGAGATATAGAGATAGATATATAGAGATATAGAGATAGATATATAGAGATATAGAGATAGATATATAGAGATATAGAGATAGATATATAGAGATATAGAGATAGATATATAGAGATATAGAGATAGATATATAGAGATATAGAGATAGATATATAGAGATATAGAGATAGATATATAGAGATATAGAGATAGATATATAGAGATATAGAGATAGATATATAGAGATAGATATATAGAGATATAGAGATAGATATATAGAGATAGATATATAGAGATAGAGATAGATAGATAGAAATATATGATATATCTATCTATGTATATGTGTGTGAGTGCACGCATGTTATGTCACAGACAGATTCTTGTTTTGTACTCCACATGCTGTCTGCCTAGACTCTAAAATGATTAAAGTATTTTATATTCTGTTCTGTCTGCTCATCTAGCATTCTCTGGCAGCACTTGGGTTTCATTGGTTCCTAACATCTGGCACCCTCCCACATCCCAAATGAGAAAACTTCAATCACACTCTCTGCCTGAATGTGTTTGGAGAAGTGCTGTGCAAAAATTATCTAAAAAAAAGAAAGGAGAAACTTTTTCTTTCTTAGTGAAGACACATACCTGGTAACATTTTATGTTATTAGTAATTCATAATGACACACATGGGGCATAGTTATCTACATCTAAGATATAATGCCACAATATTTCGATACTGTGAAAATACTCATTTGTGTTCCAAATACACAAATATGTATTGTGGGGATGGGAAGAATACGTTTTCCCTAAGTACAAGGCATGTAGAGCCCAAGTGTTTCAAACATTTTTGGTGGATTTCCAAAGCTCTGGGGTCCGTTCTTCGTACCTCGCTAAGTAAGTTAGCTGGATTTGATTGTTGACGATTTCGCCTGATCCTGGATCGTTCGGTTCTCCAAAGCTCATCCGGGACTTGCTGTCATAGCAACATATCCGTAAGCGTAAACCTGCTCGGGAGCAGGTTTACTTTATGTAAACAAGATTAGCTCGCGGCCACGCAGGTATGTCCGCTTCATTTATACGAAAGCAACAGCGATATTTTACCACTGTTTTTCCATAAATAAATATTATCAATGTAACTAAAGATAATGCAGCACCTGATCCTTTTATTGATTTCATACAGATACATACAGGTCATTTCCTAAAAAAGGGAAATGTACTATTAATCATTCTATTACATGTATTTGATTATTCCAGATGTAATTCATATTTTAGAGTAGTAATAGTAAATTACTTCGTGTAATCAAGATGAGAGACCACGGCTATAAAAGCGAAGGGGGATTTGGGAAGTCTGTCGCAGCCATATCCTGTCCGTATACGTGAGCAACCCATTGCGGAAGGTGCAAGATTGATAAGGAGAGTTTTCAGAATTCAGCGTATATTGCGGGACAGACAGGATCCTTTAGCTCAGCGCGACAGTGTGCTCATAGAGAGATATCGATATTCCCGTGAGGATATTATTTACTTAACCAACTTGTTGACGAGGGGGTGCAGGACCACCACCTGTCTTTTTTTGCTCTGCCCTTTTCTTGGTTGCTGTTATAAACAAACAGATTATTTCAGGGTCTGTTTTCAAGAGACTAAAAGCAATATAAGTGATAAATATTACCATTCTGTAGAATATTCTTATATTTCACTTTTACTTGTTCCCATGTTCTAGTGGGTCCTGTCGTGGCTCTAATGTGAAAGAGGATATAATGTAATATAATATAATAAATTTACCCTACCGCCTACTGGTGTTGGCCAGAGGGGCCGATGGCGTGATATGGCAGCCTGGCTTCTGCCAGTCTGCCCCAGGGCAGCTGTGGCTACAACCGTAGCTTGCCTCCACCAGTGTGTGAATGTGAGAGTGAATGAATAGTGGCATTGTAAAGCGCTTTGGGTGCCTTGAAAAGCGCTATATAAATCCACTCCATTATTATTATTATTATTATTATTATTATTATTATTATTAAATTACTTACGAGTTTAATTTGTCAGCAACTTTCTGCCAGCCCTCTCTCCTTGCTTTTGCAGCCTTTGCAGTGTTCCCTTGCATTTTAATTAAACTCTGAAACTCCTGAAATCCCTCAATCAAGGGTTCTTCCTCTGCTGCCGAAAAATACCGAGCGCGCTCCTTCGACATTTTCGCTGACCAAAGGGTTGCCGATCAATGTTTCTACTATCGATGCGTAGCCCCTGTTAAGCCACCCAGTTAGCTCACATTACTTCATCCAGCTATACTAATCGTCAACAACAGGTGTGTTCGAAGAACCGGAATAGCGAGCTCAAAGTTAGCGCGATTATTTGATCTTGGATGTAGTAAGCGAGGTACGAAGAACGGACCCCTGGTTTGCATCTCCCTTGTCAACAGATACCTGCACTCCAATGTGCCAAATCCAATTCAGCCGGTATGTATTGTGCTAAATGTAACACATGCCATATAACAACCGGAAGACGGCTCCCTACATATTTCACCTACAGGAGCTGTCCAGCCATGGAAACCCACACCATGAAGCTCTCACTGCAGTGTTTGTGCTTATGTTAATGTCAGAAAAGGTCCGGATCTCTGCAATCACCGAGTGATGGTGACTTTTTATACCCCTCGGCACTTAGCGACCCACTATGTACCTTTATGTGGTCTGCCATTTCGTGATGGAGCTTCTGTTGTTCTCAAATACTTCCACTGCAATAATGGAATCTTATTACAGTCTCACACTAATTCAGTCAGCTCTTTAGAATGAACCATTCTTTCACAAATGTTTGTAAAGGCAGACTGCACGGCTAGTTGCTTGATTTTATCACCTGTGGCAACAGGACTGAAAACACCCGAATTTAAAAAGGCATAGGGTCCGGTACTTTTGTCCATGTAGTGTATGTAGGTTCGCATACATTGGTGCCAAAATACAGCTATGTTTCTGACTTTAAAAAAAAAGAGCTACATCATTTGCTTTGATTTTTTTTTTTAAATATACAATCACGAGCAATAAAAATGAGCTCCACGTGTTTATCTGAATAATAATGATAATTATATTATTACAAAATTATAATTTTGAATTTTATGGAAGATTTAATTGCAGAGGTGAACTCTAAAACCTCTGAAAAAGCTGGGACCTACTGATCAGTTCGCTCTATTTTTTCTTGAGTAGCAGCTCTCCAAGTGTGATTTTTCCATTTTCTATTTGATATTTACACATAGCACTGAGGATTTATTAACGCTCACTGATTACAGCCTTACTGTAATCACAGCACACCATTATCAGATGCAAAAGAAGCACAGCAATATTTAACTGAGGGGTATCATTTCCAGAAAGACACGAAAAAGGGAATAAGGGAAAAAGCATTGAAAAAAGAAAACAAATTAATCATCCCTCTCTATGGGAAACAAAAACAGTCATAAATCAAAGAGAAAAATGAGGCACCTTATCTGGCTAACTTCACAGCTAAGGTAGCTTGACTTCTAACGCAGTCTCAGGAGAATGGCTACAAGGTTCCCAGGCAGTGCAGCACAGTGTTGCACTCTGCTTAGGCGGTTATGAACCAGATATAAAAAATTAACTTTAAAATGTCCTGTTCATAGCACGTTAACTGACTACAGGAGGGCTCTCTAGGGACAGAAGGCGGAGGCTAAAATTGCAGCAATGTGGAACATCTGCAATACAAAAAGGGGTCATTTCACAGAGTGGGCAATGAATGACATTGTTCTCACTGACTACTAAGAATACAGTACTCCTAAAACATAGATCATAAATAAATGTAACATAGATTATAAATGAGGATGAGCTAAACATTGAATTACCAGTCCCTAAAATACAGTCTGTTTTAAAACCACTGCAAACTACAACCTCAATAAAAACCATTAAGCTGCTGCATATGGAAGTACAATTAACTAATGACACAGGTAAGGCATTCTTACCTTTAGGTGTCTCCACTGCAAACCATCTGCCCACATCTCATTCTATCCCTAGTATCCTCCTCTGTCATATCAACCATCTGCATGTCCTCCTTCACTACATCCAACACTCTCTGTGGCCCTGGCAGCTCCATCTTCAACATCCTTTATCCAATATATCCACGATTGTTTCTCTGTACGTGTGCAAACCATCTCAGCCTTGCTTTTCTTACTTTGCATAACTATTTTTATGTGTATAATCAGTTTGCATATTTTGACATGTTGTTCATGGGTAGTTGTATATGACAGGAAGAGCATTCAAGGTTTCTTTTCACATTGTTGCTAAACTTTACTATATAGCTAAACTGAAAAAAAAACAAAAACAAAAACTGAGCACTTAAACCTGAAGGTCAGTTTTAATAAAAAATGAAAAACCAATTTCCACTTGTTTGTCAGATCCATTTATCAAATCCATTTAATACAATTGCATTTTGTAGCTTTGCTGGTCCTGTGGTCTAGCACTGTGGCCTTCCTTTTAAAAAAAAAAAAAGGAGGGGGGGGGGGGGGGGGGGGGGCTGCGGTGGATACAGTAAAGGTTTAGTCATAGAGCCACATTAGCATTGTGACTGGCACATAAGTTACACCATAGCTACATTACCCACACACTTTTCTTTCCAAGCTCCTTAGACTACGATGACCTGGATGACTGAGAACCTTCACAGACATACCCACATTTATTATAGTCACCTAGATCAATATTGATACAAAATTTACAGTTTAATCACTCTTCTTTAACAAAACAAAAACTGCTAAAAGGCAGTATTGATTGCTAGGCTGTAAGACTCATTTCTGCCATCAGATTAACCTTACAAATAGAGAAAACTATGCTCAAAGTTAACATGAAACTAAAAAAAATATTATTACCAATATAAGATGTAAATATGAACACAAACTGAACACTGAATGATGCTGATGCTACTGCTTCAGTTCAAAATATGGTGCATGGTCTAGAGGACAAGATTAAGAAAGACTGCTAAAAATGTCATTGTCACAGAAAATGCCTGTGAAAGAGAAATGAGAGTGAAAGAGCCCTCTCATTGCAACAGTAACTAAATAAACTGAAGTAATTAAGCTCCTTCTGGCAGCAACCTTCCAACAAATGTTTTTGCATTTAATACACATTTATTTTCCCAAAACATATATAAATAGAGTTCATCTTAGTATTTATCTGATTACTATAAATATGGAATGAGAATACTCAAAAATATGAGAAGACAGACACTGGTTAAATAACCTGATCAAACCTAATGTGTGGCACCTAAACCTTCAAGAAATCTTGTTTTTTTTTTGTTTACTTTTTCCACAAACAGTTTAGGTAGCTGAGGGCAGTAATACTTATAATGCAAGCAGGCATGCAGGTATGCACACATGGGTATTCACAGACGCGGACTAAAGCTTTCTTGGCTGCTGCCTCAAAGCACACTGTGCGCTGTCTATCTTGCGTGCTGCACAATATCGTTTATTATTTAGTAAATATTGATATCTATGACTAGCTAGTTTATTGTGATGGTGCTTTGGTTTCTCTATTATTATGTTGCTCTTTGTTGTTTGCTGTCTCCTCTGTTTGTTTTTTTTTGTTTGTTTTTTTTTTTCTCCATACAGGTGACCCAGGAGTTCTTTTTTTTTTTCTCTCTCTTCCCCCCCCTTCTCACCGTCTCTTCTCCCCTTTGGTTTTCTTTCTTTCTCTCCCCCTCTTTCTCTCATTCATTCCCCCTGTCCTATTTATTAAAAAAAAAAAAAAAAAAAAAAAAGACAAAGGATGAACTGAAGCTCTGCCATCACGTAATGTCGCATACTGCTGTTTCTGATGTCATTTAAAAAAAAAATAATAATGCAAGCAGGCAACTTTCTACAAGATGCTGGCGTGCAACCAGACAGGAGTGACACATGACAGGTCAGTATTGAGCTGGTCTTAGTTGTTTGTTTGCTTTTAGCGCTTCAAAGATGCAATAAAGCATCAACCATCACAACATGTCAGTGTGTTAGCAACAATACTGACTGGACATTTTATAACTGACACCTGCCATTATGACAGCAAAACACTTAAACTTGCACGCCAAAAAAAAAAAAAAAAAAAAAACACAAAAACATGATTAAAGGATGATTAGATTAATATGAACTAAATTTGAGGTAATAGAACTTACAGAGGAGAAAATAAGAGACAGAAATACTACATAAAGAAAGGTATATAGTCTGGTGTCCCCGTACAGTGTACTGTCAAATAATAAACTACCAGCGACAAGAGAGGGGAATTAAACCTAAAGAGGGCAAGTCCACTTTTAGTGTCAGAATCTTGTACCATACCTGACGGGGTTGCTGGTAAGGGACACTCGCAGTGAGTCTAGACAGGAAAACAGACGTTCATCCATGACCCCTGACTTCAGCTCACTAAGGAATTCCTGGGGAGAAATCTGATGGCTGCTTCTCAAGTTGCCCTGTAAAATGAAAAGAAAGGAAGAAGAAATCTCTCAAATACAGCCTTGCAAATTCTGCCAAGTAAAAATAAAAAGTTTGTTTGTTTTTGTTTAAATTGCCCAGTTTTTCCTGACTTTTGACCAATCCTAAAGCACTTAGCTTTATTCCCATGCTTGCTCATTTTAATGTACCTCTAAAAAGTTCCCACTTTATACACACACATACACACCTTACATGTCCATACACATTTCTAGTCTAAGGTATTTCTGAATGGAAATGTTTTAAAATGTATAAAATTTCAAAACTATCAACAACACAACAAGCAAAATTACTGAAAAAGACCTTAATTATTAACTTTATATATTTAGAATGCATGAACCTGGGGGGGGGGTAGCTATACCAAGAATTTCCTTTTCATTCCCTGACAAGACACTAGGGTTACTACTGAGTAAGACTTACTACTGCTTTTGTGTGGGTGGGTGGTAAAGACTTGAAGCTAAACTTACTTTTTGTAATGTTCTTGATTGATCAAAGACCTCAGATATCACCATCTATCACTATCTGAAGGAATATATAATCCCTAATCCCAACAGGCTGGCAAAAAAAAAAAAAAGAAAAATGAAAAAAGAAATATATCCAGTCTGTTTCTCACCTCACACCTCTTCTATAAAGCCCTACTCTATAGAAATATATACAGAAAGGCCTCTAATCTGAAAAACAATACAAATATATTTACTTTTCAAAACTTCAGTGATAAAACCTGTCATTTTTATTCAAAGAATGTATCGTATAGCAGCAAACAGTCTTATAGCCCAATAAATAGAAGCTTGTTACATATATAGAAAAGTCAAAGGTGTACAAGCTTTTGAAATGGCAGCCAGAAAAGTATAGCTTTAGCTCATGTGATACTGATTGTTGAGTAGCTTGTTGTCCTGATTGAACTCCGGGAAAACATTTTATTTGGCATGTGTTCCATGTTCAATTGGACTTCACAACATGGCTCATGCTCATCACCACAAAACACATCAAAGCACTCCACTCATTTCAGATAGCAGTCCTATGAAACTATCACTCGCACAACATCAGAACCCTCCAGTGTTGTTACCACGGCTAAAACATGTCATTTCTGCTCCGCTTACAAATTGGTTCTTGATTGCAAGCATCATCAGCTTAGTCCAACTCCCACTTTGTATGTCTCTTGCTCGGTGCTGAGTTAAGTCGAATGGTGGTGGCAATTTCACAAAAACAAACCACTGCCTGGCTGCACAACAGACCATCAAGGATACAGAAAGTGTCTGCCTCCCTCTCTTTTCCTCTTCAAGCCCAATGATCAACTGCCTCTCCCATCCTGGTGAGAAATGATGATGACTAGGCGGCTTGTTTTTCAGGATCTCTTGGGCTTTCAGCAGCAAGAGGAAAGTATGATTGCTGCTCTTGGTAGAAACAGGCCCGGGTCCTTCTGGTGTTTCTTATCAAAGGAACATTCGTGGCACCCTGTTTGCCCAGTGACAGCAAGTCCATCCACATAACATGGATAGACTCCAGATGCATTAAAAGCTTCATATGTTAAAATGTGCACTTGGAGCATAATGCATGATTTTCTTTTAATAATCATTTCAACTGAGGTTATAGCCAAAATGGACCAGTGAGTCACTGTTTAGTGTTTTTTTAATACTGCCTGATTAGAGTTCTAAGGTTGGTCAGGGATGTACTCCACTCTTGAAACCTTCACAGAAAATACATTTTGGAAGACACCCCCCCTGAATTTCAAAGAGACTTGACCCAAAGCTAGTGTGTACAGGAGAAAGATGATGTGCACTCATAATGTACCATTTATGCGAGCATTGTATTAACATACAATAGACCACGGGTGTCAAAGACATTTTAGTTAAAAGGCCACATACTTCAATTTGATCTTGAAGTGAGACCAGACCAGTTTATTAAAAAAAATGAAAAAGCGTAATAACATACCCTTCCTTTAATGTAGAAGCACAGGTAAGGTCTGAAAATGTTAATGAACCATTCATTTACAAAACTTTTACACAAAAGCCTAAGATGTCATATTAAATATGCACTACAGATGGGAGTGAGACTATGCACAAAATTTTGGAGCTAAACTCATTTATCTTTACACGTCATTATTAAAACAGCCTGATAAGATCTGCATATACTTTCTGTACACATTCACTCCATGGTAGTAATACTCTGACCACTTCACCTTGAACAGCAGTGCGATTTATTAAACTATTTAAGATATAACAAATTCCCTGGAATTTTCACACTCTGCATGGGTAGGTGGTATAGCTTCAAAATTATATCACAATATTTCAAGAAAATTTGCAATAATCATATTTCAGACGAAAGGAAAAAAGATAGCGGGTAGCAACATTTATTAATTCAAGTAAATGAACAGCATTTTCTATCCACCTTTGCCAATGAGCTACTGTCACTGATGAGACACAATCTAAATCAAAGTGTTAATCTACTGAAACAACTTTCCAGCAGCAGAAGCATCGTAGTGCAATATTAGTGGCACACAGCATTATATCAAATGACATAGTAAAAAAGCAAATGTAAGCACTAACATAGTGCAGCCCAAGTAGCGTACACGTATAGCATGACTGCTTAAAACTTTAATTTAACACTACAGTAACGGCAAATTATTCATGTAACTCTGTAGGAACTTCACAATACTGTCAGATAAGAAAACTGAAAAAGAGTTTCGACCTGGGGTGTTTGTGTTATTTTGGGTCAAGTTTTCTAACCAGCTGCTTAATATCTTGCTTTACCACTGTGCAACAACAACAATAATAATAATTTCCACCCAAGCTTGGCACTTCCTGTCATTAAGGAGTGCAACTAGCGAGCGGAAGCATCAGTTCTTGGTTGAGTAATTTGTTTACTTTAGGGTTGCACCAGTTGCCAATATAAAATGGTGAAACAAATTTGTGTTGTTTCTACCTTTAGCACAATTGTTTTAAAATTTGCAAAGTGTTTGCATTGCTCTTTACTGAAGGTTGTTGAACTAGCTGCTTATTTTTGTTAACGGTATTAAGTTGTTAGCAGAGACGGACATGCTAACATGCTCTCAGACAAACCATGACTCACAACTTCTAGGTATACAATATGGCAAAGCCCTACTGCACATGGACCCATTAGTAGGTCAATTCTAGCCCCCGCCTGCATGCAGTAGACTTTTGTGTGCTAAATCAGCGGTCCCCAACCTTTTTTGCGCCACGGACCGGTTTATGCCCAACAATATTTTCACGGACCGGCCTTTAAGGTGACGCGGATAAATACAACAAAATAAAACCAGTACCGGTACCGAAAAAAAGATTTATTCATAACATACGTGAAAAGACCCAGGAAAACCGAGTTAACGATAAAAGTCATAACAAAATAACGCTGAAAACCGATAAAAACCCTGAAAACCATACATTTCAATTCTCGCGGCCCGGTACCAAACGACTCACGGACCGGTACCGGTCCGAGGCCCGGGGGTTGGGGACCGCTGTGCTAAACCATGTGCTATATTTTCAAATTAGAAACAATACACATGGATTTTGGATAAACCCTTTTACACAGATTCTGACCATTTGACAGGTCTTAACATAAATTTTCCCCATGCTCAGCTTCAGTTGATCGAGGAGTCATATTTTTGAAGATTCTTTGAAAGCAATTTAAGGCAAGGCAAAACTCAATTTGCTGCACAGCAGGGGCATTGCACATAAATCAAAACACAATGTCAAAGGTCAGCAATTATTTTTTGTGACAACATACAAGGAAATTGTTTCTCTCCAAGGCCATCTCCAAATTCACAGACTAAAAAAGGAAGTGGCATACATCGGTTTAAAAATTAAAGGTCAATTGGCAAAACAGCAACATGACTGAGAAGGTCACATTGTTGTTGTTATTTTGATGGCACGTTAAACAAGCAAAAGCAAAACAAGAAAACTTCAAGTTCCTTTGTGTAAAAAGTAAAAACATTTTTGTTGATATATACTTCACCTTGCTTAGTGTTTTAAACTCAGTGACACCACATTTCCTCAGAAATGTTGACCTTTTTCTCAGAACTTCTCTCCAAAAACACATAATGAACCACTTCTTAAATGCAGAGTATTATAAATCTGCTCTCTTAAAGAAATTAATTTCACTGTTTTTTGGTTGGTGCCCACATTTTTTTACCATGCAGGTATGAAAGGTAACAAATGCAGGCCAGTCACCATGGTAACTAGAGACAAGGATAGACAGCCTAAGGCAAACTTGAAGGGATGTCTGGTTATAACAAATATAATAAATTTCTTACTTGGATGTAAGAAATTTGGACTTGGACTTATTTCATACTTCTTTGCAACACATGATGGCAACTTAACCAGAAACCTGTAGCTATCAAATACGAATAGGCCTTACTGTTCACAATGTCAATTATTTGTTTTTTTTTCCCCCCTACCCATTTCTTCAGCTAATACATTAACTTTTAAGAAGTGCAAAAGACAAGTACAATGTCTGGATACCAGGAAGTTCTTTTTTTAGCCTTTTCATGTAAGAAAAATGATATATCGATGCTTTACAATGACTTGTGGAAGCTTAAAATATTTATATTCTTTAATATCCTGTACCTCATACTGTATGCTACATACTGTGATCCATCAACAATAATATGACTGTCACAGAAATAACTTGTTTTCCTATTTCCCAGTCACTCTTTATTACCTGCAGTAAATGTTTGCTATAATCATAAAATAAAATGAATCCACCTCCATGTCTGGGCCAAAAAACAAAAACACAACAAGAATAATGCAGATATGCAAAGAGCTAATTCACCTCTGCTGCTCACTCAACAGAGTGCGTGCCTATGTGGAAAGCAAGACGTTGCACTTCTCTTCAAAGATTTTTGACAATGTATTTTTGGTCTTAAGTGGTATAAAAAAAATAAATAAATACATTTCATTTTGTTGTTTGTTCACAACAACAATGTTAACTTAAGTGTCATGATAACTGCTGTGAGTGAGAGAGATGCTGAGTACTCAAGGCAAGTATATCCTTCTACATTTAAAGAACACAATTAAACAGGTGCCGAAAACTGAAAACCAGTGAACAAGTATTCTAATATTTAGCCCTAAAATTCAAGCTACATTCACCCGCACCATTTAAAGCGGGATTTTCCACTTTTGTTCTTAAAAGATTTCCATCCACATAAAAATGCAAAAAATATATGTCACATGCTGTCAAAAGTGTTGGTCATATACCTCTAACTGCAGAAAAGCTGGCCAATCAAAGGTCTATAAACAATATCATGGGTCATAGTCTTCTGTTTAAAAAGGAGATAAATGCACGCACATGTGATGTTGCGTGACACAGTCATTTTCCAAGTTCAAATTTGATACAGAAACAGTTTCAAAAGCTTCATTTTCTGTGACTTCAAACTCCAAAAAGGCCAAAACGCACAGAAAAAGTGATGTTTACCAAAACACGTGTGGATGGTACCTCACAAACCAAAACTCAACCAGTTACCTTCCACTCAAAAAAGTTAGAAAGTATGAAACTCAAACTTCTTCAGGCTGCTAGACACTGCTAATTAAAAGCATCAGCAACACGTTTCAATGCAAACATTCAACCACATAAATATAAAATGTCAGTTAATTTAAACTCAAAATAGGTGAAATATTTTAAATATTTAAAAACTTACAGTTTTAGAGGCAGTTGATATATACTGAATGACCATTTCTTTCTTTGTGTTGAGGTCTTTTTCTCTCAAAGGAGTCTTTTTGTCCTCATTCAAGTTCATGTCTTCCTAAAAAAGAAAAGAGAAAAAAAAACTACAACATTACCGTGGCCAAAATTTGATGTTGTTTTTGAATGCATAACTGACTCTGGAAGACATTAGCATTCTGCACTGTTTCTAGCGTCAGCAACCAAATATCAGCTGCTTTGTGGCCATGATCATAAAATTACTGAACTAAAATGAAAGTTTGAAAAATATCATCACTTGTGTTAAATTGATTATTTGTCTTTTTGAATATCTTTATCACTTAGTCCCTGGTAGCACTTTTTTTTTAATGAAATGTGAAAATGTTGTACAAAAAGTAAGAACACACCATCATCTTTTCAAAAAGAGCCAAGATCTCCTTTTCTGAGTTTATCTTTGACGATAGTTCCTCAAAATGATGTGAGGTGGAGGATGAAGAACTGGACCAGTCGTTTGCATTGTGCTTAGATTGTGTCAAGGGTGGGCGCTCCTTTTTACTACCGGGAATCCGAATACTGGCGAATCTGTCCAGCTGTAGAAAGAAAGAAAGCACAATTAAAAATAGAAAAAAATACTCCAGACTTGGAGTCAAGTTTAGATGATTATGAGCACATTTAAATGGTTAGTAGTCAAGCAGAATAAAAAAAAACAGTTATTAATAAACTAGAATGCAATGCTAGTAATATGAAACAAACTACAAACAAGAAGTCTGTCCTATGATGTTAATGGCTCCAATGCCTGACTGTTTTGGTTTTGTTAATGATGCTCAAAATAAGCAGAAGCAGTGACCTCAAGTAAGGTGACGTTAGATGTTGCAGAGATCGATGACACAAAGCACACACAGAAGCATATCAGTTTGTCAAAGCTTACCACATCATCTGTGATGTTTCTAAAGGGTAAGTGCTATAAGTGGGGAGCAAAAAGAAACAAATCAGGATACACAAAGCAAAAGCACCAAATATTCTAACAAACACTTCTGGAGCACATTTTTACATTCAGGCTTCAAGAATTTGCTTCATTTCAGTTAAACATTTGTGCCCCATTCTTTGCAGCATACAGCATAATCTAAAAAGAATAGAGACAGTGAAATGTCTGTATTGATTTGTCCCTACTCTGTTACACTTATTTTGACATTCAAAGAGTTACAATGGCGTTTTACATTCACATTCAATTTTTTAAAAAAATGCTTCTTTAAATGGAGTGGACAGTACGACTCTGCAAAACATCCAACACCAGTCCAACAACTGGCAGGGAGGTCTGCATACTCATGCACATAATAGAAGTTTCTGTTTAATGTTGTTTAACTGTTGTGTCCTTGAGCAAGACACTTCAACCGTTGGCTACTGGTGGTGGTCAGAGGGCCTGGCAGCGCCAGTGTCCGGCACCCTCGCCTCTGTCAGTGGCAGCTGTGGGCAGCTGTGGCTACAATGTAGCTTGCCATCACCAGTGTGTGAATGAGTGAATGAATGTAGCGTAAAGCGCTTTGGGGTCCTAAGGGACTAAGTAAAGCACTATACAAATACAGGCCATTTACCATTTAATGAATGATCCAAAAATATCAGAAAGATGCACTTATTTCTTCTGTCAATTAAATCAGCAAAGACTCGCTGCCTTTAATAGAACTGGCCTGACTATGTGTTTTCCTTCCCAAATGTCCATGGTGTGCCAGATATACAGCTGATTTAAATAAATTAATTTATTTATTATAGCACGTCCCAGAAACTTGCATCACCAAGTACCAAACATGACATTTTTGACAAAGTTGCCTCTAGGCAAAACTGTTTACCATTTGCCAGTGTTAGAATATTTGCATGTGTGTGGGTTATTAATTTTGGCAGGACTTTTTTGTTGTTATCAAGTTTTTACATGGTCACCATATAAAACAACATTTCTATCACAAATTAACTGCTACATGGAGCCTGACCAATACAAATTTTAAGACCTATTCCAAAACAGATATTTAACTATTTAAAAATTCAATATACTGTTGTTGTTTTTTCTTTCAGCCACACAAAACCGATTTCCTTAACACATGTTACATGTAGTCATCTATGAGGTCTTTCTCAAAAATATTATTTTCCAATTTAATTAAATAACAACGGTAATGACTTTATCATTTTAGTTCTACCTCTGCTGGAATATGATAGGAACTGGCCAAAAAGCCACACAACAAAATAACTACCAATTAAAAACTATATAAAGGACATTTTTGTGATGAAAGAAGAACTTGCCAAACACGGTAATTACTGATAAAGTAAAATTCATTATGGCCACAGCAATTCCAGTCCTTCAGTTAGTCCATTTGGGGAAAAGAAAAAAAAAAGGGCAAAAAGGCATCTCACAACTACATTAACACACTGATCTGACATGTTTCCACCAGATATAAAGTGCTTTTTGAACAATCTTTGGGAGAGTACGCACTATGGATATAGCACATTTACCAGCAGACAAACATTTCAGTTAACTCATTAAGAAAACATCCTGCATTACAGCTGTGGCAGAGGAGATGATGGTGACCTCTGCTTTCAAGAGGCAAAAGCAAAGGTCACGAGAAGCTGTAAAAGAAAGCCCACTAATGCAAGCTGCAGTTTTTCAATACTCTTTTTTTTTTTAAATACACAAAGATGGAGAAATCTCAAGAAATCCAGATGTTATTCTGACAAGAAGGTGAATCAAGAATAAAACCAGCATGTTTGGGGTGTTATATATAGATGGGGGTGGTATACATTGCTCCCCTTACCATGAGGCATTCAAAAAATGTTGGAGATCCTAGTAAAGCAGGCGTTGGCTTTAAGATGACTTTTGTTTCCACAGCAACAACTCATTCCTTAGGCTTTGTGATACTGCCTCTATTGAAACTGGATGTCATCGAAAAATTCACTAACATGTAGTTAACTCTATCAACTGAAGAAAACCTCGCTTCTTTGGTATTTCCTCTTTAAAAGAAGAGGCAGGCACTCTTAATTTAAAGATCCTGTGAAAGCAACTTGGTGTCTCTCATCCAGACAGACACTAACACTCAGGGATTACTTTGTGTCAGATCATGCCGGAACTGCACCCTCCCTGTGTTGCAGATCCTCCTAACTTACAAATTAGGCACTGAAACACTCTTCTAAAAATTACCACCTGAGCGGAGTCACAGCAAAGACATCAAAAGGCCTCATTCCATGTGAGATGAAGTCCACTGAGATTTTACTATGCTATATGCTGCACATTTTCAATGAGCAAAGTTACTTATGGAACAAAGAGTTTGGCTTAAACAGAAATTATAAAGTTGTCTTAACATTTTTTAGCAGACTAGCCAATAAAATAAAAGCCTTCTAAATTAATCTCAGAAAGGTGTCCAACACTTGACTGGACATCTTTGTTTACGCCAAACACCTCTGGTTGATGGAAGGAAGATTTGCTGAGAGTTCTTGGTCCCATCTGGCTGGTGCAGTCATTTTAGACTGAATGCAGACCAAGGCTTCCAACACCTTTGTCTTGGATCAAGCAATCTAAAAGAAACCTGGCTGGGGAAAAAGAACAGGCTTTGTCCTCTTGCTTTCCCACCTACATATCCATGAGATCACAGATTCAGCAAGGTCCTGCAGATGGATTCAAAGTACTACAGTCACCTTTAAACAGGCAGGCTCAGACTCAAGTTTTTATGGCATATTTCGAACCACTGAAACTCAATTTCTATCCACTTGTCTAAAGATATCAAGAAATAATATATAACAAAACTAGATTAAATTATGTTAGTAATAAAAATATAAAGAAGTAGCATAGCCTGACTACATCAAATATGTCTAGTAAAGGATTTGGAGGACGGATAGAAACATTGTAGATACTCCATGATTTATTTCTTTAACACCATTTAAAATTCACTTTAATAGGTTTCCTGCATTTATGCTGAATGAATAGACATTAAATGTTACCGTAGCATGCCAATCAGAATTAGCTACAGTTTTATATAAAGTGACCAGATAACAATGACCATCTCAAGTTACCAGAGACTCTGGTAATGTGTTTGCAACATATTTCTCAAATATTAAATCAATGAGTTAATTTATCAGGTTTTAATTCTTATACACTGTAGATAAACATGTTTATGCTTCAAACGTAACTTTCATCCAGCACTGTACACTAATCAAAGAAGGTGAATCCGAATTCCTATTATGGATTGCATTGTCAGATGTTAAACGAACAGGTCATCAGTGGGAGTGGACAGAAACCATTTGAGAAAGACTAAATTTTGCTTCATTTTCCACTGGAGTCTCTGAACAGTGGCCACAGGAACTTGACTTGGAGTAACACTCTCAAGCACAGGTTGAGCATGCTTTAAAGAGATCTGTGTCACAAGCAAGTCTCCTATCAGAAAATGAAAAGGGTTTGGGGTTGTTGTTGTTTTTTTAATTGCTAGTCTAGCTGTGTAAACAAACAAAAAAAAAACATGATTTTGTTTACACAGCTAGACTAGCTGAAGAACAACAACCGACAAATACCAAAGAGACTAAATGCTGTCTTGTTTGTAGGAGGGAATGCATGGATTAGTGTCAGTTAAACCCTGTGCTAATTTTAACCTTTTGATTTCCTACATGCAAAGTCAACAAACACTCAAGGTTATGGCTGTCGAAGAAATTCTACCATATAAAACATTACTTGTGTAGCCTCCTGTGCTTTGTTAACTGTTCGTTTCTCTCAGCCTCCCCAGACATGCAAGCACATTACGAAGGCATGACACATCTTCACCACGAGGTCTAACCGTGGTTGTTTGTCTATCCAAACTGGTCGTTCTGAAAGTAATAGAAAATACCGATCCAAGGTGTCTGCTACATTCTTTATATGGAGGGCCATCTACCCGTGTACTGTTCTGTCCACATCAATGTCCTTCTCTGTGGCTGGTTGTATCATAGGGAAAGCATAACACACTGAGTGACCATCTATTTGCAGCGTTTATCAAATGCTTTCTGTATCATACCGTTAGAGTAAAACCAAAGCTCGTTTTAGTCTTTTCATACTTACAAATTTTGGTTTGCGGTCTCCGTCATCGGTGTATGACGAAGTGGAGCCCTTCTTCTTTTGAGATTTACTGTCCCGTCCGGTGGTGGATTCAAACCGCTGACTGTAACTCTCCATGATGACCCAATGACTTCTACACCAGCTGACAGCTACTGAAGACCTAAACCTTTTATTGCATGCAACGTTAGCAGACGACAGAAGAGCTAGAGGACCACACAAAGGAAAATGCTTAGCACATAACAACACTAGGTCCAAGCGTTTTTAATGTTTAGTGCTCAGTCTCACCTGTCCGTTTAGCTAGCTAGCCAGGTTTACAATACTATCATTCACCGGTGACTTGACTTAGCGCTAATCCAATTTATTGACTGTCACGTAATGCTCTACTTTCCGTTAACTAAAAAAATGCGCCTTAAACGTAACAATTTTCCCGGAGACTTACAAAATTCACCCGAACATTAACTGAAAGCCATGCAGTCATTACGAGTTTCAGCAGAAGCGTTAGGTGGGTAAAATTAAGATACTTTTTTTGACAGACCCGCGCAATGATTACGTCAGCTTCCCATGTTTAATCCAACCAATAGCAATCACGGAACCGCAAACGGTGACTCGAGTCATAGTTTAGAGGGAGTTGATTGGCTGCCTGAAGTGTCAGTCAATCCTACTTCAGTTTTAGGGTTGTTCGTTTTATTCAGCCAGTATCTCCTATGCGATAGGTTTTGTGTGTAGGTCTTACTTGCATCCAAGCTTTTCTCTCTGTATTAGATAGATATATTAGATTTAATTCAGTTTGCCAAGTGACAGTTTTTCTCTTATAGAAATATTAAACAGAAAGTGACAGGCGATAATGACAGGTTGCTTAAATATAATTTCTTAATTAAATGGGTAAAATAACTCAGTATAAATGCACACATATAAATAGAATAAAATAAAGGTCTTTAAATCAGTTTAGTAGGCTACAACCGCCTTTTTTTATTTAGTTGGCCAAACCCAGGCTTTATTTTAGTGATGTATGGTCTAGTTTAAATGACCTAATTAGAGGATTAGAAATTAGTGTATCAGAGGGACATCTCAGGTTGAGTGCTTTGGAGACAGAGAGGAAAAGCTGAGATAGTTTAGACTTGCAGAGAATGGATACTGGATGCACTGGACAAATGATGCTGAAGCTGGAGCTGCGAGGCAGGAGGAAAAGACCAAAGAGAAGATTCATGGATGTAGTAAAAGATAACATGCTGAGATTTGGTGTGACAGAGGAGGATGTTAGAGACAGGGTAGTATGCAGGCAGAGCTGATGGAGTTTCTGTGGCGAACCCTCATAGCTAAGGAAAACATTAGCAATAAAAAAAAAGTAATAATCGTCCACATTTTTCCACATCCTATGATGTAGGATGTCCAGGATTCAAGAAATTGTTTATCTATCATGGAATAAAGTTCAGTCAGAAGTCGATGATCACAGTAAAATGAGGGTGTTTTATATTGTTGCTTGTTTGTCTCTTTGATTTCCACTGTAAAAGCAAGCTAAACCCACTGTTCAATCCCAAACATCTTGTATGATGCAAACAGCAACACGGTAACGTGATGCAACTACCAGAAACTTTTGCACGCTTCTCAAGTGCTCTCCTCAAACCTACAGTTTGATCCCTGAACACATACAGTATCAGGGAGAGTTCCTCAACATGAAGCATTAAAAGTTTTTTGTGCCCCCTGTTAGTGAAACTCATAAATTATAGAAAACAGTAATAGTTCAGACTATTGACAGTAAACTGCAGGATATTAAAGATTGCTCCTGGTGGATGCCAACTGTAAACTGCTGTATACCTCATGTTGTTATTCAGTAGTTATGCGTGTGGAACTCGTACCCTTGAGGACAATTGTGTTACATAACCAAATGATGGCAATAGGATAAAAAGCCACAAGTGGTATTAACCTTTCCCTCTGTCTGTGTTCCTGCCTCCAGACTGCTAGGACCATGCTCATCCTCTGCAAATCCATAGAAGTGGAGTCACATGACAATTAGACAGGCTTAACCTCCTGACTGTTGCAGTTTGATTGATGTTGTTCTCAGAAAGCATGTCTCACAGACATCAAAATCAGAAAAATAAGAACACAAAGATACAGTACAGCTCAGCCTTTATATTTCAAACATTAGTCTTGGCCAACTTGAGCAGTGATTCAGTACAATTATGCTCTAATTATTATTTTGTTAGTCTGCAATCATGCAGTGTGCCGGACCAAATTCACACTCATAGGTAGATCGCATAAATCCAGAGATACACCGGCATGTGATTTAGAAGAAACATATTTGGTATGCACATTATAATTTTCAGAATTTTTTTGTTTTTTGTTTTTCCAAGGCTAAAAGTGGAGTCAGACGTCACCATTAAATGAAACCTTCAGCTATGAAATTAAATTGGACCTTCTTTCAATTCAAGCTCTTGAAATCTTGTTATCTTGAAAGACCTTTATTCCTTCAATCCCTGGAGGGCTGTCTGCATGACTGCCAGCAATGTGTTAACACTCTTCATCTATAGCCAAACACAAGCCTTGTGGCATTATGCCTCGCTAATCCTCTCAGACAATGAGAGATCGAGTCTTCCAAGTTGGTCAAAGAATAGCCACAGGGATATATAATCAAAAGCCCCAAATGCCAAATAATATAAATTTTGAATTTTCCTTGTACTGATAACGCAGCTGATCTGTTTAAATCATCATACCACACACAGCAAATCTGACTGAATGGGTTCGTTTTTTTGTGCTTTTTGATTGAATTACATACTTTAATAGTGTGAGCATTTCAATTCTACATTGACATAGCTTTTTCTTGTATTTGCTTTTTTTTAAAGGTAGAGTTCATATTAACACGTCTGATTGTGATAAACAGCTTCAAGGATTATCAGTAAAAAGGTGATTTAGGTAGAAATATATTTATATTTGTAAATGTTTAAGATATTTTCAACAAAGAATGACAATTGACACAAATTAAATCTCATATCAAAGTCAGAGGTTATAGGGATGCAAAGAACCAGTGCTGAATACTGCATAGAATTTGAGAACTTCACAACTATCACAATGACACAGGGGCTCAGACCTAATAAGGGTAAATTTATCCTCACCATGAAGCTTTGTTAGTGGAGCAGACCATTTCTATGTTTCACATTGAAAGCAGCTTTAAATGTTGTTACAACGTCTGCACGGAGAGTTGGCCGTTCTTTAACTTTTCAGTGTGCATATACTGCCATCTTGTGGTTTCAATTAGATGGCACCACTGGCCCTAGGTTTCAGAGATAATCGAACCATGCAAAGTGGTGGTGGTTTCCATAAGTCTTTTTTCCGTTTGTTAATTAACAAATGTTATACAGTAGTTTAAATACACAAGAAAACAAATAGATATCAGCATTCAGAAACACTCACATTTTCCATGTCTACAGAGAGTGTCTCTGTGCCTGAAAAATAAATTAGGTTTAAGCCTGCACATTATGTGTCCACCAAGCTATTCAGGCAAATTCTTCTTGCATAACTCCTTAAGTGATTTTGTTTATCCTGGAAATTTATAATAACTATGCATTAGTGATTTTAAGATTTTTTTCATAACATGTTTTATTTCAGAGTAGTCAGGGAAGCAACATCCAAAATACACATGTATGTGTTTTTCCCCCCGTTTGCTTTGTTTACTGGACTTTTAGACAATTTAGCCGAATGAGATCATGCCTCAAATTCCTGAAAAAGAGTAGAGGTTTCACCTGAGCCTTAAGCAGAAAAGGATAAAGCATGAACAAGTTAATGGTCGAGCACCACTTAAATGATATGGAATACCCTTACTGCTCAAAAAATAAAGCTGCTCTACGTTCCACACTCAACACCCAACTGATTCAGTGACTCATTACTGCAAGTCATTGAACCGATTGGGTGAACTTAATAAAGTGGCTGTGGATCAGCCAATCACATGGCAGGCAAATGGCCTTCACAGTCATCAGATCTCAGTCCAGTAGAGCACCTTTGGGATGTGGTGGAATGGGAGATTGACATTATGGATGTGCAGCCAACGAATCTAACACAAACTAATGTAAGTGATTTATCTGTTAGGTAATTTTACAATACAGACTATTTTCTTGACATTTGTTCTTCTATATAGCCTGAAGATTATTAATGAAGGACTTACTTACTAATGAAGGATCTGTGTGTGTGTTTACATCCCTCCGAGGGCCGACGCAACAGCTGCCTGTGAGAAAATACACACAGTCACAGCAAGACTTCAGACACAAAACCCCGAGGCTTTCATTATTATATCTGGAGACTTTAACCATGCCACACTGGACTCTACTCTGGCTGCTTTTCACCAGTTTGTGAATTGTCCCAAAAGAAACAACAGGACAATTGACCTACTGTATGCTAATGTGAGAGATGCATACAGAGCCACCCCCCTCCCCCCACTAGGGAAGTCAGACCACAACCTGGTTTACCTACAGCCACAATACACACCCCTCGTCCAAAGGCAGCCGGTCACAACGCGCTCCATCCGGAGATGGACCCCAGAAAAGGAGGATGCTCTGAGGGACTGTTATGACACCACAGACTGGGATGTGCTCCTGAGCCCACATGGTGAGGACATAGAGGGGGCGACACACTGTCTTACAGACTACCTCAACTTTTGTGTGGACACGGTCGCCCCTGCTAAGACGGTACGGTGTTATCCTAATAACAAACCGTGGGTAACACAGGAAGTCAAAGCTGTCCTCAACATGAAGAAGAAGGATTTCAGGAGCAAAGTGAAGGAGGAGATGAAAGCAGCACAGCGGGAGGTGAAACGCTGCCTGAGGGAAGCAAAGGACACCTACAGGAGGAAGGTGGAGCAGAAGTTGGAGAGGAACAATATGAGGGAGGTCTGGAATGGTGTGAAAACCATCACAGGCCACAACACCAAGAAAAGCACAGTGGGGGGGACTGTGGAGAAGGCAAACGAACTCAACAACTTCTTCAACAGGTTTGACCAGCCCACAACCCCCCCACCCTCACCTTCACTACAGAGTCCAATCCCCACTCTCCTACCTCCCTCGCTTCCCCCCCTTCCTGACACCATGACACCCCCCTCCTCCAATCCCTCTCTCAGCAGCAAGACATCTCCCCCCCTCCCCTCCTCCCAAACATCTCCCAGTGTCACAGTGGATCAGGTCAGGAGACAACTGAGGAAGCTTCGCCCCAGAAAGGCAGCAGGCCCAGACAAGGTGTGTCCTAGGATGCTAAAGGCGTGTGCTGCTGAACTTGGGGAGCCGCTACAACGAGTCTTCAACCTCAGTCTGCGACTGGGGAGAGTGCCCGCCCTATGGAAGACATCCTGCATCGTCCCGGTGCCCAAAAAGAACCGGCCCAATGAGCTGAATGACTTCCGACCGGTGGCACTGACGTCACATCTTATGAAGACTCTAGAGCGGCTCTTCCTCAACCTCCTCCGACCACAGGTACAACATGCCCAGGACCCACTACAGTTTGCATACAAGGCGGGTGTCGGAGTGGAGGATGCCATCCTGTACCTCCTACACAGAGCCCACTCACACCTGGATGGGGGGAAAGGCACGGTCAGGATACTGTTTCTTGACTTTTCCAGTGCCTTTAATACCATCCGGCCCTGTATGCTTCAGGAAAAACTGAACAGGATGGAGGTGGACCCCTGCCTGGTCGCTTGGATCTCCGACTACCTCACCGACAGACCACAGTACGTCAGGCTGAAGGACATCACGTCTGACACAGTGGTCAGCAGCACAGGAGCACCACAGGGAACTGTGCTGTCCCCTCTTCTCTTCACCCTGTACACCTCTGACTTCTGCTACAACTCTGAATTATGCCACATTCAGAAGTTTGCAGATGACACGGCCATCATGGGGTGTATCTGGGATGATCAGGAAGAGGAGTACAGAAGTCTGGTGAGGAACTTTGTCGCATGGAGTCACACAAACCACCTGCAACTCAACACCTCAAAGACTAAGGAACTAGTTGTGGACTTCGGGAGGTCTAGAGCAGGTCCACTGCCGGTTCAGATAGAGGGGGAGGAGGTGGAGGTGGTCAACAAGTACAAGTACCTCGGGCTGTGGGTGGACAATAAACTGGACTGGTCATGCAACACAGAGCACCTGTATAAAAAAGCCCAAAGCCGACTGTACTTCCTCAGGAGGCTGAGGTCTTTTAACATCTGCAGGAAGCTCCTGAGGATGTTTTACCAGTCAGTGGTTGCTGGAGTCCTTTTCTATGCTGTGGTGTGCTGGGGGAGCAGCACAGCAAAGAAGGACTCATCCAGGCTGGAGAAACTGATCAGGAGGGCTAGCTCTGTGGTCGGCATGAAGCTGGACACTCTGGTGACAGTGGCAGAGAAAAGGACATTAAAGAAACTGATGGACATTATGGACAATGCCAGGCATCCTCTGCACACGGCCATTAACAACCAGAAGAGTCTGTTCAGTGACAGGTTGCTTCTCCCCAAGACAAGAACTAACAGACTTAAAAACTCCTTTGTCCCACACGCCATCAGACTGTTTAACTCCTCTCTGGAGGGGAGAGGGAGGAGAAACAGGAGGACAAAGGAGGGGGGAACAACTAAGCTGTAGTGCCTCTTCACCTCACTGTGCAATACCTTGTGCAATACTTTTTGTAAATAGTCAACAGTGCAATAGACTCAATACTTGAAATGTGCAATTCACTTGTATTTTTATTTTTTATTCCTATTTATTCTATTTATCCCCTTCATATATTTTATTTATATTGTCTCTGTATTTATATATGTGTGTGTGTGTGTGTGTGTGTGTATATATATATATATATATATATATATATATATAATATTCTGTAACTCTGTAACTTCTGTCGGTGCTGTGCTTTTTTGGAAATCGAATTTCCCAGAGGAACCCACCCGAGGGATTAATAAAGTTCTATCTAATCTAATCTAATCTAAAACATATCATTCCTATCTTAAAAAGTATAAGAAAAAGCAATAATTATTAGTAATTAAAAGCATTTTCTGATCAATGGGGTGTGCAATGATTTAGTATCAAATGTCATCTTTAAAAATATTTTTAAATGGTCTGCACTTATTTAGATAATACATGATTTTTATTTTCAGACATAAAAATTCCAAAAACATGTAATGCAGTACCAATTAATTTAATGTAAGAAATCTGCTGGAGATGATCCTTCCTGTTCAAACTAATTTTGCTGCCACATCGTATCTTATTTCTTACAAAATGTCATATCGGACCCACTGAGACCTTATTAATATTCCCACAAAGTACTGCCCACAGCTTGAACATCATAGGCCTTATGAAGAGGCTACTTTTCTTCATCATGTGGTTTTACTGCATGGTTGATTAGTATATGGCTGAGTCTGAGTCCCTTTCATCAAACCTGTAACAGCAGTAGTCGGTTGCATCCAGGAACAGCTGATGCATGCTTGCTGTGTGACTCCAGTATTACTCTGAGGTTTGTAGAAAAAAGGAGAAAGATCATTTTGTGTCAGTAAACCCAGTTGTTCCCTTATTCTGAACAACAACTGGATAAAAAAAAAGTCAAAACAACAAAAACAACATAAACAGAACTTTCTGAGACAGTGTTCAAGCCAACCCAGCATTTCTGGGATGACATGTCTGTATATTAAGGAGATATAAGCTACAGCATCTTCCAATGTGCAATGTGAATTTGTTACTGATGCCAGGTCTGACAGTGGGTGTTTTTTTGTAATTTGTCATGTTAAGGTTTTAGGTGTGTAAAGTTTAGACTGAGACACTTTTAGTGGACACACTAACAGTGGTTACAATGGCTCCCTAGATAAGTAACATTTCTATAAACGTATAGAATTCAACTATCCCACATTTGACTGCTCTGCAAACAAATCCTGCTGTCCGACCTGCAAAGTCTGAGTGCAAAATACTAGCTTTGGTATAGAAACAAAAGACAATAATTTGAAGTACTGTATAGAAACAATCATCAAAGCTCCACATGTGAAATAGATTTATTTCACCTACACACACACACACATGCGCGCATGTGGACACACATACACACACAGTTAACTCAGCACTGTCCAGGAACGGTGTAAGGAACTCCACCTATTCCTTCTCCCATGGTTGTGTTCACCAACCCCAAAATTATTGGATATAAAGTCATACTTAAAATTACATTTATATCTGCATACGCTCACTGGCCACTTCATTAATTATACATTGCTAGAATAAGATGTGTACATTGTGGTAGTAAGTGGACATGATAGGCAACAACACTAAGGTAGGATGTGGTGTTATAATGGGTGTTATAATGGGTCACTATCAGCCAAGGTTTCGGGTGAACCCACTGTGAGACCTTGCCCCCACCCTATCATGTGACTTACTGAAATCAAATGACTAAAATGTGAGTGGGCGTTAAGGCATCTGAGAAGGGATCTCAAAACTGGCAGACAGTTGGTGTCCAAAGCCACGCCCTCTGTGCAAAGATGGTCGTTCACAGTGGACGTAGATGGCTTCTTTCACGCCTCTTTCAAACTATCTTCTCTGTCCAAAATATGAATGTCCAAAATGTTACACCTCTCGGATGAGAGGTGAAACGTCTACAAGAAACTTAAAGAACTCCAAAATGCTTTTCTTTCCTTAGATTACTATGACCTGAATGACTAAGAATCTTCTCACAGACAAAAATCAAGACTCATCAGACCAAGCAACGTTTATGTTTCTGGTGTTTCTTCAGTTTTGGTAAGCCCGTGTGAACTGTAGCCTCAGTTTACTGTTCTTAGCTGACAGGAGTGATGTGTTACGGAGTGAGAGGTCCTCTTCTGCATAAGTCTTGTAATGAGTGATTATTTTAATTAATGTTTCAGCTTAAAGCTGTCTAGTCATTGTCCTCTGACCTCTGGCATCAACAAAACGCATTTACCAAAAGAACTGCTGCTCACTGGTTAGTTTCTATTTTATTTAGTTTTTAAAAAAAAATTATTATTATTATTTGCTGGAGCCAAAGTCACTTTAATATTCTGATGCTCAGTTTAAATGTCAGGAGATTATCTTAACCGTGTCTACGTACCTAAATGCATCGCTGCTGAATAAGATATCTGCTACAGCGGGCAACTGAACAGGTGTACCTAATAAGGTGACCAGAGTCTATATTCCCCTAAAGTTGATTCTGTTCATAGCGTTTTCAGTGGGAGAAACGTTTCATCACTCATCCAAGTGACCTCTTCGGTCTCATCTAACAGCAGGTTTCTCCAGGCTTATAAACAGTATATTTGCATAATGACTGAAACTAGCATCACTGAAGGAACAATGGGCTGGGAGGTCAGTTCCTTGATCGTTAATATGCAAATTCGCATGTCTTAGAGTCTATATTGTTTGTCATACTTCTTTTAAACGGATGTCCTTTAAACTGAATGACAAGTAGATTTTGCTTTATCATATGAAAAAAAATTATATAAACGCTATTTAGACCCTCACGGCACTCCGTACTTGTACAGTGTCATTGTGTGACGTATGTACCGTAGAGTCGTTCAGTACTGATATTAGCGAGCTTTGTCTGGAGCAGAATATGAATTACAGGACGAGATAGCTGTTATTCCAGTGAACCCACTTTAAAACTCTTGGTGTCCTTATTGCTCCATCAGCAGTTTGGAAGCACAATGACCGATGTGACAGATTCCCTGACCAAAGAGGGCTGGTAGGTAGCATGTGAGCTAATTTCAAAGAGCTAGCTAGTACTACTAATACAACTACCACTACTACTACTCTTTGATGTTTTCTAAAAACACTATTTAGCGTACTTATAACTTAAAATTAAAGTACAAGGTTTACCTTAACACTTTGGATTTCTGTGTGTTTTTGCAACGTAATTAGTTGTTCTGGAGGCTGGCTAACAAACTAGCGAGATAAATGACGCTAGCTATGCAATACACACTTAGCATGCAATTATTACAGCGTAGTGTGGCGCTGCATTTTGCATGAACAAACAGTGATAACGTCATATGCAGGGCCAATCAAATAAATCTGAGGCTCATATTAAAGTTAATATAGTTAAAACATGCAGTGCTTTTAAAACTCAGAACATCCCAGCAGCAGTTTGCAGTAGCTAGACATGAGTGCTAGCATTTAGCCACATGCAGCTTCTAAACACTTACTGCTTCAGGTTTTGCTTACTTAATTGTTATCCCTTCTAGAGTCTTATATGTATTTAACAGAGATGAATAATAACTGTTCTGTCCGTAATGTACAGATAAACTAATTTAAAAGTGGTCCCGAGGTTGTTTACGTTTGTTGTCATGCACACCATCTGATCAGATCAAAGAGGCTGTGAACGTAACTCATGATAAAAAGAAAACAGATTTCTTCTGCTGTTTCTTCCCATATATTCAGTTTAGTTTTGGGAAGGAGGTGAGTTCGTTATCTGAATCAGTTTATTGCTAAACTGCGCGAATTGTAAAACAGTCTTGAAGCAAGCAGTTTATAAACTTCTGTGATACTGAACTATGAATTAACTGTAATAGAGTAGAATTGTAATTGCATTGTGTTGATTAGATGGGAGAGTTAATTTGACTTGTCATGTTTTGCTGTTTGAGTAGAGTTGTTTAGTTTGTGTACTGTTTATATCTTACAGTAAAATTACTTTGAGTTTCTCCCTTGTCACAAGGGGTCAGCACTAACGTGATTATAGTTTACTAAACTAAAACTAGATGCAAAACCCCCCAATTTAGTTATGTAAAATAAAGATTTAAAGAAAGACTTAAAAATGAAACTAACTAAAATCATTTGAGAACTTGCAAAATTAAAATAAATAAAAATACAGAGGCTTTGATGAATGTTTTTATAGAGACACTCTGTCTAAAAGTCTGTGACACAGTTACTTTCAAAAAGTTCTGTTTTTAGTAGTAATACGTGTACTGATTTTCCTAAACCTCGCCTCTGACATATGCCGTCCATATAATAACAACCTTATGGAACACTGAAACTAATAAAAACATATCTAAAGCCAAACATTTGCAGACAACACAAACTAAACTGAAACAAGAAAACGCACCATGGGAAGTAATTGAAACTAAACTTAGTTAAAAACAAAAAGTAAAAATGAAATAAAAATAAAAACAAATGAGAAAATACAAAAATACAACTGTGATCCCTGCAGCAGATATCTCCACATGTTTGATTTGGCAGAGTTTTAACTGGGGTTCCCATCCTGACTCCCCCCCAAAGGAGATTATTTATTAATCATAATATGTATGACATTTAGAATAAGTATTAGCATACAAACACACAACAATTTATGGAGTTATGGAGACGCTTGACATCACAGTAAATAAATAAATACAGCATTACCTCCACATGCGTATTATAAATTTGACCAAACTAAAAAAAAAGATTAAAACCAAAGACGTTACCATTTGCATTTTATTTTTAATATCAGTCTTTTTTAAGAGAAAAATGTCCGCTAAAATGCAGTTTTTATTTTTTCAGTCAAGTATTTGTCGCCGTCTTTAGATAAGTTTTAGTTGATTATAATAACAGTCTGTTTAAACATGTTGAAATGAGACTGTCTGAAGCCTTTCCCAGCTTCACTTGTATTCTCTGCTCTGTTTTTCATCTTGCAGGTACCTCAGTGATGAAGGCATAGCAGAACTGAAAGGATCCGCTGAGAAAATAACACATAGTGACATAATTCGTATTGCGCTTGATGTAAGTGCAACACAAACACATATACAGAATGTTTTTACCGTGTAACACCTTGCCTTGAGTTTTAGAGTTTAAGGAAAATCACCATCATTGTACTAAAAGTTGGCATTTTTTTAACTAGTTTGGTTAGACACTACTAGTTTTTGTTAGATACTACTAGTTTATCAAACATAATAACAGAAACATGCATAAATATCTGCCAAACAAGTGAATCTAAGTAAACCTGTTGTAGTTACTCTATGCAGAACCATTCACTCATGCTATTCTATTCATCCCTAAAAGGCACCTTTCTGAGCCAGAAATAACTCATCCTTTTCCCTCTTCAATCACTCAATGACTGCCCTCTCAAATTATATCATCAATCATCATGAAACCAGGAATCTATTCATTTTAATAGTATGAAATGAATGTGGGTATTTGAATTATCTGTTAATTATAATTGTGTATTTAAAAAAAGAATTTTTTTCATTTGATACGCAGCTAAACAAAATGAAAATGTTTAAAGAGGAACCATAAACATTCATATAGGGTTCTTCTCCTAGAATGACAAAGATGCTACAGACCTGACCTGCAGTATCAAACGAGTCGAGAACGCACAGTCAGTGCTAGGGCTGAACGATTATGGAAAATAATCTAATTGCGATTTTTTGCCCCAATATTGCGATTGCGATGCGATATGCGATTATTTTTTAAGGTCTTTGTCTTCTGTATTATTAAACAAAGACAAGCAATACATCATATAGTATGGCCAATACTATATTACATTAATTTTAAACTGTTCTTTCCTGGAAGACAGACCTCTGTTATGATGACATGAGGTGATGCATGAATTGATGACTGACATTTTTATTTAACTTCTTCAATCACAACAGTATATTTGAACATACACAATAGTTTATTTTTAGCTTACAAACATCTGAGCATAAAGTGCTGACAAGGAACCCTGGTGTAAACATTAAAATGAAAGTCAGTACAATGTGCAGATTGCAGAAATATACATTAAAAAAAATCAGTGGCTTTACCACACTCAGTTTTTCGACATCTGTGAACTACTAGACAGTCATTCAATTAAAAAATAATATTAAATAAATAAAACTAATAAATAAAAAATACACACATCTTACTGATCTCTGCAGTCAGTAACATTACACATAAAGTGCAAACATAATAGCAATTGTATAAACACACACACAAACACGCCTTTAAAATTTAAAGGCGTGAAATTGGACGGTCTAGTTCTGATTAGCGTCACCGCTGTCTCGGTGGAGTTTAATAAACTCGGCCGTCTGCTTCTTGCTATCTAAAATATAACCAGACACTGGTGTAAATTCTCGACTGTCTCATACTTCTGTTTAATAAGTTTTCTGTTTGACGTTTAGTCAGCTGTGTGAAAACCAAGGAGGAACCCACCCGGGGGATTAATAAAGTTTTATTTTATCTAATCTAATAACTTTAATCTCAGCCAAACCGATTTACTCACGAACAAACAAAACACTGAAAAAAGCCCAACAATAACATTTTTAGGTTGTCTAAGTGACTTATATATTACGTTTAACCCGAGCAGCGAAACTCCGCGGTGATCTGAAAATGATGTGCCGGGAGTTGTGCCGTTCTCGGCCGCATCAGTAACCCTCGAGCTCCCGGCTAGCTGTCGAGCTGGTGGGTAGCAGACGCCTCTGAAAACGTCGAAGCACTTTTGCAAATATGGGATATCTTGATAAACCGAGCAGATATTTGATGTTTACACAACTACTTTCTCGCCTGAAAATATGTTAAAAGTTTATTTTGTGACCCAGAAAGATTAGTATGAGTAATTTTAAAACTTAGTAGCGGCCGCCATTGCTGGAAACTGGAGTTTGGCTGGGCCGCGCTATGAATTCTGGGATATGGTAGTAATTTGGACAGCCTTATAATCGCAGTATAATCGCAGCCTTTGCGGTTAGAAAATTGCACTTGATCATGTCGCGATATTATCGCAAATGCGATATATCGTTCAGCCCTAGTCAGTGCATTTACTGCAGAAACACTGACCTTTAAGGTTTAGCATGGAGTGCTGCGGAAAGGTCTCACACTGTACTTTTAGATATTACTGCATACCTGGTTTAATCAACTTGTAGTAAATTTAGAGTGGTACTTGTAGGGGCTTAAAGTTATTAACATTGTCAGACTAGGCATAAAAATAAATTGGAGCCACTGATGATTTGCTAGCAAAATGGTGCATTTAATTGTATCTTAATTAGAGAGATATTTTGCTACTCTGGCTGCTTTTTTTGGTTTTACCTGGAGCGCTTATTTTGTTCAGACATATTGTTTTCTGCGGTAAAAAGTGGTTGTAAAATTGGTTTGGGAGGCAGACACATTTGTAGTTTTAATGTTGATCTCTTATGGTTTGGAGGAAAAATGAAATCCTCTTTAAAAAATACAATTCTGTTAAAAAGCTAGGTTAAATAAAGTGGTGATTGGATTTAAAAAGCAATGAGCTCCAATCCTGATTCTTGTATATCAAAATTACTCCATACATTGGCGCATATACTGGTTTTACTGTTTTACTGCAATAGTGCACAGTTGCACTCTCTCCACCATGTGGAGTGAGATTACAAAAAGTGAGATTACATCTGATTGAATAGTTAAAAATGTGTTTTGTTGTTTTTGTTTCACATGTGCATTGTTTCATTACATGAATATATGATTATTATATATATTCTAATAAAGCAGCTTTTGTTTTGCAGACTGATCTTAGAACTGTTGGGCGAAAATATCTACCATCTGATATCAACAGTGGAAGAACTGAGAAGGTGAGTGGCATACATATTGCTACAACTCTGTGGCAGTGCTTAATTTATGAAACTCTATTACAAATGATGAGCTGGAGCCACTGTTGAAAGGAAACTTTAGAACTGCAGTTTTCATTATTGCCACTAGATGTCCCTAGCACACTAACAAATGTAGGTCAAGAAACCACTTCTTTGCCCATGAAAGTAAAATCGAGCAAATGGAGGGGGGAAAAAACCCAAATATCAAAACATGTAATTTTATGTGCATTTACCTCCTCTTCCCTTCAGACTCCGAATATGATACACCCCATTATACCCTGGTAATGCACTCTGCCTTGTACATATAATGCATAAATTGCGCTGTATTGCACTATACACTTTTTGTATGTAGTATTGAATGTAGATAGGATTTACACATATCTTTTCCCAGGTGTAGAAATCAAACTTTGTGCGAAGAGTCCTTACAAAAGCATTCAACAACAGTGGTCGCTGTAGCTCTAAATGTAAGCCTTGAGGCTATTTTGAGGAATAAATAAACCTGTGCTGACTTAAGTATGCCACAGGGAAAGAGGTATTGTTTTTTTTTTTTTTTTTTTGCCTTAAAAATTGGAGTAATCCTCAATACATACTGAAAACTCCTAGAGGGTTTTTCAGTATTTCGCTGTAATCCTCCTCCGCACATGCAGATTTGCCTTTCAAGCCACCTCTTTTTTTATTTATTTATTTATTTTTCTGTCTTTTGCACATGGCCAGTTGGAGGGTCCATGTGTCCTCCAGGTGCAGAAGGTGAGAAACATCTCAGCTCCTAAAGACCACGAGGAGTCCCAGGGCGCGCCGCGAATGCTGCGCCTGCAAATGACAGATGGGCACACCACCTGTGTTGGACTGGAGTTCAAACATCTGTCTAAGATCAGGTATTACAGTTTTGTTGCATTTAAAAATAACAGGCTGTAGTGTAATGTAAATATCTGTGAAAGGGGTATAAATGGTTAAAAAAAATCCTACATTTTTTTTATTTGTCTCATATTTAAAAATGGATAATGTAAAAGCTGCTTTTCTGTTTGCTGCATAGATGCAAATCGGGGGCATTCAGCTGGTTTCTCATATTTTGCAAACACATTCTGCACACACCCTGCTCCTTCACCTCCCTGTCAACATTCTCACCCCACCACATGTCTGAATTTTCCCTTTATCTGCAATTTCCTCGCCGTGGCAGCTGATCTAACAATTCTTAGCCTTAATTACATCTCCATCCAAGCTACCGTGGCCTTGGTGACTGCTGCCATGGTGACTAGCCAGTCTGTACAGGTGGAGTGGCCAGAATGTGGGCCTTGACTTCCTGATGGGAAGAGAGGAGAGAACAGAACAAATCCCCCCTTTATGAGCGGCACACACACACTGGCTAGCAACAGCGCCGGTTAGTGTTTCTTATGAAAGTGTCCGCTTTAGTGTGCGTGAGGCCATAAGTGAGAGGCAAAGAAGGATGAGCTGGATTACAGGACTGTTCAGTGTGCGAGACAGTGATGTAGTACAGAGAGATGACAATTAAGTAGCGACACTGAGGGTGAATAGTGCATTTGTATGTGATTGAATCAAGGATGACTGCCGTCTTATTCCTGTATTTGCTGCTATCATGTGAACTTCTATCATGATAGCAGCAGAAGCATCTATCCCAGAGGTTTGGAGTGAAATCCCTAATTGTTGCTTTGGCATCCAGCATCAGTAGCTGGAAATCCCTCTAAGTCCCTGTGCTTTCCTAATGAGAGAGGCAGAGGCCTTATCAGGCCTGATGAGATAGAGGGGCTTTTAATTTACCATGAGGATGGGTGAGCAGCTGGGATTATTAATAGTCTCTCCTAGCCTTGCCACCCATCTGCTGGCAATGCTCCATGTCATTTATAAAGTGGCATGGGTAACGAAATAGGGTGTGAGACTTGGTATATGCAGTAAACCCACACATATATTTAAAATTTAATAGCTTTTTAAAAAGAAATGTATAGAAATATATCATTCATACTGCGTTTCAGTCTTAATATTTTGTTTTCTCTATTACTATTTTTTATTTTATTTTGTTTTTCAGTTTTAACACCCCACCAGGAACAAAGGTGAAGCTTCTTGGTACAGTCCAGGTTAAAAATGGTCTTTTACTGCTTGACGATTCAAAAATCTCTGTCCTTGGAGGAGAGGTTGATCACATGGTGGAGAAGTGGGAACTACAAAGGGTGAGGGTCAATATTTTAATGACGGATCAGCCACTCTGGCTAAAAAGATAAAAGTCATATTTTAGTAATCATTTTAAATGTGTAATAAAGGCCTCTGCTACGCCATCATTAGCTGTTGCTGAGGTTGTATTTATCTGAGTTTTGTATTTAAAAAAAAAAAAAAAGGGGTACCTTTATCCTTCATCCTGCAGAGTCTGGCCAAACACAGCAGGAGTAACATTGGAGCAGAAGGCGGACCTCCTCCCTTCGTGCCATTTGGTCAGGTGAGGAAGAACATTTCATAGTTCACTTAAAAAGCAAAACATCCAAAATTATATTTTTAAAAAATGTTTCTAAGAAGAACAAAAACCAGAAAGAATAACATAAAAATTGAACAAAATTAATACAGACAGGAACATTAATATGAAATGATACTTCAGCAGTGATTTAATGGAAGCCAGGCAGTAGTGAATAGCAGTAACCTCATAAATGTATGCAAGGAACTAAACACAGATCTGGCGCCAGGAGTGTCCCTATCTTGGCAATGTTCTCTCTGATCTTTTGGAACAATTACGCCTTCATGAATCTTTAAAATGTTTGATCGCTGTGTGTGTAATAAAGCAGAATTAAAAATCAAACTGTCCTGTGGCAGGTTATCTCCCGCCAGCAACATGAGGCTTAAATGTTGCATTTTTGTTAAAATAAAAAGCTCTAGTAATTGATGTAAAAGGGCAGCTGAGATTAAGCGTTGTGAACATGAAAAGCAGATCGTCAAGGTAACCACTAATAATTAGATGCTTTATTTGCTAACGTTTTTCTTTTTTTTAACGACTATTATTATACACAGAATACTTAAAGCTTTAAAAAAGACTGAGTCTGAGTCTCGGCTAGGATCACAGCTTCCAAGTGAATGCATTGGTATCAGCTTCACACTTGGATTTTGGGATTTTCCTTTCAGATTTGCTCAAGCTTTGTAAAGTTTTATGACAGGGGAGCATTTGGGACTTATTTAACAGCCTCTAGATCTTCTGCGTAACTGTATTTACTAATGCGGGGTCATTCCAGGACTTGGTGTTGAGTAAGTCTGCTTTGGGTCGCTTTAGATTGCTCTGTTCCAAGGTATTTGGCGCTGGAAAGCAAATGTGTGTGCTTGCGCTTTGCTTGGATCTGTGTTCTGTCAGTTGAGTCAGTTTTACTTATTCTGGTTGCTTCTACTCAGAGGCGCTCTCACAGCACGGAGCTTCTACCATCATGCTTCACAGCAGGAATGTTTTTAAAAGTGTAGTTGTGGTGTGTTTCTACCAGACATTTTCCAGTCAGAAGAATTTAGTTTACATGGCATTAGACGGTAGACTTTTTGTCTTTTTACCTCAAGCTCTGAGTTCAAAACAGTTTTACTTACATGATGATCCTAATGATATTAATGCAGATAGATTTCCTGTTGTCTGCTAGTCATTCTCAAATCCTTTTGTTTTTGTGCCTCTTCTTTGGCTAACAGAAAATTACTGAACTTAAAAATAGTAAACTGTCCTCACTGGAAGGTGAGTTATTATGTGAGCGATAACTAAATAAGACAGAAATCCAGGCCTTCATCATTTTCACATAAGCATAATCTTGTTACTATGACGAATATCATTTTTAATACAACCTGTTATGTTAGATACCCACAAATAGTCGCAGGGTTTGATTTTTATTGAAACAAAGAGCGGCTGAACCTAGTCAAAAGTAAATATCATTGCTCCGGTCATTTGCTGGCCTGTGTGACTAAATCATCACTTGGTGCAGTCGAGGAACAGCTGCAGGAAGTGATGAGTTCCATCTCATTGGCACCGAGCCACCATCTGTAATTGTTTTGAAATTAAATACAGTTCACAGTCAAGTTTGAGAAAAACCAGATGAATTCATCTGGTTCTAGTTTGAGTCCATGAAATGTGCAAACTGTCAAGCGCACTAATTTCTGTACTTAAGAGAGCGTACACGAGTGATGATCTCTGCAGCCTTGTTCTCGCTCTCCCTGTAGAAGTGTGCAAGGAAGGATGAAGTGGATAGCCGAGAACTGGACCAGAGGAAGACCCTGCAGACTCACACTGTGGTCAAAAGCACTGACGAGAACGACGAGTTTGAAAAGCAGCGGACTGCGGCTATTGCTGAGGTGGCCAAGACCAAAGAGGTATCCAAACCTTTATCACTTGTTAGCTTTTCAGTTGTTAATTTTCGGGACCAGTGTTTTTGCCATGCGGGCAAAATTTGCTGCTTTATCGATTGCACGTCCTGCACAAGTGACTTAATTTGGCCTCAATTTAAAAATATACGCTCTTTATCGGCATTCACCTCAACCTTAATTGCCTTTGACAGTTGTGTAACTCTTCAAATTAAAAGTCATAATTACGTTGCCATTTGCAGAGTTCTGTTTCTTTTATTGTATTTTTCTCTTTGTCCAACCCTGCAGCTCTATTGATCCTAATGTTGTTTCCTTGTCAGGGCCCCCGCACATTTGGCGGTGGAGGAAATGCAGGCGGCAATTTATCCAATGCTGCCTCCTCCTCCCGGAGCCGAGAGTCTTACCAGCAGAGGAGACGGGAGGACCGGGCTGAAAGAACAGAAAGCAGACAAGATGGAAACTACAGAGAGCTGGTGAGAACACAAACTATAATCCAACACCCTCCACACACACACACACACACACACACACACACACACACACACACAAAAACGTTGTTGAAATAATGGCTTTACCTCACATTACTGAAGTCCCAATTCACTGTAACAAAGCAATTTAAAGGCTCAAACTTGCTCTGTGTTCTTCTGTGGTTTCTTTAGTCTGGGTTGAAGTCTTATTTCATGGTTCACAGATTGGGTGAGGCATCGGTTATAATATTGTGGAGATGTAAATGGATTGGAGCCCTGGTGAGGTTTTCCAATCAAGTGGCAGTCCATTTGTCTTGCTTTTTGTTGTGTCCTGCCAGTTTCTCTAGTCTGAAGGGTTTGGGTTGAAGACATTAATAGGACAGAACGTAAAATTGTAGTGTTTGACGAGGGAGTAGTGTTTGCGATCGTTTCCAACACCAACAGGCTCTCACAGGTAAAACAGAATTTAAAAGGGAGCTCCTGGGTGCGTCACACTAAACGTCTGCATTTATAACCTCGTAATTGTACTTATAATTATCATATGCATGTAATCTTCCTCTGATTTCCATACAACAAATATATTTCCTGTCATTTGTTGGGTAGGTTGACGAACGCGCTCTGAGGCACATCATGGAGATGGGCTTTAACAGAGAAGCTGCTCGACAGGCTCTGATGGACAATAATAACAACCTTGAAGTGGCACTGAACAGCCTACTGACTGGATCTTCTGGTAGCAGACCTGGCCCTGCGGCTGCAGAGTCTAACAAGCCACAACCCAGAGGTATACACACAAACACACACATACACACACACAGCCCCAGATGCACCTTTAGCCCACTTTGGCCGCATAACAATTTATGTCTGCAGAGCAAGCAGAGCCAGATTGAGGTTGGAGGAGTGATGTGGAGGTTCTTTAAATGCAATGAAAATCACCGGCAGCCTAGTTAAAGGTCCTTTGTGGCAGGGTTTTTTTTGTTGCATTTACCAGAAATTGCAGGCACACACTTTATTGCTCTTTTCAAAAGCACACCTTAAGGTTTTAGATGGAAATTCTGTTTTAAATGCAGTCATTGCTTTGTGTCTGTTTCATTAGTGAAAATCAACCTGTTTTACCTTGAAACTTGCCCAATCACACTGAATTACTTAGATATTCTTTTTTCAAACCAGCTACTGGTACAGTTTACTCTAAAGCTATTTTAAATGTACAACACAAACTCATTAAAAGTAAATTCAGTTGAGTTCTCACGTGCAGGCTAATGCAGATAAAGTCACATACTTTATGTAGATGCAGGAGACCACAAAGTGTGCACATTCAAACTGATCGATTTAATCTTTGTCAAAATAATGTTTTGTTTTTTTTCGCTGTGTTTTCTTCAGGCAGAGGAAAGGGAAGAGGCAGGTCCAGAAATGAAGATGATCAAGAGGGAGCAGGAGGAAGACCATCTGGACCGAGCACATTGTTTGACTTTCTGGAATCCAAAATGGGTGTTTTCTCCATTGATGGTGGGTTATATTCCAAGCTGTGGAATAGTGTATTTTTTTTCTTTTTAATCATTTTGGAAAAGAGAGAGACTAAGTGTAAGGGACATAGATGTGTGCAACTTCCAACCCAGTTCCTGTGTAGTGATGACTTATGGGAGGGCCTCTGGGAGAGCACACAAATTAAAGCAAAAGTATGGCTGATGTTTGTAGCACCTTTTGAAGCCAGTTCTTTAGGAGGAATCTACTGATTTCTAACTGAGCCTTGATTAGACTGAGACAGATGGCTGTTGTCAGGTCAGAAAAACTAAGACATGTTTCTGACAACAAGACATCAGCACTGGTCTGAAATACCAACCAAGCACTTGTTAGTATTCCCTCCACTATTTTTCCCATTATTGTTTTGCCATACTTCTTAATACAGCTGATCTTTTCTTGTTTGCTTTTATCAGAGCCAAAGAGCCAGGCTCCACAGAGACATCACGAAAACAAAGGAAATTTCCACAACTCAGACTATCACACCAAAGACGCACCTCAGACCAAGTTCTCCTCGCATAATGACCATAGGCAACAAAGGAATGACAGACCGCCTCGCTTTCACAGGGACACTGATTTTCCCAAACCTGGCCAGGAGCCTCTCTCTAATTGTACAACCCCCCAAACGTCAGGCCAAGCCCAGCAGTGGAAGGGCCAGGAGAGGTGGTCACGAGGGATGTCCGATAGATCGCAAACTGACAAGAAAGAGATGCGTGACGATCAGATTTTTCCTTCTTCCTTCGTGTCTGCTTCCACTCATTCAAAAGACCTTCAGCAGCAGGTGGAGTTTAGTGGATCTTACAACCAACGGTCCAGAAATGGAGATGGTGGTGGGAATATGTCAGCGGCGTCTCATAGAAGAGGGGCACCCACATCAAAACTGAGCAATTTGGCGGGAAGTGAAGCGAACGGAAAAGGAAATAAACGTGTAGACAGAAATGAAGACTTCAACAACAGCAGGAGGAAGGGGAAGATGGAGAGGGCAAATTTGGATCACCCTGAGCGACAAAGGGATAGTGGGCCAGCAAACTTTAACTCAAAGGGAGGAGGCTCCGAAGTGGGGTCATCACAGAGTTCTTATATACCAACAGGAGATCCTTCTCATTTCCAAAATGGCGTTATAGAACACAAAAGAACTGGGCCGATCAAACCACAAACCTCGTCTTGTCCACCGAACAGGGAGCCGCCGCCCCCAAAGAGAAACAATGCTAATAACCCAGGGTCTAAAAGAAGGGGAGGTCAAGGCAAAGGACAAGGTCCTCGAGGATCAGAAAGGGGTCATATTTCTGAACACATGTGGAAACCTGGAGATGAGTGTCTGGCACTTTACTGGGAAGACAGTAAGGTGCGTCATCCCTACATGTATGAGACAGCAATAGTTAATGATTGTTGAAAACTGCTGTATTTAAGATGTTTTCTTTTTCTTTGGCTGAGCGCTGGTTTGACAGTTAAAGTTGTTTAAAATTCTAAAAATGAATCTGCGGGATTCGTTTTGTATTGACAGTGCCTTTGATTTGTTTTTCAAAGGTTTGTATTTGAGAGTAATGAGATTTCTGTTTTTTTCTGTCTGGTTGTGTGTGTGAAGTTCTACCATGCCAGAATAGATGCCGTTCATCCATCTGGCTCCACGGCTGTGGTTGTATTTAGCGATTATGGAAATTGTGAAGAGGTCCTCCTGAATAACATCAAACCTCTTGATGCTGATGTCATGGTAAGAAAATAGGGAAACATCCATCAAACTCAGAACTTGTTGGTTCATAGTAAATGAAAGCTACTAAGTAAACTGCGATCAAGTGAGGTGAGGAAAGGTGATAAAATATGAATGAGTTCTAGGTGGATTACTCACAGTAACACATCACAACTGTATCAAATGTACAATGGCAGGAGGAAGATGATGGTTACTATGACAGTTCACTAGAGTTTCGCCGCGGGGGAGACGGCCAGCCTAGACGCACGCGACCCACGCAGCAGTACTACCAGCCGCCCAGGGCACGAGATTGATGTTTCTGCATTTACACGGGCAGGTAAATAAATGAGCAAGCATGTATTTTCTTTTCACTGGTGTTTAAGCACAAACCATGAATGTGTTTTATATAAAATAAATTAGAATTTCCCATTCATTTCTTTTATTTGTGGTGGTGGGAATCTTGAATTTTGTAATAGATATGGAAAATTCAAGACTTTTATTTCAGTCACAGCTGTAAAACATCTGTTTATTTTGAAGTTGTGTGGTCATGAGATATTTTGTGAGATTCCCCAAATACAATAACGTTTGTTATATCACATAATCTGTTAACCAAACAAATTATAACTTTGTTGTCTTTTGCTTCATCCATCAGTGTGCGTGTCCCTCATCCTTCCACGTTCTGCAACAATCCAGAGTGCTTCCTGAATTTTTAAGTGTCCCGATGGGCTTGGGCATACAGGACTTTTAAAAGGGCTCGCACATCATGCAACAATAAAATAAAATAAAAAAACACAAAACAAAACAACAAAAAAAAATCAACTGACATGAGCTCCGGTTTATTTTGTCAAGGACATATCTACTGTACATGTTGTGAAGATTTGTTAAATGGCTGCTTCAGAATAAACAGTTATTATTAGTATGTAGCAGATCTGTTTTAATGCGTTTTGCTTTTAATTATTCAATTTTAATGATGAATAAACTAATGCAGAGGTGGAAAGGAAACTTCTCCGGGGTCCTTGGATTCATTTTGACTCCGTCAATTAATTTTAGCTGAGCTTCTAAGTTAACTCGAGTTTGGGCTATTTGATGACTTGGTAATTTTTTTCAAACCTACCCTAGCAAATTTGCAAGTTGTTGTCTTACAGCTTACCTTGCCTCTGACATTTTCTCCTCTGCGAGTCCAGAGCAAGCAGCTCAGGCTAATTTGTTGTGTTCTGTGAAGCAAATCCAAATGGTAAGACAATCTCTCCCTGCTGTAATAGAGATGGTCACACTGCAGAGATATCATTTTGCACATTACAAAAGGGGACTGTACCTAGCTCTTCAAGCACTGCGCACACTCTGCTGGCTGTTTATGGACTCGAGCAGTGTGGGAGACACGTTTTGCACATGAAGAAATAATCTCCACCTTCTGCTCCAGTTTCACTCATACCAGCAGTGGGGGATAAATGGACAATTCACCAGGGTTCAGCAGAAAGGTCACCGTGTTATTCTGTATCACTAGTCCAAAGGGTTTGCTTTATTTTCCAACTGAGGCGCCAGGCAAGCATAGATGAATAATTAACAGCTGGTAATATGGAAACCTATCCACCAGAGAGGAACTGAAAGTGAAGCTCTTGACAATGTTCTAGGGGACTGACTATGACACAGTACCCAAATGAGAGGGGATTGATTTTCAATCAGATAAACGTATATTTTGGTAGAAGAATTAAGGCAGTTTCATACCGAGTATATTTTTCTTGACCCTGCAGGGAAATCATGTATAATGCAGCAGTTCTTGGGTTTAAGATGTTGTCAGTTATTAGTTTCAATAAATGCATGATTATTATGAGTGCAGGTCTTGATGCTGTAGATTATTAATCATTTTCTGGAAAGGAAAACCCTGTAGCTATTAGATCACTAATGAGCATTTGCTGTATATTGCCTTTGGTGAAGTAGGGAGTGTATAAGCACAGTTTTCAAGGTGTGAGCAGAGGCTCGGCATATGAATGGTAATATTTCTGAAACCACGAGAAATGCTGAGTGGGTGATCCAGCATAAACGTTAGTGTGACATGCCCTTTTGTTTCATATACAGTTAGGAAAAAAAAAAGACTGAAAGCTGGTGAGATGGCCTGGATTATATCTTGTTTTTTCATGTTTATGTAACTACACAGGCCATGTAATCTTGTTGGTGCTGTGATTAGAGTAAATCTAAAGCTTCAGATGCCGCGCATGTTTTTCTGTGACAGACTGGTTGGATATGATCTCAATTATTCAGCATGCTACAAAACAATCTTGCATCATAACTGCTTCTTACATGGAAGCGTTTACAGTGGGAGTGAAATGTGTTGGAGAAGTAGTAGTACTACTAGTAGTGTTTGTGCTTGAGCCTGTTTTTGCACAGTCAGCTTAGTTAATTGCATTTCCTTTTACACTGGATCAGGAGACGGTGGCCTTATTATTGGCTAGTTAGCGCTGCTGCCTCACAGCAAAATATCTGTGTTACCAGGCAACAGTAGTATTACCTGTGGGTGTGAATCTCCACAGTTTAGCCATGTGACCAATTTCATACAAATGCTAACATGATAATGCTGCATCGCTGGTATTACAGTGTTTACCACGCTAACTAGAAAGTGACTGACATCCACAGAGCTATGTGGCGAGTGATTTAATCATACATGTATTTAAGTATTGTTTGTGACACACTGATACAAGATTGCTCATTTCTGCGTTGTCTTTACCAGGCCTCTCTGAAACTGCAACCTGATAACCTTTAGCAGCAGGAGGAATACTTTTCACTCCTTGAGAGGTATCAAACCTCTTTCCCACATTAACATCCCCATTGCTCTGCCCCTTTCATTTCCCACCTGCCTCCCTCCTCCTCCTCCTCCTACCCTCATTCACAGCTGTTGGCCATTATCTTCTTGCCTACCTGACCCCCTCCACCTTCACCATTGTACCTTTGTGGCAGTGACATTTGAACCTAGCGATCCTGTTAAATGCAGCCTTTCTTACATAATTTCTACATTGGCCCCAACAAACCAATCCATTCTCTTCTTGTGGAACAGTGGGGGGTGTAACCTCCTTTCTAGGAGGTTACATGAAAGTGACTCAGAAGAGAGCAAATTTCCTTTCTAGCATGTTTGATAGGTCAACTGGTTTAACAGAAGGAACTTGTTTTTTATTGGGTGTAGCATGCAGTTGTTAATCCAGTAAAATTATCATTACGATATTATTCAAAGACTACCATCCAGTTTCTTCCACTTATCCAATTTTGGGTTTTGGCAGGTTACTGGAACCTATCCCAGCTATCATAGGCTGAGAGGCAGCGTGCAAAAGCCCCAGACTGGATTGAAACCCAGGATCTTCTTGCTATGAGGCAACAGTGCTAATGGCAGCAACTTGAATTGCTTATTTTTTAACCAAGGAAAGAAAACACTATTATCAGCAATAATCTTGCTGACAAGGTAACAGCTGCTGGTGTGGTTATTTGGAAATTTAAGAATTATAAAATTAATCGCCTTCAGTCTGGAGCTTCATTCAAAATCTTGCCTCATTGGGTGAGGATGGTCATGAGAAAGGTGTTGTGGTCAGATGAAACTGAGATCCAGCTGTTTGGAATCAACCTGACCCTTTGGAGGAAGAGCCAAAGAGCACCATTCCCACAGTCAAGCACGGAGGTGGAGACGTGAGGTATTGTGGCAGTTTTTCTGCTAAGTGAACATCACAACTTCAACACATTGAGGGGCCAAAGTACAGGGCCATGTACCATAAAATCTTGAACGAGATCCTTCATCCCTCTGCCAGAACACTGAAGAATGGTCTTGGGTCTTCCTGCATGGCCATGACACAAAACATACTGCAAATCAATTTATAACGTCTATAATGTTTTTCTGGATTTTTGGTTGATATTCTGTCTCATCGGTAAACTGAAAATACATTTCTTGCATCTTCTTTGTAAGTGAACAAACATTATTAACACTTGATGGTGGACAAGTTGAAATGCCCGCGGTGAGTTCACGTTCATGAGCACGGTAACTAGTTATTATGCCAAAACTAGGAACGCGTTACTCGTTACTGGGATTTAGATAGGCTCGTTACTCGTTACTACGTGTGGTGGCTATCACGGAGCTTCCACAGATTCAGTAACATTAGCAAGTGGTGGAGGCAGCAGGTGGATGAAGGAAAAGGGACGCAGAAGGAAAAGAGACCCGAGGCGGCCGCCGGTCCAAGTGTGAACTGAACTTCAGGTAAGAAGTTATGACCTGCAGTCTCTCTGGGTCAGATATGAACCAAGTGTAGGTGGAGTTTATTTTCGTTATTCTGACTTTTTCCGTACTGCGTGCTAGCTAGCATGACGGAGTTTCTATACAGCTGGGTGGTGCTATGAAGTTAATGATGTTGAACTTTATTTTGTTCATAAGTTATTAGAGTTGCCAACTGTCCCGTCTGGTATTCAGAGAAAATATTACGCGTTTCTTATTGAGGTGAAAAGGAACAGTTTGTCCCGGACTTCAGCTACAATGAAAAAGGCACAAAGCTGGAGTTATTCTGTGTTTACGCTGCACAGCTGCCTCTCATTCTCTCCCCCTCCCTCTCCCGTTTCTACTTCAATCATGAAACTGATCAATGATCAGCTGATCGGCTTTTCTCTCTTGTTTGTTTATCGCTCACTTTGCGCCGAAAGAGGAAACCAGCGGATGTTGCGCTAAACAACAGCAGCACGTTTAAGCTTGATCAGCTATCGTTAGAATTTATTTAATATTAATTTCTAGTATCAGCTGATGTTTGCTGGAGCCACAGCTGCAAAAAAGCTGCTGGTCATGATATGGTTTGGTTATGTGGTGAGAGGGAAACATGAAGATGAAACCAGGAGATGTCCTTACTGGATCATCAGAGCTGAACAGGTGATGGAGAAACAGGTTTACCTTTTAGGTGACATGAATGAGTTGAAGGGAAGTTATGAACTGTTTCTGAGAGACAAATAACCCCAGGATCCTTTTTTAGGTAGCTGACAGCTGGTAACTGTGCAGGGGCGGATCTAGCAAAGTGTTGCCAGGGGGGCCAGGTAGGGCATTAACAGGGAAAGGGGGGCACAAAGAAATACTTTTCTTTCTTATTCTCATTTAAAATGTCTAGCTTTTAAAAAATAATTATCTGAATCTTACAACAAACGATTGATAGATTGATGCATATATACCATCAAAACAGTGTACATCACTGTCACAACAGCGTTTGTTTTCATTCAAAGGCTTTATGATTTTTCCTATAATGGTGGGCTGGTCTCTAGTCAAAATGCCCAGGACGATTTTTTTGTCCCAGTCCAGCTCTGTATGCAGCTCATCTGCAGTCTGGTGTTACCTACATCTTCCTATTCAGAAGGCAGAATTTCCGAGTTCTGAGTACAATCAAAGCACCACGACTGCAGTTTTTGTGTTGGATGTAAAAGGCGCACATGACGCTGTGACGTAGGCTAGAATCATGGCAGCAGTCAATGACGGTCCAGGCGTGGGATTTCTCTCGTGGAAATATGCACATTATCTTTTCCTTTCTATTTGTCGGTGGCACAGTGCACTTGTGGCAAGTAAGCAAGCTAGAAGACTGGCAAAGTTATGGAAGCAACACATTAACAAGAAAATTCTGAGTAAAACCAAAGTTACTTTCCCTAGTAACTAGTTACTTTGAAAGTAACGAGTAACTTGAAGTAACTGAGTTACTTTTGAGAGAAGTAACTAGTAATGTAACTAAGTTACTATTTTAAAGTAACTTACCCAACACTGTTCATGGGTCATTCTCTTTTTCTTACTTGTGGAAGGCTTGGATTTGTCATTTGCATGTGAATCAAAGTATATAAAGCCAAACCACCATCTGGCAGATGTCTACACCACTAACATACAAAACAAGTGCCTTCTTGTTTATGCTGTGCTGGAGTCTCTCGGAAAATGTGATTTGTTTCGCAAAGCACTTACCATTATAACAGCCACAGTTCTGGACAGGATGTAGAGTGCTACCGTCACTTCCAGCGTTTGCATATGATCTACCACTTTGCTGCTGAACAGATGCAAGTGGTATAGTATCTGATTTGAATGAGGTTTTAGTGTTCGTGTTTTACTTTGTGTTTAGGTTTTAGGCATGACTTAGTGATTTACAGCTCATATCATTTTTTTGTTTAAAAGAAAGCAGTTATTTTATGTTAGAAACATGATCTATGCAGGTAAAAAATGGGACAGCTGACCTCTAAACACTTTAAATTGTTTTCATGGATGGATGGTGACTGCATGTGCAACTTGTGACGTCCACGCAGCATCATAACCTTTCACACTTAACACTTTCGGCATGTGCAGCGCTCTGCAATCAACCGAGAAATATTACTGCTGAAAAAAAGCACTGCCAGAACACCAACTGATGATGAAGTAGAGTTGTAGGAAGTAGCCTCATAAACTCAAGCTTTCTGCAGAAAATCTCATCTTTTCCATTTATTGTGGCTATTTCCCTGCACAACTTCTGTGCCATCTGGGAATCCCTATGCTGCTGCATTGATGGATTGTAGTGATGCCTCTGGAGGCTCACAGACTTGTGCCTCCAGCTCATTTGTTGTGCCAGCAGCACTGCACACACCAGGTTACAAAAATTGGGAGGGCTGCAGCCAGCTGAAACACCACCAAAGCATCTCATGTGCCAGCAGTAATGATGTCACTTTTGGAGTCTGCTGCTGTTCACAAGCACGACAATGGCAGTGGTATAAATTAAGTATTATAGTTCAGACAAAGAGTCATTGAATTTGAAGCCAACAAATTCAAGGAGAAACCAATATAAACAGACATGAATTAAGCCCCGGCCTGTGCTAAGATAAAAATTTAATGAGTATCTAAATCGAAAAATGTTTTTAGTTCAGGACTTAAGTTAGCATAATCAGTCTCAGAAAACAGAGTCAAAGTGACTTAAAATCTGCCTCCTTTCCACTGATGCAGTGCCAGTACCTAATGAAGAATTGTTCTACCAGTGATTGATGCCAGTAGCTAAAAGCTGACCTCCCCGACCTTCAATGGGTGATGAAGCTGATTGTAGAACAAGAGCATCTTGGTGTGATCAAAAAGTCACACAAGTCTTTGTTTAAAAAGCTAAACTCATACCTATTTTTTGTTTGGTGGTTAGTCACTGCAACCACCTCTCTGTGAAGAGCCTTCACCATTCTTCTCTCCTCCTACATCTGGGTTCCTCTCTGAAAGTGAGTAGTGCTTGAAGCTTTTCAGAAGTCTTTTTCCAAGTTTTTCTTTGGACATTAGCTGTTTTTTTTTAACTCATTTTTAGTCCAGTCCATTTACCTGAGTGTTTTTTTGTTGTTGTTTATGAAGTCACTTAACATTCACCTCTGATTCATTCAAGCATAACAAAGACACCTAACTCAAGAGATGGATCAATGTTGTAACTACACATGACAGGCAGCTTAGCAACCAACCAACCTGAAATTGTATCTTTAGGCATTTTGTTACTAATTTGTTTTTTTTGTTAAAAATACTAAAAATTGCCAAAGGTAACACAGTTTGACTGAAATAAAGTAGCATTTTTATCTCAACAAAGTGATTCCCAAAGACCTATTAACTGAAAACTGGGCATATGTTGGCATGATGCGCAGCAACCCTTAAAACATTAGAGGGAACTGGACAAGCAGAGGACTTAAGAACAAGTGGTAGGCTTAAAAAAACTATATATAGCAGATGAACAGGACCTGAAAGCTAAATCTTTAAGAAATAGGAAAAAAAAAACAAGTCTGAGAGATGCATGTGGCCCTTCAGTTGATTAATCTACAGGGAACATAAGAAATAGACTAAAAATCAGTGGCATCAGATCTTATAGACTTATGAATGAAAATTTGAGTTCAAATCATTTTCATTAACCATAGAAATGATTATGATGGCAGCCCACAGCTGAAGAAGAGCTTTTGATGTCTTTTAAGATGTCTGTAGTTTTCAGTCTTCAGTTTTATTTGTCATATGCAAGTTAGCACAGGGTCAACACTGCAATGAAATGTATTTGACAAGCAGAAGACAGTCGCTCAGCAGAATGGTACAGTAGGGGGGGGGGGGGGGCAAATGGGATATTGCACAGTTACGTTTTGTAGTTTGTACAGCATTGCACTTTTTTTTTCTTAATATAAATACCAATAAAGTGGAGTGACCAGTGTAGATTGTACAGAGTACTTGTGAAGCTGCAGGGTAGCTTCTGAGTGCATCCTGTGGAGTGTGTTGTGTGTGTTTAAGTGTTGTGGTTGAGGTGTCGTATGGCTTGGTGGTAAAAACTGTTTTTGAGTCTTGTAGTCCGAGCAGACAGGCTCCTGTAACGTCTGCCAGATGGTAACAAGGAGAAGAGCTGATGTGCTGGGTGGCTGTGGTCCTTGATGATGCTGTGTGCTTTACGGAGGCATCGCTGGAGATAAATGTCCTGAATGGCAGGAAGCCTCGTGCCAGTGATGTGCTCTGCTGCCTTCAATACCCTCTGTGGTGATTTGCGGCTGCTAGCAGAGCAGCTTCCATACCAAACTGTAATGCAGCTCATCAGCAAGCTCTCAATTGCACACCTGTAGAAATTTGAGGTCATGTTAGCGTTCATGCCAAACTTCCTCAGCCTCCTCAGGAAGTAGAGTCGCTGGCGAGCTTTCCTGATAGCAGTGTCTGTGTGAAGGGTCCAGGAGAAGTCCTCGGTGATGTTGACACCAAGGAATTTCTCTTTCGATCTTGACACTGGTTATGTGGATGGGCTGGCGTTCCCTGACTGGTCATTTCCGGTAGTCCACTATCATTTCTCTAGTTTTGCTGATGTTGAGAGACAGGTTATTTTCCAGACACCACTTGTACAGTGCCATGTCTGCAGAACTAATTCTGACAAAATATAAAGAAATAAGGGATTGCTCAAGACTTCTACACAGTGCTATATTTCTTTTGGGCTATGTACCCCAAGAGTTAGACTTTACTCTGCATTTGCTGAAACATCCTTAAGTGCATGAGGGGAGAAACAACCTAAACAGTTGCTTGTTATTGAAAAGGCACCCCATTGAAATGGCAGGATCATTGCTCACCACCTGCCCTACACGCCTGAACTAGCTCTCTGCATCATTGTCTTCTTCTTCCCCAGAATAAACTACACAAATCTTACACCTACTGCAAACGTGCACCTGAAAGTGATGAAAACAAGACTACCTTAAGTGCTCTAAACTCTGTAACACTTCTCACTACCCCTCTGCTTACTAACTGAGCACTGACTGACCGTGAAGTTTGACTAAAATCTCTTTTTAGTGCACTATAGGAAGAAAAAATCTGCTGATAGATTAGCAAATACGAATAAACAAACTCCATATATTTCTGGACCAGTCATGGTGCTCATTTAATCACTGCAACTGACATATTTATGGAACATTACTTACTAAATGAAAAAAATAAAGTTTGGCTGTCTTACAAACTTCAGTGTTATGACTTCAGTGTTATTACTTGAGCTGCAGTTCAGAGGCTCAACGCTTAATGAGCAAGATGGGTGCCGCTTGTCAGTTCTAATGGCTGTTTTCTGTGTGCAGCAGACCATGGCCTATGTGGGTCATTCTTCAAACATCCTGCCAAACATTTGTTGCCAAGCACCCCTCGTGTTTCTCATAACACATGACAATATAATGGTCAAATGGGGCCAGTTAGTTTGACCAAAGACAGTATGGACTAAGGGTGAATGATGAATCAGCAGCAGGGTATTGATCTTTGCCTTTACCACATATGGGTCTACACAACAAAGCAAACAGAGTAAAGCACCTTTCAGTCACTTTTATGGAGCCTGTCCAGTTACACCTAATGGCTACATGTCACATGAAGAAGTAGAACTATTGAGTTGAGCTCATGCAGCTGACTTTGTTGTTTTTACTTTTTCATTGCTACTTATAAAAAAGACCTGCAGTCATATTTTCATTAAGTGACCTGTAAATCAATGAATCTCGAGTATTTTCATAACACAACAATTCAAAATCATCGGGATTTCATAGGGGACTGTCTCTTATGCTAAAGTGAGCTGTGAGGACAGTTGCTCCTGACAAAACTGTACCTGCAGGCACAGAGGACAAAATGCTTCATTCTTTGGTTGTTGCTCACATAATCTTATGGCCTCTGTAGCTCCGACTCCAGTCCTCCAAAGCAAGCAAAAAAAACTTTTAAACGAAAGAGCTGCTGGTATGAGCATCTGCTTGCTACTGATAAAAAGACTGCCAGCATCAGACATGATGTGACATGGCGTACTGGTCAGTGACTGAAGCTTCTGATCAAAGGCATCCGGTGATCTAAAACGGATTTTTCCGTATGGTGTTAGAGGTCAAGGGAGACATTTTTTTCATCATGGCGCAGCAGGGCAGCACGTTGGAATCGAGGAATCTAACAATGGGATTTCTCTCTTTGCTCAAATGATGTATTTAATTGTTGATTTGTAAATGCAGTAGGCAATAAATGTCCATTTTCTCCTTCTTGTCTACTGGTAGTTCTTTTTGTTTTGCTTTGCTATTGATAAGGTGCAGGATAACAAGACTTCACTCAAAGACATTAAATCAAAATGTAGTCAGTTTGTAAAAGCTCAGCAAAAAGGATTCACTTTATTGCTTTTGCTTTAAAGGTCTAATTACCATGGAAAAGGAAAAACATGGAATAAAATGCAAAATAATCACTAGAATTTTGCATTTCTGCTTTTTTATCGGTGCTTACTCATATCATTTCCCCCAGAATCCCAGAAACACCAGCACTGGCATCAGATCAGTCATAAAGAATCACAAAAACTGATGAGCCTCACTCTTTTCTCAGCTGTCAGCGATGTAAAAGAAGTTTTCTTTCCCTACATCATTGCAATCAAGATCTTTAAAAAAAACACATACTGGAGCTACAGTCTATTGCACAATTTGTTTTATGTCAGTACACATTGGAATAGAACAGACAAACGCCTTTGTTTTATTTCTTTGAACTTTATTTGAATGTAATTTTATCAAGGATCTTCTTTCACAATGTTACTCAGTTGTCCTTTATTCCAATAAATCTGTTGCAATACTTGAAAGAACACAGAAGGCTTGCTAGATAGAAAAACTGCTTGTCTGGGCAGATCAGGTGACATAAAATAATAAAAAAAATCCCATCCCACTTCTGGCCTCTTGTGTTATTTCTTCAGCTTCTGGTTCCATGGCTTTCCTAATTAGGTAATTACTGTATGTTGTGGAGGTAGTGAATTGTGAAGAGCAGATCCTCTTTTGACCCAGAGGGAAAAGAGACTGTTTTTGGTCCTGCCATACAAAAACTGTGAGTACAACCCCTTGGGCAAGGCTAGATTCAGCTTCGAGGGTTTTAGAAATGAGATAATTTCCACGGTGTGAGAGGACTTGGTGAATCATGCTGAAAACAGAGGTCAAGACTGTGCTGGAAAATGAGCTACCAACTTTTGGGGCTGACATTAAGACTCTAATGTGTTCAAACAGAATTGAAATAGTTTAAACTTTAATGTCTCAGGAGATACCATGAACATATGTTTGGAGGAAAAGTATTTGATCCCCTGTTGAACTGATAAGTTTATCTACTCACAAAGAACCAAAATAGTTTATGGTTATTTCATTTTAATTGAGAAAGACAGGATATCAACCAAAAATCTAGAAAAATAAAAAAATAGCTATAAGTTATAAGTTGATTTGCATGTCACTGAGTGAAATAAAAAATTGATTCCCTACAATACAACCAGAATTCTGTCTGCTACAGACTGGCTGTGTGCCCATGTTGCATACAGATTGCAATCAATCAATTACAGATACTTCTGATCTCATCTCGTTATATCTATAAAGCCCTCTCCATCACCATGGGAAGACCAAAAAGTTGTCATGAGTACTAAAGTTGTCAAGATGGTAGACCTGCTCAAGGTTCAATAGGCTACAAGACTGTCAACAAGACGTTTGGTGGAAATATAAAATTAAATGTTCTCTTGCTGGAGATCCATGCAAAGATCTCCCCTCATGCGGTGAAGATGATCACGAGAAAGGCGATGGATCACCCCAAACCTACACAGGAAGAGCTTGTTAATTATCTGAAAGCAGTTGGGGCCACAGTCAACAAGAACACCACTGGCAACATACTACAGTAATGGAGAGCACTGAAAAGGGTCTGGGACAGGTCTTCAGGCATGATAATGACCCCCCCTCCCCCCCAAATATTGCCAAGGCAAAAAAGGAGTAGCTAAAGAAGTAGCACAAGACTTTATGGGGAATTTTGTGGGGTCAGTAAAGCTCCCATCTCAGCAACACTGAAGGATTAAACAGTTATCACAAATATCCCCCTGGATGGCATTAGCCATTTCAGTATTAGCAATTACCAGAGCAACATTAGCTGTCTTTTGGAGCTAAACAGCATTCGGTATCAGTCCAGTCTGTTTGTAACATTAGTAGGCAGTATTAATTTAACAGGATAACACAAATATTCTCTCAAAGTCTGTGATTGAAGCTGAGAAACATTAATGAGCAAGTAAAAAGAAACAGCGGCCTACCTTACCAACTCTTTCTGATCAGCACCACAGACAGGCCAGAAGCACAGCACTATTGTAGACTTCCTAACAGTAGTGTTGTCCTTTATGCATTTTTGCACTACATAAGAGAATTTTAAAATATTTGCCATCATATATCTATATGTATAAAATGAAGAAATAGTGGAGTTATTAGAAGAGCATTAATAATGAATCTGAACTTGAGTACAGCTAGGCGTGTTTGGCCACTCTTCTAAATAAACAGAATTCTATACATGCTTTTATCTAATTTTACTTGTTTTTTTGCACTTGCTTCCTTTCTACAAAGACTGAAAGTCTGTTAATCAATGCTTCTTGACTCTTTGTTACAGAGACCAGAGAAGGGCACAGCAGCAGAAGAGACACTCATCATAATGGAGTACTCAGTATCAGTTGGCAAGCATATTACAGTCATTCTGTATAATTTACAGTGCTAGCATGGACTAATGGTTGTATAGCTGGTATGCTAAAATGCTTTGGTCAGGCATATGTTTCTGTTAAAAATTGTAAATGGGTTGCATTTATATAATTTTTTCAAGTCTTATCGACCAGTCAGTGCGCTTCACAGTACAGGCCATGTTCACAGTTTTCTTCATACAACGTTAGTATCCAGCGTCCTGTCCAGGGTGAACCCCGCCTCTCACCCTATGGTATCTGAGATGGGCTCCAGCCCCCCTGCGACCCTGAAATGGATAAGCAGAAGAGAATGGATGGATGAATTTTTCCACAAAATTCTTTTCCCACTACGGTGTCTGTCGGAGTGAATCTCTTAAAGATACAGTGGTTATAGGTATTAACAACCCTTGTTTGCCTAAATAAATACCACCGATCACGAACACCTATACCATGTACAATCACAAAATTTGGGTCCAATGTGTCACCTGCGCTTGTTGCAGCTAAATTTGGTCGATGAAATACCTAAAATCTCTCAAATCCCAGGTTTAACCTGTGGACAATAGAGATTAGCACTGCAGCCAAACTACGATCAACAGAGATGACTAGTGCCATACGGCTTTTTTCCACTAAGAGGCTTATATTTCATAGAAGGTTATCTCTGGTCATATGTAATTTACACTGCAGTTATTAAGCATAGCCACCACCATGTTTAGTTTCTGCAGTCAGAAAAGATTATATTGGAAATGCACAGTGGGGTGTTAATTTAAACCTTACAAAGTGACATGTAGGTATAATGCACAGCCACTGACACCTGTTAATTCATACTAAGTAGCAGACTGCCAAAATTACACCTCTCAATAAGAACTGTATCACATTAATGCACATCAGGAGCATTATTTGTCCAAGATGCAAGTTAAAAATGCTCCCAAAGGTCTGAGCATGCAGGTGACTGAAGGTACCTCAGAACATTTTAACCATAATACAGATGACACTGTTTTTACTGCAGTAAATACTCCTATCTAAATTTCTTTACATATACTTCCATTTATTTTTTCATTATTTAGGTTTTTTATATTTTGGAGTGCTATTACTCAACAAGAGAAAATTGCCTTGCTCAAAAAGCGTCTCATCCGAGCTGGCAGAGCATCTAGACCTCATGCATGTGTTTATACTCCTGTCTGCTTAAGAGTGAGTTGGCACTCTGCTGATCAGATGTGTGTAAAATTGCCAACACAGAGACACAAGGTGAAAACGAGTGCAACAGTACTCATGCTGAGTTAGTCACCAGTAAAAATGACACATTAGCTTGCACAAATAGAATGCTTAAGGACGTTTAAGGGTGTTCTTTTGGGGATGATCTGCATTGGGAATGTTTTCTCCCTCCTGTGCTCCAGATTGAAGACTAGAATAATTTAACTGCAGTGTTCTTTCAGTGATTGCCTTCTGTCTTGTGTTACCTATCAATATCTATATTTATTTTTTTAAAATAAACTGAGGTTTAGTTTGAATTTGCAGCTCATAATTAGACTGAAAATGAAACCATGCAGTTGATAAGGTATGTAAAAGCATAGTAAATATAACATATGACCTGTAAATGTATCAGAATGCATAAAGTCAAGCTTGTTAACAAGAAAAACCTCCAACTGGGGGCATAAACTATGAGCTCGCAGCTGGAAGGTTTTTCATTAAGCAGGCTACAATACATTTGTTAGTTACATTTGTTAGTTATTTGTTGAAGGAAAAGAACAACATTCATTCTACAAGAATTATACTCGTATACTGTTACTGCCTGATTTCTTTCCCTATCTCGTCTTCTCTGCCAGGCTGAACCGTTTCTTTTTGTTGAGCTGACACCTTGAGTGTATCTGATAGCTCCACTTATAGTCATGAAAACTTAAATGTGTGTTCACTTACTGTCAGGTTGGAGCCAAGTGAGTGATCCAAACACAAACCTATCGAACACTTAACCTACACTGATGGAGATTTTGTTTTATCACCACTGGAAGTGTTATTTATAGCTACTGCAGCTCACCATAGAAATCTGTTTAGTTGTTGCCAGCTGAGTTAAAGATATTGTTGGATTCAACCTGGATATTATTCTTCATTTCCAAAGTCAAAACTCAATATCTGATTTAAAAAGTGTTAAATACCTGTCACTATACTGCATATGGAAGCCATTTAAAATCTAATTATGATATGTATATTTTATATGGACTAGGTTGAAGAGCTTCCTGTGTGCCATTTACATTTTTTTAACCACATTTTATCCTCTCAGCTACTGAGTGTGTTTTCAGTGGCACCTGATTGTAACTGTGATGTTGAATTCTTGATTCTACTTACTTGCCCCAACCAGTCATCTGAGCTCGAGTGTGTCATATGCAGTATTATTTGCCAGAGTGGTCCAAATGCATCCCACTGACATCTGATAATCCTCCACATTCTTGCAGTCCTAACAGGCACTAGGGCAATTACAAGAACTGCGTCACACAAGTGGGCACTTGACTGCTTACTGCAAGTGTGGGTTTTGAGAGGGACCCTTGGCAGCAGTGAAGTACACCTGAGTATGGTGGACTCGGGAGTTTATTAGTCAGACCTGCAAGATCATCTCACTCTCATCTCCCAGCTCGCCAGCTGACATTTCTCATTTTGATTTGTGTTTCAAATCCGTGCACTTTCACACCCCATAATATTTATAGACAGTGCGTGCATAGGATTGCATTGCTTTGTGTGCTTAAAATAGTATTATTTAAGGACTATGTGTTGTTTGCTCTCTTTTGAGCTGGGGCGTGAAAGCACTCATCCAAAGTTCATTGGAGAATGTTACACAAGCATGCAAATGATTTGTTCCTGATCACTCTGTTTGTTGCCAGCCGGAACATATGACTAGTGTCTCTAATCCTCCCTGTAAAAGAGTAATGCATCATGCATAATACTTCAACTGGTCAATCCTGAAATATTACAGGAGACTCTTTTTAGTGCAAAGCCATAATGAACAGTGAAGTCATACTTCTTGTTGCTGACTAAAATGAAGGGAATGTAAGGAATATAGTAAGCATGCATCTGAAAAAGTGCACTTTTAGTAGTTTGTATTTTTACTATTAATTACAGAAATGCATGTTTTCCTAGCATGTAGCGAAGCTCAGGTAAAATCAAACATCAACTTGTTCTTCTAAGCCTAAAAGGTGATCCAAAAATCAGGGCCAAAAAGGTTGGCCTACAAAACATGTTAAATGAAATAAAAGTAATTTAATTATTTTGCTGAAGCAGAGGACATATTCATTTAAATCTCTGCATCTGAATTTTATCAACCTGTCCTGGGAGTTAAAAAACCCCAAAGCCTCGTGAAAAAAAAAAGAAGCAGACATGGTTTAAGTTTATTTAAAGAAGAAACAACGATGGAACAAAGCACTGGGCACAAAATTTTAGGTTCCATATGGCATTAATTGCAAAACTTGAAGCAAAATGAGCTGCATCATAAACATTTATTTCTCTAGCCACCTGTTCATCTGTCTATATTTGTCCTTTCTCTCTGCTGCCTCGAATCTGTGCTCATTTCTTTCATTTCTGTGCCTTTTTCCTTTGTTTCTTTGCTCATCACTGTCAGGTCAGAAGGTAAAAACAAAGTGCAAAAGGATTAATATGTTCACTCCTGTTTTTCTCTTTCTGTTGCCCTTTTATTGCCATCCAATTAGTAGTGTGCAGCCCTGTTGCCTCAGCTGAAATTTCAGCTCTTATTGGCATTACCCACTGCAAAACAGGAAAAGCGTGACATTTCGAGTATGTTAAATTAGTTAACTGGCAGATTGTACCGCACATGTTTATGTGATGTGTGAATGCATAATTCGGCCTCTGGTCTACCCATTTCCAAATATGGTATACTTTTTCACTTACAGTGCCGCAGATCAGTGACCAGCATCACTCAAAGAGGGCAAATAAAAGAAATGAAGACAGAGCTTTTTTTTTTTCTTCGAAAAACTTTCACATTTTATTCACCAAATTAGGTAAGTAGACTTAGTGCCCCTTGAAAGAAGAAATGGCTTCCTGAAATGCATGAATGGCTGATATTAACAAGGAACACTCATCTGGCACTCCACTAACTCAGGCTAAATCTACAGCTCAGTGAGACAGCTAGACAATCAGACCATATAGGGCACCTGTCTTCTAAGTCTTTAATACCCTTCTACTTTTCTAGGAGAGGGAGAGGGAACACTTTACTTGCAATGCGACATATATTCAACACAGATCTCCTTCAACCTTGAATGAAGTGCATTATAGTCTCTTTAGTACTTTGTTTTCTCGTTTCTGATTTTACAGCATGCCATCCACAAAGCAAAGAACACAGAAAGAATGAGGAAAAAAGTTCGTAATTGTGATAAAGAAATAACTCCTTTATTTCTTTTTTAAGTGGTTAAAAAAATAAACCACTTAAACCTGTGCTTTCAATTCAAGGATAGATAGTTTTAAGCAAACAGTGTCATGATCCTGGGTCTGTTGACCCAGTGTTTTGAGTTTTAGTTTATGTAAGCCCGTCAGGTTTCCTAAGTTCATTTGTTATCATGCCTAGGTGTTTCTAGTTCTTATTATTTCCCCCTCGTGTTTCCAACTATGTTAAATCTCCCCTGCTCTTCATGCGTTTCATGTCTGTGTCTTACGTTGTCAAGTTCGGGTTGTCATGTCTATGTCTCTTTATGTTTCCTGTTTTATTGTGAAGAGGTCTGGTGTTTCTGTGTTCATCGTGTTCAGTTTTACTCTCCCACTGTGACGTCATTATGTTCATGTGTGCCAGCTGTTTCCCCATGTGTTCCCACTTCCCTCATCATCCTCCTGTGTGTATTTAGTCCGTGTGCTTTCAGTCATTTGTTGTCAGGTCGTCTGCGCATCCATGTCTCATCTCCAGGTACCCATGTCAGTTCACTATGGTTAAGGTTTTTTATGTTTTGTTATTAGTTCACCCAGTTTAGGTTATTGTTTAGTTTTCACCGATGCCCTATTATTTTGTACCCTCGTTGCTAGTCTCAATAAACGGCTTGTTTTGTTAATCCACACCACGTTTTGGTCTGCGTTTGAGTCCTCCTCTGCAACACATACGGTCTGCCCCCGCCAGACCGTGACAAACAGGACATGCCCAATACAAAGGCACTGTGGTCACTAACAGGGTGTTAGTGACCACAGTGCCTATATGACATATATACACTCAACACCTTTTGTAGTACCAGGTTGGATAATAACCTTTAACATTAAAAACTGCTCTAATCCTCTGTGACATACATTGAACGAGGCGCTGGACAGTCCTCGGAGATTTTGCGTCATATTATTGTAGATTTATCAGCTTTTATGATGTGAATCTCCCATTCCCTCAAATCTCAATGGTCATCTATCAGATTGAGATCTGGTATCTGGAAGTCATCTCAATGCAGTGAACTCTCAAGAAACCAGACTGAGAAGATTTGGGCTTTGTCACACGGTGCGTTAACCCTGTTAGAAGCAGCCATCAGGAGATGGGCACACTGTGGTCATAAAGAGATGGATGGATGGTCAGAAACAATTCTGTTTTTACTAAGTGGCCCAAAGTGTTCCAACAAAATATCCTCCACACCATTAAGCCGCCACCAGTCTGAACAAGGCAGGATAGATCTAACCATTTGCATTGTTTACACAACATTTTAAACCTACCATCCAAATGCGGCAGCAGAAACTGAGACCAGTCAGTTTTTTTTTTATCTTCTATTGTCCGGTTTTGGTGATCCTTGTGATTCTGGCCTCAGTTTCCTCTTCTGAGCTGGCATGTGTGGCACCTAGTGAAGTCTCTGCTGTTACAGCCCATCTGCTTCAAGGCTGTATGTGTTTTGCTTTCAGAGATACTCTTCGGCAGACCTGGGAATTTTCATCCCAAAGACTCACACAAGTTTTGAAGCCACTCACAATTTCACAGCTGGGTTACATGTATGGTGGCCGATGAATAGTGATCTAAAGCCCACCCATAGCGTCTGTTAACAAAGCTGTAGTTTTCAACATGATACTTTTTCAAAATATCAAAGCACTGAGGAGCACTGATAGAGTCACAGTTTTTTCTGCAAAACAACCACAACTAATTCCATTAACATATGCAGTCACTATCTTGACAATTCATAACAAAGGTAATGCAAGTACAAAGTAAAACTGATGACAGGTGGAAAGGAACCTTTTTAGAGTTACCTTGATAGTCACACCCATAATCCCATAACAGGATTTCCTCTATACAATAGCGCTGACACCAGTGTTCTGTACACCTTAACATCTCAGCTGCAAATAACAGAGAGTGGAAAAAGGTGATATTTGGTGTGGACATGAATATTAGCCAGTCTAGGTTCTTCTATGCATTTTGGTCTTCTGTTCACATGGAAAATTGCACAAATATCTGTGAACCCAGCATTTTCTGACTGAACCACAACATTTTATGCCATGGAATGAGAACACACTTATATCAACTAAAAACGGTTGAGGTGAGGTTGACTTTAACTGGGCACTTGAGTTGCAGAAGAAAGAAAACAAACAGACAAAAAGAACAGTTGTCAAAAGTATATCAGCTCTAAATTAAGTGGCTTTGAGACCTTTGAAATGGCTTTTCACCAGTGCGCAAAAGAAAATATTAATTAAGTTCCCCTTTGCCAGCTGTGTCATCTTTTAAAAGGATTTGTGTAGCTGTGTTCCCTATCAGTTTGGAAGGAGACACGGGAGAATTAGAGTCAGCTGAGAGAAGGAAGAGAAAGTGGATGGGGAGTCAGTGGTCTGTGAAATCAAGCACTCTTTTAAAACAGGAACCGATGAGCCAGCGACCTTGTAGTCAGCTAATCAGAGAATTCTGATTCATTAAAAATGTTCGACTTGTTAGTTAGCTCTCCTTAGAAATCTGTTTGCTGCTCCAGTTAAACAGAAGCATTAACCAGCAAGCATCAAGTGCATCGTTTGGAAGAAAACCAGTTTAACAGTTGGTACGAGTGGAAATGATTGCTCCAAGGAATGGCTGCTTGATTCACTTTACAGTAAGCCCCATTACAGCTTGGAGCTTGTTGACTTCCTGTTACATTCCAGAAAAATGGCTAATGGGTGAGGGGAGTAGCAAATGTTAAATGTGGGTGAAAGAAAAAGCTAAACAGAGCAGATTAAAAAAAACAACATTTGTTTTTTTGTTTTATTTGTAAGATGAGGTAACTCAGAGACAGCTACAAGCACATGATCAGACAATACAGAAAAGATATGGCTAAACAAACCAAAGCAAGACACTACTCACTTGTAGATCAAAACACCACTAAACTCACAATCAGAACTCAAAGTACACCACTGAAGCTCACCACTCACCAAACGCTTACAGCAGTGTGATTGTGAGTGGCTCCTCAGGACAAATGGGAATCGGAGGGGAAGATTGATAGCAACACCACAAGCCACCGATCAAAAAGAATACTATTCTCTCTTATGAAATCAAGGTAGGCCCAGCTTTAAGGGTTGTTTAGGCCCTGAAAATGTTGTCTATATGCCTCTGGGTTAAATTTGTAGTCTAGCAAGATGGCACTCTTTAGTTTTTAATCTTGTCGCCAGTACATTGCTGTAGCTTTTTGCACAAAGGCCTCAAAGTAAGTCTCTATCAATACAAGGAATGACTGCCTTTTGCATTTCTTGTTTACAGTCTAACAACAGAGGATGACGTTTAATGGGGCTGAGAATTGTTTAAAGACAGGAAAAGACTTAAGGCTGTTGGTTTTGTATCTATAGTGTACGTATTAATGGGGGATTTGTGCGTGGTGAGGATGCGGACATGCATGAAAGCTATCTGGCCTGACTTACTGCATTGTGCAAAGGAGGAACACATTCCTCAGTTAACTTTATGTAATATTTGTTAGGACTGGCGAGTCATTTGATTAAAATAACATATAAATAACCAAATGCAAGTGTAAGACTGATGTTGAAATTTTTATCCCCCAAACAACAACAACAACAAAAAAACAGTCAGGGGAGTCATCACTAACAAATGACTGCAATTTATAAAGAACCTGTGGATGAATATATTAGCAAAAACAGAAAAGAAATTCAAATAGTAATCCATTTTGCAAAAATGACCCTAGTATATGTGCCACCTGTGCAAAATTATTATTACATAATTATTCCGAGTAGTAATGGCAAAAACAAACATGCACACCCTCCTAAAGATTCAGCTGTGTGCATGTAAAAATACATTTGTCAAAGCTCACCTGTGGCTGAGATCCCCACAGCACCAGAGCACAGGTGCAATGTAACCCTGTGCTGTAAATCTTATGTTCTAGTTCAGGCTCTTTCGCCTGGTAACAAATATTGTGGTGCATACTCATTTTCACCTCAACACAACGTGCTGAAGAAATTAGCCAAAGCAGATCTGTCCTGATATAATTCTTCTATTGTTCTGAACTATTCAAATGTCACTAAAATGCCATTCTTACCTTTGACTATATAGTTGCATCAATACACTTCAATTACAGATCATATTCAACCCCAAGCGTAGAGTAGTATTACGTGTCTGTCAAAGACAACCCTTCAGCACAGTTCAAACAAGGAGAAGCAAAAATCCTTTTAAAGGATTGTAAATGAGTGAGTCATGCTTAGTTCCATGGTCAAAATAGACTAGAATCATCTGAATACCCAAAACATTAAGCTAGAGTATAATTTTTGCTCTTAGCCATTGAAATAAAACAAACATCAGAATAGAAAATACAAGTTTCTAATATTGCATACAGTGGCAGAACAGGACAATATTAAATTGTAAGAAGTCGTGAGAAAAAAAAAAGAAGTTATTCTGAAATAAATTGACGCAGTTAATTCCCTAGAAGCCCCTCTGTGTTTTGCTGGGATGAAACAGGATGAAACTGAGAGAAAAATAGGGATGGAGGACTAAAGAAAATTAGTAACGTAATCCACAGCAGGATCAAAAGAGTGCGATTGGATTATATTTTGTTGCATCAGAGCAAATAAAAGATGTTTCAGATCAAAGGCAGTGATTTTCAGTGGGGGAATATGGAGATGCATTATTGAAGATTGAACAAAGTCCATTTGTGTGTGCGTATGCATGTGTGTGTGTGCGTGGGGTGGTGTCGGTGGTGGTGGTAGGGGCGGTCGTATTTGATGTCATAACTTGGGAAACATAGCCTCTCTTATTCAGCAGAGCTCTGTAACTCTACCTGGGCCTCTCATTGTGTCTTTATTTGTTTGATTTCAAGGGAGGGACGTTACAATAAAGCCAATCTGGAAATGAGATCAGGCTGTGACTGATGGTAATTACTTGCTGTCTACACCATTAAGAATTTAATGTAATTTCAGATAGACTTTCCTGGAAGGGGGGGTGGGGTGTAGCGGAGAGAGAGAGAGGGTAAGAGAAACAGAGAGAGAGGGAGAGAGAGAAAGATGGAAGGGAATATAGCTGAACCGTATCTGTAATTTCTCAGTGTATCTGCATGAGATTATGAAGAAAGACCTCTCTGAAACAAATGAACAACCACATCAATAAATGCATCGAAAGTTGTAGCCGCATATAATATAAAACACAGAAAACTAAGGGTGTCTGTCACAAGTTCAAGAACACGATTTAAATCACGTTTATTCTGTCCTGGTCTGGGGATATCAAACTGGCTATCAGCAGGATCACCACTTGAAGTGATCAGTCATGTAGAAAAGCTGTGGGGTGCCTCTGTCTTTTTGGCCCCCTTTCCATCTGTTTCTAGAGATGTAAAACCCAGAACAGGATTTATGTAACAAGACACATATATCAAACTCAGTCTCCTGAAGATTAGAAAAAACAAAAAGCAAAGGTTAAAGGTACTTTGGAAGACTGGGTGGGACTGAAGGATACAGTACAGCTGAAATATCTTGATTTTTTGACTGCAGAACAAATAGCTAGGGATGCAGATTCATGCAGCAGATTTGGATACCCCAAAGAAATCTTGTATTTATCAGTCTGTCACATCATTGTGAAGGAATATTGAGCCACTTTTCTTTGCAGCATAGCTGTAGTTCATTCAGATTGTGAGCAATTCTTTATGCAGGCCCCTTCACAGAATTTCAGTCAGGTAGATTTTTCTGCTGTGTTTGGCATCATTGTCCAGTTGCATGATCAATTTTTGTCCAAGATGGCCTCATATTTGACTACAATACTTTGGTACACATAGGAGTGTTTGATTGACTCAATGGCTTCAAGGTGCCCAGGTCCTGTGGGTGCAAAACAAACCTAAATCATCACCCCTCCCACCATTGTGTTTTACGGTTACGATGAGAGCTTTTTGTGGATATGCTGTGTTTGGTTTTTCCAAATGTGGCGCTGTGCACTATGACCAGATGTCTCCACTTTGGTCTTGTCTGTCCAGAAGTCTTATTGTTTCTTCAGATGCAACTTTGCAAAAGCCATGTTGCCACAGTCTGTACTGTCATGAACTTTAAGAGTCTTAGATGTAGCTCTTGGATGATGTGCATTTCTGGTAGATTGTGGCATTGTGGTAACACAAATCCTCCAGACCAGCAAGTTATCAAAACTTCCATTATAGTAAGAAACGTTACTTATATGTACTAAAAGTGAACATGTGAGAAATAGCATGGTGCTTTTTTCAGCTTGTAGGCCACAACAGAGACATACAAGAGAAGAGTTAATATTGAAGCCAAATGTATTCTTTTCACCTATTGAAACATCTTAAAATGAAATAAATCCAATCCGATCCGATCTTACCATTTATTAATAGAAACCAGTGTTTGTTATTGCACACTGAACCATACTCTATCATCATAACATCTGGGTTTAGGCCAGCACAGACATAAAGGTCTTGTATGACTGTTTCCTGTCTCAACATGCTGAATGAAACGACTTATTGAAAGAGTCAGAACGGGTGAAAGAGAAATGAGACACACTAAAGTGAGACCTCAGTTGTTATTACTGCAATTAATCACAATCTGTAGTTGTTTGCTCAGAGCAAGAAAAAAAGAAAAGAAAAGAGAGAAGAAAAGAAATCTGCAAAATTTGTTATATTATGTGTCACTTGGCTTCAGACAAACTGAGTCTGGGCTAAGCTACTTGAAGTTACTAAGTTACTGTAGGATGACAGCAGCAACATTATTAAGGCAAAGACTGAGTATCGCCTCTGGCTGACACATGAGGAGAGACTAACATAGCACCTGTATTTGCAATGGTGTTCTAGCATTGAAGGCTTTTTATAACACAGCCTTCCAGTTCCTGTAGTCACATACATCTAAAAATATCTTGATAAAAGCAAAAAATGAATTAATCAGTAACACAAAGAAATTCATATTTTAAGTTAATACAAATATTTAACCTCCTAAGACCCGAACTCTTCCACGGCATGCATTTTTAATTTCTCTTTGATATTTGGGCTGATTGGGTCCTAATTAATGTAAAAACAAAGAATTATTACCAGATTATTTTTTTTTTTTACCTAATTTTTGTTTCTAAGAAAAACGAGAGCCACATATGAGGATATTCGTTTAAAATTTCGATACAACAGTAGCAGTTTAATGTCCTCGTAAGTGGATATTAGGCCCTTGTTGAGCAAAATTGAGTATTTTGGTCTAAATAACCCAAAATGTGATGTCCACATATGTGGACGCCAGGTCCTAGGAGGTTAAGACCATAGGAAGTATATTGAATGTGCGGCTGGATTACTCTTTTTCTTAATGAATGTTAAAGTCAGGCCAATCAGTTACAGCTCTGATAGTACATGAGACTAATGATGTTGATTTCCTTTATGTCACCCATATTATTATTTGTCTGAAATACATTATAGTATGCATCCAGCATACATATGCCCAAGGTGATTACTAAGGATTACACGGAGCTATTTCCAGTTCCTGATGTGCTCTGTGCGTTAATGACGTGCTACTGTTAAAAACATAAGGCTGGTATTTACTTGAGAAACTGCGCTGGAGAATGTACTCTCAATACAGGTTTGTTTGCATTCTTGCTGTCTTGTGAAAGCCAAACCTGAACTGGTTTTAGAGGCATATAACACAACAGAGTGCATCACTTGGGAGGGTGCATACAGTAGTTAGCCCAGGTACAAAGAGTCCTGAAGCCTCTTTGCCCACATAACTTTCATAGCAAACATACAAATACAACAAAGAAGCACAGGGCAGAGAAAAAGCAGCTTTAAAACCAAAAGGCTTTCTGAGTTGATCTGTTGGGGGAGAATGTGTCAGAAGCACTTTCACACTTTCCAGATATATCCCAAAGTTGTTGTGGAATGAAAAGCACAGTGATTGCGAATACCACTCAAGAGAGGTGAGAAATGTGAATTTGATCCTCAAACACACCAGACACGAGCAGCTGCACTATGTTTTTCCTTCTTAGTGGGACTCTTGGTATTACCTCACCAGGTCTGTTCTTCACAGGTGATGGCAACAATAATACAGAATCATGTACTTTTGATCTTTAACTCCTTCAGCGACACTCACACTTCGTAAGATCCAACAGGCACTTAATTTGTATACCAAATTTGATATATGAAGAAGATGAAGTCTAAATGTATTTTTTATTAGGTGCCAATCAGTATCTATCAATTTCCTTCCTTACTTTAAAGTATATTTCCATTCTTTGTGTTTTTCAGTTTATTTTAATCTAAACTACAGGCTTGTTTTCTTTTAAGCATATAAATGACATTTATACCAGTCAAGTTTAGACGCACACATCTGAGTGCATGTAGGATATATGTGTGATAGCAAGACATAATGAAATCAATACAGAATAAAATCCAGTGTATTATAAAAATAAAGTATCTTTAATAGTTACAAACAGTCTATCACAAACACTTGCATATTTTCACAGACACATTGAGAATTGCATGACTCTATAAAGGAAAGTGATGTATTTAACTTAAAAGTAGCTTTTTTGACAAGTTTGGACACAGTTCCAGTAGCAAAGTGATGAAAATGTGATTATTTTGTTGTTGTGCTGATTTGGCACAACAGCTGTACGGAATTTTTATTGATAAAAAGAAAAGAAAAGGGGACGGACAAACAAACAAACAAACAAACAAACAAACAAACAAACTCAAGGTGCACCTACAAGCTTTTTCCCCCGGAACTTTTAACCTAACATTATATCACTCAATTATCACTTATATGTACTATATTATTGCACAACATCTGAGCAAAAGTAGAAAGTAAGACACAAGTGAAAACGTGTGAAGAAACGTCTAGTTTGTTTGTTAGTCTAGTTTGGTCTGTTGTCATTGCGGTTGTCGTGTATAGAACGACGTTTTATGGCATTCACGTATTCTGTGTTAGCTTTTCCAATTCACTTTGATTGCCCTTTTCTGTATTACAGACCTCACGGTTACCTCATGAATATAGATAAACATTTAACTTGGAAATACATTTATTTTTCAATTATATTTGTATAACCGATACAAGTGACAGATGGTCTAAAGAGATGCATTTTTTTCTCTAAAGCAGTGTCTCTTGTCCTTACCAATCAAATGCAAAACTTGTATATAAAGTTGTAAATCTTTTTATACAGTATTTACATGGGACCTTGGTAATATTCACTGAGTTACTGTGATGTTTTTGTAATGACACCGTTGCTGCCTGCCAACAGTTGACAGAAAGTGGTGGCATATGACAAAAAACAATCATCACAAAGCCCAAAAGAGGAACTTCATGTAAGAGAAAGTTCTTACAGTGAGTTTTGTAAACATTTATGTAAACAGTGGTGGTGTTTTTTTTGTTTGAACGAGTGAACAACTGAACATCAGATGTTAGAGATCTGTCTGAGCTTTCTGTTCACAACCTGCATCGAGTCATTTTGAATTTTTAAAGGTATTTCCACTTCTGATCTTTTCATCCTGTTCTTTTTAAACCTCCTACAGCATATGTAAGACGTCAGCGTGACAACCAAGAAGAACAGCCCCAGACACGTCACTGAAAGAGCAATGAGGACAGGCTGACACGGGAACGGCTCATACCTCTCAGGCCCCTCTGCCATCTGGCCAATGTACCAGGGCCTCTCCTCTACCTCTATGTCAGCCTCTCTGGTCAGCAGACTTTGAATGTAACTTTCATTACTCACTGTTTCATTGACAAAGAAGTTAACCATAACTGTTGAGTACAGAGGTTCAGGTTGACCATGATCACTGACCTTCACCAGAAGGCTGTATAGGCCACGATTGCTGAGCTCCCTCTTTAATGTGATATTTCCTGTTTCTGGGTCAATGGCAAAAGACCCGGGCTCACCGCCTTTCCTTTTAATGATACTGTAGGCGATCACAGCATTCATCCCTGTATCTTTATCCACAGCGTACACCTCTGTGATTGATGTTCCTGGTACAGTGTTGGGTAGCACTAGCATGTAAGACTGATTCGACTGAGGAAAGAGGACGATTGGTGGGTTGTCATTTACATCCAGCAGCAGCACGGTAACTATTGTGACAGAGGAGAGAGCAGGCTCCCCACCATCAACAGCCTCGATCCATAGCTGGTAGGTCCCCTGCTGCTCCCGGTCCAGTGATGTCTTTGCCCTCAGTGCCCCTCGGCCTGTGTCTATCATAAAAATGTCACTGCCATTCAGGATGGAGAGGGCCACCCAGCCATTTTCTCCAGCATCAGCATCAGTCACAGAGAGGACACCGATCTCACCATAACCTGGGAAGTTCTCTGGCACAAAGAAAGTGAAATCCTTGTTGATGAATCGTGGACTGTTGTCATTGCGATCTTGCACGGTCACCACCACTGTTGCAATTGACTCCCTTCTGGGTGTCCCCTGGTCCACCGCTCTCACGATGAACCGGTATGTCTCTTTCTCCTCACGGTCCAGCGATGTGGCCACAGTCAGGATACCTGTAACTCGATCCACAACAAAAATACCAGGGGCGTCGCCTCCGAGGAGGTAAAGAACTTCCCCTCTGCTTTCACTGTCCTGGTCTGACGCTTGGAGCTGAGTGAGAAAAGTGTTTGGCGGATTGTTTTCTTCAACTGATATCTCCACCAAAGACTGCTGAAACACAGGGGCATTGTCATTCTCGTCCAAAACTTGCACCTTAAGGAAGGTCTTGATAACGATCCCACGGGTGCTATTAGCAACCAAAATAAGATCATACTCCTGTGTCCTCTCAAAGTCCAAGGGCTCTGTTGTCTCCAACAGGTATTCATTCTTGAACAGCTGATAGGGGCTCAACCTGAAGGGACCAGGTCCTTCCAAATAACAGTCCACCCTTTGGTTCTTATCAATGTTTTTAACAGTAAAAAAAGCAATTGGAGAAAAAGCTGGTTCAGATTCCTTTATTGTTACCACCCCATCTTTTTCTGGCGCAATGTACCGGGGTATGAGAGTAGGGGGTCCAGTGACAACTTTGATGATATGGACAATAACAGTGGCTACAGCAGGAATACAACCAGGTCCAGTAGCCAGAACAGTGAGTTTGTAAAATGTGGCTGTGCCAGTGTCTATTTTCCCTGCGAGCTTGATCACTCCTGTAATTTTGTCCAAATGGAACAAGCTCCTGGTGTCCCTTGGCACGCGTTCACTGTAAGCATAGCTGATCTGAGCATTAGCACCAAGGTCAGGGTCAAAAGCATGCAGACGTGCCAAATGTACCCCTTTGGTGGTATTCCCATGCAGAGTGACATTAATTTGTGACTCTTTGAATTGGGGACAGTTATCATTCACATCCGTGATGACAATTTTCAAAGTCGCAGCACCAAGTAGAGGAGGGGTCCCCCCATCCTCTGCAATTATATCGGTAATGTATTCCGCCTGAGTCTCTCGGTCCAAAGCTTCTGTCACAATGAGGAAAGGCGTCAGCTCACCTCCTTCATTCTCCTCAACATCCAATGTGAACATTCCAAAGTCATTAACCAGCCAGTAGGTTTGCACTCCATGAGGACCCAGGTCTGGGTCAACTGCCGATTGCTCTACTGCATAGCGAGCATTGATTGGTGCGTTTTCAGGGACAGACATAGCGATCTCATCTGTGGGGAACTTTGGCCTGTTGTCATTAACATCCTCAATGAGAATCTTTACTTTGACAAGCTGAAAGTATTGTTGAGGCAGCACAAACACATCCAGTGAGAGGACACATCCCTGCCCCTCTAAGTTATCAGCACAGAGAGTCTCCCTGTCAATCTCTGTAGCAGATGTGTAAAGCTCCCCGGTGGTATTATTTAGGTTCACATACTGTTCACTGACCTTCTTTTGAGCGAGACTGAATATAAAGGGGGGGTCAACAGAGAAATCCAAATTTAAATCTACTCCAATAGCTCCTATAAAAGTCCCCCTTGGTAATCCCTCCTTTATCTTATAGATGAGCTCTTTTGCTTGACTGAAATTTGCCAAACAGGAAAGGGGGTTGGTGTAAAGCAAAAGGATGCACAATCCCTGTAAACACAAGAAAAAATGTTAAAAGATGAAGATGTTGTGGTTTAATTAAAGTTAGTAAAGAAATAGGTATTTGGGATATATTATTCTTATTCTCATTAAAAATAAATATTTTGTTTTCCTATCAGTTACAGAGCTGTTCTGAAACCTAAATAACAAAATAACATCCATATGTTCAGTTTATGAAGTATTTAAATCAGGCCCTGAAATTAGACTGTTATGAAATCAAGGTTTATCTGCACAAGTTTAAGAGAAAGATGAAAAACAATATGATGTATAAGGGCCTAATCCTATATCTGCCTTAATGATATGAAATGGTGCTCACAAAGCCATCTAACATATGTGTAGCTGCGTAACATTAAATTCTGTTTGTGAAGCAAATTGTTGTGAAACTTACCCATATTCTTCCTCTTTTGCTGAGTCTAGGATGTCTGCTGTTGAACATGTTTATGTCCGTTTGTAGCACTTTCCACTCATAGCAGGAAGAGGAGCAGCTTAAGTAAGCCAGGCATTTTGAGCGTTGAGTTGTGCAGACCTCTGCTAAGTGCTATGCCTTATTTCTATCTGACTTGAACAAGTCATTCATCCCACTGCCTGCTCAGGACACTCCCACCATATGCAAATCAGGCCCTTGTGACAACCAATGAGAGACGATGGCAAGTGGGAAATCCTTCTTTGGTTCACAGATTCTTTTGTTTTTTTAAACGACGCTATCAAAGCACATTGACACACCTGCACCTTCTACACACGCCCACACGGCTTCTGCCAACCTGTCTGTGTGGCAAACTAAAAACATATGATTGCCAACTGAGCTTATACTGACTCAGGAGACTAAGCCAGATGTAAAATATCAGGCGCCTACAGATTAGTTTAATCCAGCAGTAGTTAACAATCACAGCAGAAATAAAAATCCACAGAATCAATTAAAGAAAAATATATGATAAACTGTAAAATGCTTCTTACAACCCCTAAATGGAGACTTTGATTTTCTAAATGCATCTATAGATAGGAAAGTATATTGTTAAGATGCAGACATAATTTAGATTGATCGTAAACATAAGCAAATTGTGAGATTCATTCAAATATGGCTTCTTCATACATGCAGAATATGGATGAAATCAATAGAAGAAAAATGAAAATATAATCAGCAAGCCAGCAGAGAGGTGATCTTGGCATCATAAGTGGTGCAATGGTCAGACTCTGGATTGAGCCTCTAAATAAATCAACCCACTAATCCCCATGTGTTCTAAATGCCAGGCCAGCTGTTTGCTGGGATTGGAAGCATACTGCTCAGAGAAACTAAATGATTGAAGTTCTTTGGAAAAGGGCAGATTGAGACAGTCACACACACGCAGTATGTGTCATACTGTGTTAGGTATTTCTTCATTGCAAGGGTTGGTGGCTGGGCAAAACTGGGGCTTAATCTTAGTAACACACTTCATGCATTTCCTTCTTTATTAGGAATAGTAATAGTTGTCGTATTTTCTGTAATATTTTTGACGCACTTGGATAATGTAGCATATATTCCAGTGATAAAACTTCTAGTATACTGAATAATCTCCAAATAAATGTTACATCCTGTAACCAGAGTTTTTCTGGTCCATGCACTGAGCTCGGAAATATTTCTGTAAACACAGACTTAAGACATGATAGGCCAAGAGGCTTTAGAGCGTGGGAAAGAAGCAGATGAGGGAAATTAGACTCATTTGAAAGCTGCCTTTAGGTACAGAAGGTCTGAGGTTTAGTTGCTTGAGATGACATGACAGAATTAGAGTTGTACACCAGAATAAAGCTGTTGGCATTACATGATTTACCCTATAGTAGTTGCATCATGGGAAGCTGAACAGAAAGACCAGTGAAAGTGATGTATTTTAATGACTTGTGTATCTGTTAGTCCTCAAAGCTTGTGAAGCTCATCTCAGCTTCAGAAACAACAAACTGAGGGCCATAGAAAACAAGGTCTGGAAAAAATCAATTAGAATGTAAAGTAAGAACATTACATCAGTTTTGTGTTTCTGGTATATAAATCATCTTTATGAATGCAGTGCCCTAGTTTGGCCCATAGTCTGGCCTGCTAGTCATGTTAATTTCTTTATCTTCTACTTCTACATCTCACAAAGATTTTAATCTAAGCGTATTAATTTTCTGTTTAAAATTGCAGTCGACAGCTCTATGATTTCTCAAGTGTATTAAGCAACAGAAATTTCAATATTTTATTTATTTTTTGTGCATTCTGTAAAGTGGAATCGTATTATTATATTACACTACAAAAGATTGAATGAGGCGAGAGGCCAAGGCCAAGAGGCAGTATTTTTGTGGCCTTAATTACATCATTTGCTACTCTGTCTGTATGAGATGAGGCTGAGTAATCTTTTCCCAGATCTGCTAACAGATGTCCTCTAAACTTGGTCTATTCATTTAATCAAAGGGCTGCTAAGCTATCTTGATATCCACAATACAGATTCATGGCTGTTAAGTAAGGATGATAGAAGATGAAGAAGCAATTCTATCTATCTATCTATCTATCTATCTATCTATCTATCTATCTATCTATCTATCTATCTATCTATCTATCTATCTATCTATCTATCTATCTATCTATCTATCTAACGTTGGTGCACTGTAGCAGCTATAAATCATATAAAGGCTACACATGAAAAGACTAAAGCTACTGACATGGCTCTAAGGAACTGGTGCTAAGAGGACCTATTAAACGTCAAGAAGAGATTTGGAATTTCAAGAAAGCTTTGAGATAAAACTATACCTGCTTGTTAGAAAAGGAAAGTGAAAGTACACACAACTACACAAAGGATTGCATTTATGTTTTACAACTGAGGTCTACACAGAAAAATCATTACAACAAAACTTACTTGCAACCTATCACAAAAATCACCTTATGCAAAGCAACATCTATATAAGCTCATACTGAAAACAACAATCTGGCCAAAACAACCAATTACAGTGTAATTGGTTTGATTTAACAACAAGGACAAGGACACAGTACCTCAAATCCATTGTACAAGCTAGAGAAACTCTGGCAACACACACACACACACACACACACACACACACACACACACACACACATTGTAATTAATGTGAAATCAAAAGAAACAACATGTAGTTACTGCATATAGCTTGAGAAAACCCTATTGTATATGATTACTCATTTCCAGACATATGTACCACAGCTTTTTATATTTTTGTAGAACTGCTTCTTGGCAAATCAATACACTGCAGTCGGAAATACTTGTTTTCTACCACTGAATTAATCAAACTTGCTTTTGCTGTGTTTATCACAAGCCGATAATTGTTGCAGATTAAGCACAGATTTCAGTTTAATGGAGTAGCACACAATGAAATGTGGGTAAATTTATTCATTTGGGCAGAAATCCATTTAGTTCACATATATTATGTCAGTCATAGTTGTGTGGGAGCCACAGTAGAAAGCCCCTACAGTTACTTTACTTTGCAGTACCGGGATGCATAATGGGAGCTGTTAGCATATAGATATATCTTGACAAAGTCTCAGTATAAACCTTTAGCACCATGATAGAAGGGTAGGCCTAAATGCCAATAAAAAACCTATCTTGTTTCTATATTTCTGTTTGGAAACAACATTATGCAGCCGTGTGCTCTTAGTGCATCCCTCTGTCTCAAGAGGACAGTCTCCAGTATTGCCCACAGCATTTCTACTCATCTCCAAGGAGGAGATAACAGATAGTGATTAGTTCTGCTCCTAGTAATGAGCAGGAGAACTATTTTCTTTAACATTATGGGAATACAATTTTTTATTTTATTTAAGTAAGGTAGAAAAGAGTTATTATAAAGTAAGCAGTAGTTGTTATTGCTCTGTCAGTGCCATCTACTGGTTGAATTAACATAAAAGAAGGAAAAAAAGGTGTGTTTCGGCTACATGTTAACAGTCCAGATATATAGGACTACTTTGGTTGCTTGTTTCTAGTTGGGTCCCAAATACCATCTTGGACCTAATCTTTAGTTTTGTTATTACCTGCCTTGGTTTTATAGCTGAATTAGATCGCTACAAGTGTGAGAATCGGGTCCAAGGCTAAAAACTTGCAAAAGTACTTATCCCTGATAACTCGATGATTTGTCATTTTTCCTGTGGAGACCCAATTTTCTCAAAGAGGGAAAGCTAGAAAGGAAAAATACTTTAAAATGTCTCTGTGGCTTGCCATTATAGAACCAATTTTGGTGTAAAATGGAGCTGTCCTAACATGATATTATACTACACAATTTCTGAACCCCAAAGGTCTATTTGTATTAACTGAAAAAGAAAGAAAGAAAGAAAAAAACTTCAACTGCTCTCCACCCCCTCCTCACATCTCCCCTGCTGCTTCTCTCTTCTTCTGTTTTCACCCATCAGTTTTTCTCCCTTTTCTGCTCTTATCAGCTGCTAAAGATGCATCCTGGCACAAATGTAAGAAAGCTCATCTAAGGCTGGGAGAGAGAAGCAAGGCAAGAGTATGAAATAACACAAAATCCTTGTGAGCTCGTATTTGAGACAGACAGAGAAAAGAGATGGTAAGATAGTGAGGGAGTGTTAAACCGCAGAGTAGTGTGAGTGTGCCTTTGTGCCTGTGCAGGTGCAGACTGGATATATCATTGAGAACAGGTGCTGTGGTAGAATGTATGTCCCTCACAGCTGCAGCCAAGGAGATTACTAGCCCGGCTTCCTGGTAATGAAGTTTCTATCGATTGGCCCACCACAGGTTCTTGTTTCTGCCTGCTAACAGTGTGACTATTTCAAAGCCTCAGTTTGAGGTTTTTGAGTATATCATTAAGGTATAAAATTGAGTTTCCGGAAGGGTTCGATTTGTTGATGGAAAATAATCGCTTAGTAACTTTTTATACATCCATATCTCAAAAACTAAGTCAATTGTTGCCTCATTGGTTTTAGAGAAAATCAATTCTTGCTCCGGAAAAGGCTTTTTCATTCTGTTACTGCTGTGAAACAACACACATTTAGTCCGGATCCAACACATTATACAGCTGACATTGTTTATTAATACAATACAATGACGTGTATATTTGGGAGCAGTACACCACAGATGCCTTTTATTTTATTTTGACAAAATTTAAGCAAACAGGCTTTAGTGAGCATCTAATCAAATTTTGCCTCGCATAACAGTAATAATTTTAATTTCCTCAATAATCAGTGAGCATGATTTTCAGGAGGCGCACAGAATAAAACAAAAATGGGAAATTGCAAAGAGAGATCGTAATACAGCTCAAAGCTGTTTAACTAATAGGGTAAGTTCCTGTAAATTTAATGCACGATGTTAAAACTGTAGAAATGGCTGATACAGTAGCTCGAACATTATTTCAAAGGCACACTGTTGAAAGCACAACATGTGGAACCTTGAAGTAGCTACAGCAACAGAAGACCATGCTGGATTTCATTTCTGTCAGCCAAGAACGGGATCACAAAGAGTGGACAGGAGAAGATTAGAAAAAAAGCATGAAATAAAAGTACCCAAGGCAAACATTGACGGCTATTATAAATTTAGTGAAATTTCATTTTCAAAGGGATATCTATGACCTTGACTTTCATGAGCTGCCAAGCAGCTTTCATGAGCTACCTATCAGTAATAGGTACTGATATCATTGATTTTAATTTTTGTAACTGTACTTCTGAGTGTAATTTGAGATTTAGTTTGTCTGGTCACACAGGGGCTTGTTTCTGTGCGTTATCAGGAATGGTTCAAAGTATATACACATTCTCCAGTACAAGAAGGAGACAATTTTCATTTGTTTACAAAAAACTATTAGACTTTGAGTTCACTTTAGGACATGAGCCAGAATTGTGAAAATGATGCTAAATTATGTCATGAACTGTTGTATTCTTAGTGTCACATCGGCACACACTGCATCCTTAGATATTTCTTCAAACCCATGATGTTTTCTGTTGTTGGTCTTTAAAGTGATCGGTGTTGAATTTACAGTTCTGGTCAGAAATTTACATCCACTCATCGTTGATATACATGTCATGGTAATTTGGAGCTTTTAATGATTTCTTTGAACTGCTGTTTTACCAGAGTGGAATATACACATGCAAGAAAAAGACTGTGCACCCACTTTGTGTTTTACAAGAGATGAAAGATGTGTGCTGTACAATCAGTCCACCCTGGAAATAGAACAGTTCAAACAAATCTTACCACGACATTCATGCCCATGACGAGTGGATGTAAACTTCTGACCACAACTGTAGGTGGGTGTTAAATTAGCAAGATGAATAAAATCACAGGAATGACTCACTTCAACTATAAAACAGGTGTGTACAGAAACAATGGTGTACCAACTGCAGTTGGGTCTTGTCAAAAAAAACATTGTATAAAAAAAATCAAAATTACATGAAAAAAAATCCCAGTGGAAATTAAAATTGTCTGCCAACAGATGCAAACTGTGCACGAATACTCCAGAGATCTGCATAAAAGCTGTTTCAGATTTTGTAAGGTGAGTTAACAGCATTTATGTTCTCTCATCCACTAAAACACCACTGCATGAGTTTTTGAATCAGTGTGAAAGCTTGAGGTCAGAACTTACTTACTCACGGCTTGGTGTCTGAAAAGTTCAAAATTGGGAACAAAAATGAAATACAAAAATTCTATCAGGAAGTGTCTTACCCTGGAAGACTCATATGCTTAGCCTCCTATTAATTCCAACATGTGATATCTCCACATAATTTCAAGCTTGTCTTGTGACTGCAACACAAAATGAACCCACAAGCAACACTCCGGGGTGCCATAATCTGAAGCATGATACTAGGACTGAAGCTCATGTGATGCCCTCGTGCTTAGAAGAATGTGCCAGACATATCTTTCCAACTTTACGCAAGGATGGGCCAAAGCTGATCTTCAACCCTGGGGGTGCTTTTGATTGACTGCACATACCCACAGTTCAACAACAAGGCTCCTTTAAAAAAAAAAAATTCTTGGAATGGATAGTTTATAATTGGGAATGCAGTTCTGCTGTTATCACAACATTTCACCTGGACACCCTCATCCGCTCTCTTCCTCCCCCATCCTTCCTTACCTTACCTCCCTTACACACACCTGCACACATAAGTACATATAAGTACCTTTACACCTACACGAACCCACGCATCTGTGATTTATCCATGTGACATGTTGAGATACATGCCCTCTCTGCAGACATGTCACCATTTCTCAAACAAACCTATCTTCAGCTATCCATCCATCCATCCATCCATCCATCCCAGCTGTCACAGGGTGCAAAAAGGGGTACACCCTGAACAGGTCACCAATCCATTATTGGCGAACCCCATCATTTATAACTAAGTTTTCATTCTTGTCTGTATTTCCTTCTTACATATTCATATTTTAAATGGTGCAGACATTTAGAAATAATTCAGACAATCATAATTTAAACCCCATCTGAGTCCCTCATCACACAAAGGTGTAGTCAAATGAGTCATTCGGAGTGAATCACTGAAATGCCATAAGGGCACAGATGAGAACTATGTGCCACTTAGCTGGAACTAAAGCTCGTGCAATGCCATGTGCAGTGACATAAACATACGCATGAAGGTGAGATAATTCCTAAAGGCACGGCCCTAAATTTGGCATTTTAAAGCGCCACACTCCAATTCCTAACATTTTGGACATCCAAAATACTAAGTGTAACTTTTAAATCTGGAACTGGAATACATGCAAGTCCTGTCTGCCACATTACCATTTACTGATGTTTTGCAGATTTGAGCCTATGTGTTCATGCAACTTCAAGTAAACTGACTGAAGTAAAAAGTTCTTCTAAGCTGCAATTTAATAATACATTTAAAGGCACCGTTATTTACCAAGCTTAGGAATGTCTCTGGGATTTTTTTCCTGTTTGTTCAATGGTTTTATTGAGACAGCCGTTATATAATGTCATTTAAACCAAGCACAAGAACAAGACAGGCTAAATCATAAAGGTTATACTGTACAGATCCAGTTACTGTGAATGACAAACCTGCCCCAGCTGTGAAACAACACACATTTAGTCCGGATCCAACACATTATACAGCTGACATTGTTTATTAATACAATACAATGACGTGTATATTTGGGAGCAGTACACCACAGATGCCTTTTATTTTATTTTGACAAAATTTAAGCAAACAGGCTTTAGTAAGCATCTAATCAAATTTTGCCTCGCATAACAGTAATAATTTTAATTTCCTCAATAATCAGTGAGCATGATTTTCAGGAGGCGCACAGAATAAAACAAAAATGGGAAATTGCAAAGAGAGATCGTAATACAGCTCAAAGCTGTTTAACTAATAGGGTAAGTTCCTGTAAATTTAATGCACGATGTTAAAACTGTAGAAATGGCTGATACAGTAGCTCGAACATTATTTCAAAGGCACACTGTTGAAAGCACAACATGTGGAACCTTGAAGTAGCTACAGCAACAGAAGACCATGCTGGATTTCATTTCTGTCAGCCAAGAACGGGATCACAAAGAGTGGACAGGAGAAGATTAGAAAAAAAGCATGAAATAAAAGTACCCAAGGCAAACATTGACGGCTATTATAAATTTAGTGAAATTTCATTTTCAAAGGGATATCTATGACCTTGACTTTCATGAGCTGCCAAGCAGCTTTCATGAGCTAGCCGTTGCTAGCTGCTTGCTAATGCAACTGATGCGCAGCAATACATCATTGGGATGCTGTTGTTGTGTTGTTTTTATTGAGAACACTGAAGTGGCCTGATGTGACAGTGTGAGTGAAGATCCTGGGAGACAATGGACTTGCTCAAGGTCATATCTGACAGGACATTATGCTCAGAGCCTATCTGACTGTCTGAGGAGGAGCTGGAGGGGAATAAATACAGTATGCGTTTCCTGTCCTTCCCTTGCATCTTCCTCCTCTCTGTGGTTAGCATGCTGAGAAGGGCCCTTGAAGATACATTTTGCTTTGTACTCCAGATTACTTAATGGCTTGCATTCGCTGACCACCATTAGCCCTATTTACACAGTATGCTTCTTGTTCTTTCTCTGTCCACATGAGTGTTATACATTTGGATCACGTTGGGAACAAGCCTGCACTAAACATAACTCAATGCGGTGAAGTTCGCTAGGTGATGTACATATGTCCTTCTGCCCTCTGGAGATTTATGAGTGGGAGGGAAAATAGGCAGAATGTGGATGCTCTGGTGTCCTTTTGATGGCATCTTTATTACCTATTTGTGACATGAGATTGAAAACCCCAGGAAACTGCCAGGGAGGGCAAGGCTGTGTGTCTTAGGGTGTGTAAGTATAGGTATATAGATGAAAAGGGAAAACAGGACAAAGAGGGCAAACAGTTGGTAGCACTGGAGTCCATATGGAGAAAAGTAAATGTTAAATAAAGATGAATTGGATAAAATGAAAAGAAAGACCAAAGAAAGGACACGGAATGGGGCGCTTGGGAGGAGGGGCATCTGATGAAAAGGGTATCTGCTCTCCCAGGGGTCAAGCTGTCAGAGTGACTTGGTGGCATTTGTTGTCCCACCTTTCCACTGTGACCTTACAATGAGCCAAGGGGAAACAAGAGACTAGCATAGTGGCTTGTCATCAATATCGCATCTGACACCATCTCGCTCTCTCTTTCCCTCTCAAGCAGACTCATGCCAACCCATCAGCCCATGATGTGTACTTACAAAGGCAGACAGTGTCTTGCAAGCTCAGGTTGCACTGCAAGATTTAAACCTGGAAAACTTTAATTGATGAGCTGTCTGTCTATACTTGGCAATGTCAAGAACAACTTTTTTTTTTTAACTAAAGAGTCTATTTTGCAAATTTATTCCAAACCTATTTCCGAAAGCTAATTTATGACAAATTTGACATTTCAGGAATAGGTTTCAAAAATCATTGGTAAATTCTTGGCGATTCTGCCGGTCAGGTCCAGAAAAGAGATTTTTTTTTTTTTTTTACTGATGTCTTCGTGAAGAAGAGAACCGTCAATCATCCATTGTACAGCCTACCTGGAATAATAATCTTTGTTTAGAAACACTTTTATTTATTAGCTCAAAGGAGGAAACTGATCAGTTCTTGCCAAAGAGTAATGAGATGGTTCCCACCTCCATCTGCTTTCAAATACCCCCCCCCCCCCCTTCTCTCACACACTCGCATTCACATTTCACATTTCAACTCCCACATGGAACATCAGCTATCACCCTTTATTTACGTGAAACAAAAAAAGATCTCCAAATGATGAATTCACAGGCAACCTGTCTCAACTGTCCTCCCTCTGTGTGATTGTCAGCATCGTTTACCCCTGCCATATTTTTTCACTTTGCTAATTTACCCACAAGGTGAGAGGGTGCTGGGAAGCTCCTAAAAGTCCTCTGGCTCCAGATGTCTGGACCAGATGTCCCATTATTTCTGAAGTGGGCCTGTGATTTTATTTTTATCTGTTTCCAGCTCTTTGCACCTACGCTAACCCCTGCTTACACACACGTGCACACGTACACACACACGCTCAAACATACACCTACGACAGTGGACTATTGGACACATACATACATTTGCATGCCCTTTGAGATTAGCCCCACGTTTAGCATTTATCTAAATACTTTCTAATTAAAAGTTAACAAGTAAAGTCTGTGTACAAAGTATTTAACAACAACATTTCACAGATGTTCTTTTACAAACTTTGGTGTTATTCTTGCAGAATGCAAATTAGCCTACCAGTTATACTATTAACACCCTATTAGGCAGATGACAACCTAACACAGTATCCATGGCATGGCTTTGTTTTTTACTATGCTGCACACAGTTAATCATCTGGGATGACAGGCTGGTGCGGCGCCTAAAACCTTTTGATGTGGTCAAGGTTAATTAATATTTGCAAGTAAAATGTATTAAGTCATTAAATGAATGAATATCTAAAGGAAAAATAATTGTTTTTTACTATGGGCGCTGGACAGCAGTGATACATTTGCTCTTTCCTTACCTCAGATTATGCCATCTTTCATAATTGCATTAATCACTTAATTGAGTCTACAAATATCTAATTTTAAAGGAGTAACCCTTTGTTCTTAAGGTTTATGTTTTTGTCACTCAGCTCTGCTCAGACCATAATGTTTTTGTTCTCTGATGATGACTCTGTTGACAGACTAATATATACCTCAAAACAGTTCAGTTAATCTCACAAATATGTACTATATGATGCATATTATATGCATTTGATATTCTTTTATTTTCTAAAGAAAATAAAGAAAATGATTTACTTGGATTTATGGTTCATTTTTCTTCCAGAATATATTTGCATGATACTTATTAGCTTGACCTGAAATAAATTCAGTTTATATTGGGCAAATCATCAGCATCACAAGTCAGAAAAAGAGCAATGCATATACAGAGCAAAAAGTTTAAGAAACTGTTTTAAATTCTCACGTGTGTTATTATCAACATGGCACCAAGCTGCTTAAGCTACTATAATTTGCATCACTGAGTCGTTGGTGAACCAGCACAAGGTGTTTTTGCTTACTTCAGAGGAACTGCAGAAAACACAGACACTTAAAGCTCACTTGTGCACAGGTGTACCACAAATTCGAAGACCTGTACCTGTACATTGCATTCATCTGTAAAAACACCTTCTCAGATGAGCTTTTTGATTACATTACTGCAACGCAACAACCTGTAACTTATTACCAGAGCCATTATATGGAGGTCCTGCTGAGCTGCCTGCCACTAGATGGCAGTGAAGCACTGTGCAAAGCATGCGCCATGCTGTTATGTGTTTGCTGTTGTCACTGTTGGTTGGTCCTATCTTATCTTCTTTCAGATCCTCCTTTCCTATTGTAGCAAAGGAAGATAAAACCTGCCAGTGCACACCGGTATCATATAGGGATCTGTTGCTGCTGACAGCACATGGATAGTTAGAGCCCAGATAGGGAAAGTGAGAGAGCGGTAGAGAAAGGGAAAGTGAGAGGAGAGGACACAGAGAGAGAAGGAAGCCAGAGGAGAGATAGAAGAGAGGGTTAGCAGCAGAGTAATTGGCCTGAGACGTGCTGCTAATGCAACCTCGTCTTCATTGTATTCTTTCTTCGAGCGCTGCTCCTCCCCCCCCAGTCTCTCCTTTCTGTTAACCCCACATACCCTGTTTGTAGCCACACTCTCTCCACTCTCCTCCGTCCTACCTCTCCTCTTTCTTCTCCTTGAGTCTCTCCTTAACCACACTCATTCAAAGCACTTTCTGTCCTCTTTCACCTTCTCAAGTTCCCTTTCCCTCCCTCCCCGCACTTCCTTTTCTCGCCTTTGCATACAGCACCTCTTGGGTTGTCTTCCTCCGACACCTCTAGGAAATGAACATTGAGGATGAACACCTAAAGGTTGAAGGTTACGAGAGCCCCCCAGAGGGACTTGTGCTCAGCTTTGACCTCTTTGTGCCTCCTGGCTGTCAGGTTTGCTGGAGGAGTTAGCTGTGAAAGGAGCTTGCGTGGGTTTTAACCCAGATGTTATCTAAATAATTTCCAGTAATTACACGATTGTATTGTATGTTCTAATTCGCCCGCCTGAATAACAAAGCACAAGCGAGAAGCCCTACTAACTTAAAGCCTGATTCTGTAGTCATGCGACGCCATGCACACGAAAAGACCAAAGTAGTTTGCTCCAACTGAGTAACCTAAATTGCCATCCTTAGAAGTACTAGCTTTCATAGCAAAGGCTAAAATGGTTTACATCAAAACCCAGCAGACTGGCTGCTAGCTCTAGCAAGGCAACATAAATGTGGCGGTGCCCTGTGATGCAAGAAAGGCACTAAACGCTAAAAGCTCAGCAGCTGCAGATGAAGGAGGTGGCATATCCAGCATTCGTGCTTTATGGCATTCATTTACAGCACCAGCTATCTTGCTCTTTCATCTTTATCTACTTCTCAGTAAAGCTTGTGCTTACACGTCAGTGCCCCAGACACGAAACAACAAATAACTGTAATGTTGTATTAGGCTAGTTTATGGTAACAATAACCTGACCAGAACTCAGTGTGGGTGGTATAGTGTGCATATGGTCAGTATAGATGGTACGTCCTGTGACCTAGCTGTGTTATTTTAAAAGATGTTTTACACTTGAAGCCTTTTGCAGCTGACATCTGCAGTAATAGTTTTCTAAACACTTTGCTATCAGAGTTTTTAACCCCCTTAACACCCCCTTAACACAACACACACACACACACGCACACACATGCGAACTCACATAATTGGACCCTACAAACTGCTCACAAGGGGGGACCCATCTGGAGGGGTTGTTTATATGTGTGTGTGTGTGTGCTTTTATGTGTGTTATAAAGTACATTTCTCTTGCAGTCCACCCTTAGGCCCTGGGCTACATTTGCTCCCATCCATCAGCCAGATGAGCTGTGTCCTTTTAACATTGCTGACAGCATGGAAAAAAATAAACTCAAACAATATATTTACTTGTAGATTAGGACCCAAATCAATAACCCCTTTAGAGGCAAAGGGTAATGTTGCAGATGGAAACAGATGGCTCTGAAAATTAGTTTTTAATAATGACAACTTTGGATTTGCTCAACGAGGAAAAAAGGTTTCCTCTACTCAAACTCCACTGTCAACATGCTTGTCATTATGTACCTGTAAAAGGGTAAAAGGGTGCACTTTAGTGACAGCCGGAGACAGAGCAGTAACAGGGGGAGGAATGTTTGTATGAATGTACTGTCGTTCGGCACTGTGGCTGTGCACATGCCTCTGCTTGATATATTATCATATATGCTTTAGAGTGGTTTTTCAGTTGTCATCTTAAACATTGCATTACACAGTTCAATTGTCGGTGTCCCTGTTTTAAAGAATTATTTCTTGTTTGCATGATTTGTTTGTGCATGTGAATATGTTTGCAATATTGTTTGTGTGTGTGTGTGTGTGTGTGTGTGTGTGTGTGTGTGTGTGTGTGTGTGTGTGTGTGTGTGTGTGTGTGTGTGTGTGTGTGTGTGTGTGTGTGTGTGTGTGGTGGGGGGGGCAGGCAGTGTTAATCAGATGTTTACAAGCACTGCATAGTAAATGCGTTTGCTCTTAAGGCTGAGAACTGCTGTATAAGCTTGGGAGAACACATTGGTTAATTTCGAATAAAAGTACTCTGTATGCGATACAGGGAGAGGCATTGTGGGGGGAAAAAAAAAGAAAAAACACAGACTTCTCAAGACATAATTGACTGAATGCGGTAGCTGGGCGATAGCACATCCAGTTCCTCAGGTGCACCACAAGTTATTCGGGACCTTACAACTGTCAAGATGCCAGCAAGGATTTAAGTGATGTTCTGAATGAGATCCTACATACTACCAACAGCACATGAGTATTTCATAAACATATGGTAAGAAAAATCTCCATAGCTGTAAAATCCTTATTTTTTCCTTTAAAAAAAGCTATTGCCCACCCACCATGCCGGGCCATCCACACATTTCCACCTCAGTGGTGCACACCAAACAACTTCTCTCTACCCTGCAGGCAACAGTTGCTGATGTGCCTCTATTTCCATCCTGATTCCCATTTGCTTTCAAGTGCCACTACATCCCATGTCTACCAGTCTGTCCATCTCCCTGGGGGGTACACACATCTCCTGAGCCTCTCTCAATCCTCCTCCCCGCTTCGTTTCTCCACACACTTTCTTAAAGGTCAGGTACCTACAGGGCTGTTAGGATGGAGGGATGTGGAAAAGTGGGAAGAGTTGGGTTACCTCCAATTCGCAAACGGCCACAGCACAACTTGAAGGACAAAGGACACAACGGTCAAGTCAATTGGTCAACTGGTTTCAGCTGTGGCTATCATCAGCTTAAAATAGATGCGTGGCGGCATGACGAGCATGAGGCAAGGGTCAGCTCTGCTGGTGCGCGAGTGTGATATGATTTGATTGTATGCTGAGCACATTTTAAGCTTCTAGGTTCGCTCGCTGTTTGTGCGTGAGCGAGTGAGGCCTATTACTGTTGAAGCTACTGAGGAAAGGATAATAAATGGTGAGAACAAAAGAAAACATGGATAGGAAGGCCACGCAACAGCTGTGCAATCCCACCTTATGTGAAATAAGCAGCATGCATTTGAACAGCTCCTTTAGTTCTCGGTGTGTTTATTCATTTCTTTGCAGTAATTTGAAGTGTGATGGCATTTGTTGTTAAAAGGTGTTTCTAATATACTGCCCACTTTACTCACATCTGTGAGAATGCGCGACTTAAATGGAACTAATACATTTCAAATTAATGCAGACTATCAAACTCACAAAAAGAAAGTGACAAGTAGGAGTATGTAAATTTAATGGAGCGCATTAAAAATAAACGGATACAAAATAACAACAGCGTTGGAAGGTGTGCAATATCAGTAGTGCAGGCAGTGCAGCCTGTGTGTCATAGGTGCTGCAGAACTGTTGAAGGTGCAAGCACAAATTGGAGGCAGGAGAGAGACAGAGCGAACACAACTGTCATCTTTTATAGCCTGGAAAACCCACGTGAGCTGCATTGGCTAAAGACTATCCAGTACCAGCCAGCTGCCCTCCACGGCAGCCTAGACGTTACAGGACTAACAATAAAAAACAAAGTTAAAACTCATCATTTAATCAAAAGCACATTATTCAGTCAAAGGTTTATTAGAAGAGCATTGAGAATCAAGACCTTTGTGTACCTTGGAATTTCCATCCCACACTGCAATGTAAAAAATTAACCCAATCATAAGTGCTGTTTTGACACTTGTTTTGTTTTATAGGTATCCTTATGCATTATCCTTACAAGCATGTGATCATCTTTACTGTTATCTTTGGATGGATTACGCTGGATTACACAGCAGTCTTTTCCTGTTTCATATGTTAGGCTATCCCCTCTCTAATTTTGGTAATTCCACGCATTGTCGGGAACCCAAACAAAACACGAAATAAGAGGCTCTAATGTAAGCGTCCTGTTAATGTTGGTGGCGTCAGTGACACAATGGACCCAAAGCCAGCATGACAGAGCCAGCAGTGCGCGGGCAGGAATGCATTTCTTACTTGAAAATCTGACACCACTTCACATTTAAAGAAGAAAGGGATGGGTGAACTCTGACTGTTCAATGCAACTCTGTTGGCCAGCAAATAAGCTGCTCTCAGCACCAAAAGACTCCACCTCCAACCTAAGGAAACATCCGGAAGTTCTTTTGTAAAAACTAAAGTTTGCCTACAGCTGCAAATAATCATGAGCAGTTCTGAAAGCAGTCTATGAACTAACCTGATCTAAGCTAATAATGTTAGCTTGATAGCGAGTAGCCTTCACTAATAGTAATAAATCACGCAGCAATAGTACATCCATGTAGTTGTAAAAAGCATGACAATATATTAAGTAATCCAAAGTATTCAGAATGCGTTACTCACATTGAGTAATGTAACTGTCACGGTTATGTTTTGGTTTATTTTTGAATGATAGATTGTTCTTTGTTTCTCTGGTGCTTTGTTGGGTTTTATGATGAATCTGCCTTTCAAGTTACTTTGGTGTGTTTGATTGTTTCCTTATTCTCTTAGTGCTTGTGATGATTATGATGATGTTCTATTTTCCAGCTTATTCTGGTTTATTCTTAGTTCTGCCCGTGTTAAGTCTGTGTTTCTTAGTCTGCATCCTTGTGTCTTATTTCCTGTTTTATTGTGAAAGTCTGTCTTATGTTAGTGTGTGCCGCTTTGCTCCCCCTGTCTCGTTAGTCCAATTTCTCCCAGCTGTGTCTCCCTCCTGTTGCCCATTCCCTGATTACCACCCTGTGTATATTAGCCCTGTGTTTTCCTGTACTCAATTTCGCGTCGTACCCTCAACTAGCTGTGTGTTCTGCTTCTATGTTCCTAGTGTTTAGTCTCCTGCTCCAGTTTAGTATTTCTTTTCCAGTGTTTCAGTCCTTGGTTCCTCTGTTCAGACTTTTGGTTTTCTTTTGGTGAGTTTAGTTTGTACGAGGTTTTCCCAGCAATAAAGCTGCGCTTTAAGTTTCACTTCCGTGTCTGAGTTCTGCATTTTGGGTCCACCACTTCTGCTTGCCTGCCACACAGAGATTCATGACAGTAACGGAATATGTTACAAAATACATTTTAGAGTGTATTTTGTAATCTGTAGTGGAACACATTTTAAAAGTAATCTTCCCAACACTGGTCATCTGTTCATTTTACATCTCCTCTTTGACCTACTATCCTGTTTTATGCTTTCAGCTCTCACTCTTTATACACCATAGTCATCGTCAGTATCATCCATTCCCTCCATTGCATCTCCACATCTACAGCTCTGTTCTATTTACCATCACTGTCTAGTTTCCATCTTCTCTCTCTCATCCCTTCACGCCCTCCAGCCAATTTCCCCACAGTCCCCTTTCCAACATCTAGTTTTCTCTCTATATCACTGCTGATCTACCTTTCATGCTGAGCTTGTACACGGTCTGATGCCCTCCTGTGTTTATGCTGTATGTGTGTTATTTGTATACCCTACCTGCCAACGTGAAACCCATTGCTTTGTATAAGGCCCCACTGGTCCCACCCAAATCACTCACTATTCTAGCTATCACAGGGGTCAGGCCACTGAAGATTACACTTCACTGAGCAAGTAGCCTTACAGCAGGCCTGTTCCCAGCAGATGTGGCTAATGCAGCCTATTATCATTGTGCCCCCATGCTTTCTCCTCAGATCTCCTTTCTACTCCATGTTATTCTTTTATTTAAAGGCTCAACCTGGTCTGTGAAGGCAGGTCATTTCTTGCCAATAAAAAAAAAAAATTTGTTAAATAATTTTATAATGTTTGCTACATGTGTACTTTTTCCCATCAAACATTTAGCCTAACAGCTTTACATTTTGCATGTTTGCAGCATACTGCTGATATTCCTACTTTAAAATGCAAATTGGAAAGGAGCATGTAGAGACACAAGGCATTAAAGGTTTCAAAGTCATGCTTACATATTGGCTAGAGATATGGAATAAAGGGGGATGAAAATGTCTATATATCCAGCCCTGATATATCTGCTCACTCAGTCTCCATAATCACAGAGCTAACTATGTTTCTGCTTGATTAATTCACTGTAAATTCATACCATGGTTCAATTTAACAAACTTGGGCCTTATGCTGCCTTAAAAATCCAAATTAGCTGGATTAATGTTTATCATTTTGGTCAAAATCACCTTATGATTTGTGAAACTTAAATGACTCAGTCATCTGATCAACATTCAAGTTTAATAAACTTTAGATTTTTGAGGTGAATTGACTGTTTAGTCACATCGACAGTTGTTACTTGCTTTCCTTTTAGACTACATTTTCTCAGTTGGTTCCTCATTAACATCAAAAACTTACAGCTGCAGCTGTTGAGGCCATTTTGTACCAGAGGCAGTACAAAGACAACCTGTTTTCAATGATAGTGAGATGAATTATAAGTCTGCGGTGGTTGGGCCTGAATTCAAAACTAACCTTCATCATGGTTAGAATTGTTTCTGTGTTAATGAAAAGAAGCAGCCATGACTTCATTTACCATTCATTACAGACACACTGCCAGCTTCCACCCTGCTGCCTGCTTTCTCTAAACTGGTGGTGGGTGAGGAAGGAGGAGGAAAGAGGTTTAGGATGGGAAGGCTGCTCTTGAATAGTGCATCATGGGAAATCTACATATTCACACTGGGTAAATATACAATTAAAATAAATTTCTGTATGGTTGGGTTTTTTTCTTCTCATTTTGGTCCTCTCACAGTAAAGCATATGCAGTTAGGGATAATTTATGATGTCTCATATCTTAAGTCAGTATAGCTGGTTTTCTAAATGCTATCTGTGTAGGAATCGCAAAAATGACAACCAACTATGATGACAAGTCATCTTTCGCTGGACTTACCCTTCTTCACTGTTGCTGTCACAGCGTAGCATGTCTTTATATTTAATTAGTAGCGGATTTATTTTAATTACCTTTTTTGATTGACATTTTTATTTTTACTAACAGTTAGTGACATCTTCCAAATATTAAAAAAGCATCCTTGCTTTCAAAACTTCTCTGAAGCTCTGAAGGAATTCAAATAATGCAGTTAAAGCTGTTCTCCTTTAATGTGTAAAGACACAGCCTTTGTAGGTTTTGACCTTCATCTGCATAACCCCAATTTAAACACAACATGATTTCCATGTTTCCTTTGTTGTTATCTTGTTACTATTTATTGTGTATTTGTCAGTTTCTCTTTCGGATTCCTCCTAAAATGGTTATTTATTTCAGAGGCCACCTGGTTAAAGCTCAAAAGAAAAAGGTCCGTGGCCTCTACAAGCCAGCATTCAAGCCAGTTGGTCAGGGCACCGAGGTTGAGCCGTTTTACATTACCCTATAACCCTTTCTCTTTCACTTGCAGCTGAATTTTAGAGCACTTTAGAGGACAACCTTCTCTCTACACCCTTTGCAGATGGCTAGTACTTATCTCCCTATTGAACTTCCATTAATTGAGCCTAAGAATCTGATGTAATGAATGTCATGCTCTATTAACAGATGTTAAATAATACAGCTGAATCAGCATGCCTTTGTGGCGTCTTTAAACTTTGCCAAAGGTTTTTAAACTTGAATGAACTGAATTCACTTTTAACTTTCTTTGGGACTTTTTTTTTTCAAATTTTCTACTGTGTTTTATGTGCTATGTGCTATTTGCCCTTTGCATCAATACATGTCATTCATTTAATGAATTCCCAGATTAACTGGTAAGATTATGCTTAGGTCCAAGTTAATTCCCATCTCAATGAACACCTACAAGTTAATTTTGAGACTTACTTTGACTTGTCTAAATCTGCTTTAACTGCCAAAAGGTTAAGGTCCCCTGATACCTTCTCTTATCCAGCTGTATAAGCAGCACTGAGACAGGTTCAGATTTTCAGATTGGTAAGGAGCACAGCTTTGCGACCAACTTTGTCTCGATTTAAAACATTATACCATCACCAGACTTAGGTACCCACTTTCAGTGTGATCACGTCTTTTGGATCTTTTAGCTTTCCTGGCAGCACAGCTCAGTAGTGGAGCTGATGACATCTCAAGACTTTTCTGAACGCAGTGACTCTGAGCTTTCACCAGACTCTCGAATCACTCCCTTGTTTCTTCTGGGGAACTCTTCTGATAAAAGTTTAGGCGTGACCGGTGGTTGTTGTACCCCATTTCACAGTCAAACAGGAGAATCAAATGAAATGACCTCCTGTACAAATGGTTTACCACCTTCCATACTTAAGGTGCTTGGACATCACTGCTGCTACTGACTACATATATTTACCAAAGAGGACACAAAAAGAACAGGGTATAACTTCTACTAGCCTCTAGCCAACACTTTCTGGATGCTCAGGGGCTTTAGATATATGACTGCACAATAACAGCTTGTATGAACAGACAAGGGACTCTTGTGAGGGGGCACTGTGACCCCTTTGGACCACACATGTGTGAAGAGTCTTTCGGTCAGCTCAGGGTCTTGAACCATGAGTATGTGGTTAACAGACTGTCTCTCTGTTCACATGGCTACTCTCCACACAGTCAAACTCATTCACTGCAAGTAAAACAGAGATATCATAGCTGCTGTGCACAAGTACAGTATTAAAAATTGTATATAACAAATGTGCTTTTAAAATTTGTCTAAAATGAAGATGCTTAAGGGGTTACTAGATATAAGCTCGCCAACAAAATATTAATGCTATGCTACTTTTAAAAGATGATGGAAATGCTTCTTTGGTGTCCTACGGGTTACTTTTCCAACAAATTTGAGGAATACATTTTCATCAAGTATAATATGTGTATGGTGCAAGTTTAGGAAGTTAATGTTTTCAGATTTTTACTTCTAAATTAAATCTGTATGCATTTGTTTTTGAAGTTATGAGGAGAAAGGTAGACATTTACAGTATACAGTCTGCAGACTCTACCTAATCTGTGGACCCCAGGAGCAAAGAGTTGGCTTGTGTGGAAATGATATATGTCAATGAAAGTGTGCAGACAAAAAGCATGATTGGTGGACAACTTTTATTTTGGCACTATCTTTGTCGTCCCTGATAGCTTCACGTGAAACAAATGTGCTGATGTAGCCTTTGCCATGTTGATGGTTTTGTCACGGTCTGCGGAGGCAGACCGTGCGGGAATGTGTATGGTGGACCCAGGTGCGAACACAAGCGAGGATGCAGGAGTGGATTTAAACAAAAGCGAGCCTTTTATTATGGCTGATGAAAGGAACAAAACAGAGTGAAGGCAGCATATGAGTAGTAGCTCAACAGAAACCTAAACTGGACAAACTAAGGAAAGGCTATGGCTGGAAATACGGAACACAGGGGGTGGGAACACAGACGACGCGACACAGACTGTATGAAACACAGAGACTAAATACACATGAGGGATGATCAGGGGAAGTGGATGCACACGGGGAACACAGGTGACACTGATAATCATAACAAGACACGGCAGGAGTGAACGTAACACTGATGGGAGATGGGCAAAGTAAAACAGGAAGTACACAGAGGTTCAAACAGGAGGAGAGAGAGCACGGGGAGAACGCAGACATAACGGGCTGGGGAAAACATAGAATAAAACACAAAGAGAGACGAGGGCTCATAAATACACAGAGGGGCACACAGGGGGTAAGAGTCACGAAGGGAAAACACATAAGGAACAACGTAACAGATCAACCCAGGAAGCATGGCCTAAATAAAGAACAAAATACAAAAATACATGAAAACTAAGAATACTGGGCCCACATGGCCCAGGACCATGACAGGTTTAGAACAGGGGTATGCAATTCCAGGCCTCGAGTGCCGGTGTCCTGGAGGTTTTAGATGTGTCCATGATCCATCACAGCTGATTTAAAGGGCTAAATGACTCCTCAGCATTTCTTGAAGTTCTCCAGAGGTCTGGTAATGAACTAATCATTTGATTCAGGTGTGTTAACCCAGGGTGGGATCTAAAACCTGCAGGACACCGGCACTCGAGGCCTGGAGTTGCCTACCCCTGGTTTAGAAAATGTTGGTTTGGACTTCTGATTTTATTTTATTTTTCTGGTAGGTTTGTTTGTTGATTTTTGGCTAGCTTACCTTTTTAACTTTTGCAATGATTTCAAGGAAACAAGGTGACAGTGCCTTAAAGTTGGCTTCAAATGTTCAGATTTAAGGCCATTACAAACCATTTGCAAAAAGCATCACGAAATTCAGAATTTTCTGGGTTTGAACTTGCTGTGTGACGTATATATACAATGAATGCATTGCATTTTTTGCGAGAAAAAAGTAATCCTTGCTGTGAAAAAAATGACGTAGACATCGAGGCATGATGAGCTGGTCCTGATGTGTCTAAACATGAAAGCAGTGGAAATTTCATGGTTTGATCCAGGAGTCGAAGCTTTATCATGACCGCATTTGTACAAATTTCAGGATGTCGGTGGGGTGGTTTCAAATCGTATTGGCAGGTAGGGATAAAATCTGAGGAGGAAGAGAAATAATTTTAGAGAGCCAACTGACCCAGAGCAGCGTCTAGCTATGTGTTTGAGGTAAAATGGTATTATTTTACTATTTATATATGTCAGCACACTTGTTACTAAATGCACAGGTCTGTTTGGCCAGATCTGTTTATTTGGATCTGAAAAATCAAGCTTAGTTTTAAAAAATCAATCTTGCAAATTCATCCAGTGAAATTATATAATCACTCACACAAAACACGTAAAGTCTTTTAAAAATTGACGCTTGGGACACATTGGCTGCCTCAAGACAGACCGTGACAGTGTGTGTGTGTTTACTCCTAAAATGTAACATTCCTCAATAAGCCAGCTATGGTACTGGTTGACTGGTTAGAAATGACAGAAGACAGAAGACGGTTTTTAAAGTGTTTTCCCTCCTCCTTCTTCTCTTCTCCAGTTTCTGTCGTCTTTCTTAATATTTATGTGTATCTGTCTAGCTGACTGTCTGCTGCCTTCATCAAGTTCACTGTCACCAAACCTTCAAGCATAGTGCTCTGTTCATTCCTCCAATACATTTCCTTCCATGGGTTCCTCTCATTTTGTGCCAGCTTATTCAAGCCACACCACCTGTCAGACATTGACTTCATAAATAAATCTTTACTTTGGCACAGTCGGTTTTGCTCTATCATTTTGCATTTATCACGCAAAAACGAGATATCATGTGACACTTCATATTTTGCTCCCGTGGCATCCACTATGTCATTCTATAATAATGCATAAACACAGAAAAGGTGTTCACTTTGTCCATGGTTATATTGACCACGTGTGTTTAGCATAAACTTAACTGTTTAAACTGTTTAAAATGTAGATACATTGGAACGGTTGTAGACATTTCTTTTTTTTTTTTTTTTTGTTTTGTCTAAAGGCGAAGAAAGATGCCCAACGGATTTACTTTACCAAATTGACCATCCCAGCCTTGCCGTAATGGTCCATTTGATTCACCTTTTATTGTTTATTTTATTTTCACTTGCTGAATACGGGACAGACTTGACTGGGGGAAAGAAGGGGAGAAAGAAAGAGGGAAAGAAAAACAGCTGAGAAGAGGGACGGGGGAGAAGGGCAAAAAACGGAAACCAACAGAATGAGCAGAGAAAAAAAAATACATATATCGATCACCTGGATCACCTGTTGAGAAAGAAAAAAGAAAACAAGCAGAAGAGAACAAGAGTAATAGAATAAACAACATCACAATGGTATATGGGAATATGACAGTAAATACTAAATATTAAACATTATTGTGCAGCTCATAAGATCAACAGAACACAGTGTGCTTTGAGGTAGGAGCCAAAAAGGGTGTAGTTTGTGGGTGTGATCACCCGTGTGTACACCTGTGAGCATGGACGCGCTTGTTTTTTTAAAAGGTTCCTTCATGTAATGATCTGCTAGAGGGTGTGGGGGGGCCACAGCCCCATCCTCCAGGGCATGAAGCAGGTATGGAGGAGATCAAAACTCCGGACATCCAGAGGCCCCCAGAACACAAGAGACCAAGGAAGACCAACAGAGGGGCAGCCGCGCCACTGTCCCAGAAAGAGCTGAGGAAAGTCCCAGATGAGGGTTCACTCAGCAGCCGCGGAGCAGAAGCCAGGGGGGGTTGCAGTGACGCGCCCGTGAGCTCCGCCGGCAGCCAGCTGTGCCTGAGTGACCGAGCCCCAGGCTCCAGGCCCCGATAAGCGGCCGCCAAGGAGTGAGCCGGTGTGTACCTGGACGCCCATCCCCAGACACAAAGAACCACCAACACACCGATGTCTGAGGGAGTCCGCCACCGGCAGGGGAAGTGGTGGTGGGGGGAGATAGGCCTCCAAGCCTTGGAGGGCCTGAGATGTCCCCAGAGAGGTGGCGTCTGATACCCAACCTGACATATAGACACAGAAATACAGGCACACACATATACAAACATCCATTCCCACCCTCATGCTCTCATATGCACTTACTCCACACTCAACCAACGTGGAGACAGACATAAAGAGACGCTGTACACACGATCACACTCCCCAAGCGTACTCTACGAACCGGGTCTAGGTACCCTTGCCCCTGGAGGGGGGAACTGCACCCAGACCCAGGAGGTGTTACCCTTTTCCCTGCGGTGGGGAGAAGCAGACCACCCCGACTCCACAGCAGCAGGGAGGCCCCACACTCCAGACCGCAGTCGGACGGCCAACTCCTCCTCCTAGCCCCCCGCTCCAGCAGGCCGCAGAGAACGGGGGTGAGAGAAGACTCCAAACCTCCCTCCACCCGCTCATTGTAGTGTTGATGCATGTGTGTTCTAAGGTGCATTTAAAACCCAGGAGGGCATGGAGCTACCTGCAAGAGAGCAGCAGGTAAGCGCATGGTCCCTCCTGCTAGCCCTCAATGTCTACGTGTATTTAACCTTGAGAGGTGGGCAACAACGCCAGGGGTGAGGTGTACACCCTGATGCTACTTTGGATTCCGTGTATCGTGCCCACCCCCAAGATCCTATATGTATGTGTAATGAGAGAGCGAGTAATGTGAATGTCTAAGTTGTGGGATAAAATTGAGGCAGAGGCAGCCAGAAGGGGACAGAGGGGGGGGGGGGTAGCCTCCTCTGCACCCTGGTGACACACCCCTACTCCAAGGCCCTGCATGTGTGGGTGGTTGTGGTGGAGCGGGAAGAGGGAGGCAGACATGTAGACATTTCTAAACATCCCGGCTTACTCAGACAGGTTTGTTTACTCAGAGCAAAATGTGCAACAAATGTGTCAGCTCAAAATATGCATTAACTGCATTTTAAAAAATATTTCTTGTCACTTTTCATAGCTAAAAGTCTGGAATTTAGTATATTTTTCAGACTTTTGTTCTTTATCTAGCACACAGACCTAAAATGCTCTAAGAAATAATGGCAGTTCTCAAACATAACTGCTCATATTTCATATTTGTTTGATAATTATTGGAATTTCTGCAGCATACGGTCTGATATAGCTACATAGTGTAAAGCCTCAAATGATTAAACCTTATAGACTAGTATTTTAAAATGTTTACGTGTTAAGAGGCCAGTATTACTTTGTAAATGTCTATAATCAGAATAATAGAATGGAAATAGGAGGCAAAGAGCTGCGCCTTTCTTGGCTTAGCTCATTTGAGCATGATTGGGCGATTGGGCATAATGGGGCGATCGTGGCTCAAGAGTTGGGAGTTCGCCTTGTAATCGGAAGGTTGCCGGTTCGAGCCCCGGCTTGGACAGTCTTGGTCGTTGTGTCCTTGGGCAAGACACTTCACCCGTTGCCGCCCGGTGGCGCCAGTGTCCGGCAGCCTCGCCTCTGTCAGTGCGCCCCAGGGTGGCTGTGGCTACATTGTAGCTTGCCATCACCAGTGTGTGAATGGGTGGATGACAGGTTGTGTAAAGCGCTTTGGGGTCCTTAGGGACTAGAAAAAAAAGCGCTATACAAATACAGGCCATTTACCATTTACCATGATTGACACATGGCACCACACAACATTCTCTGCTCATCCACACACATCAGTCACTTCATTATGTGCTGAAACAGTGCAGAGTGGGTGGTGAGTGTTGTCAGTCATCTCCAGCTGGAAAAAAATGCAGAAAGACATGTTCAGACAGTCAACAATTGTTGCCACCCAGGCACTCCTGCTTCCATAGTGTAGTGAAGTGGAGTTTTGAGAATTCAGGGGCAGAGATTGAGAGTGGCTGTTTTCTCCCCTCTCTTCATCTTTTGAATGCCCTCTCTTGTGTGAATGGCTTGCTGACAACAAATGTTGCTGCAGATCTGAGCAAGAAAGCATCTACAGGTTGTGCCAAGTGTCAGCTCGATGCAGAGCTGCCAACGCCTGAGCAATTTTTTAACTTGAGGAATGAAAGCAAACATCCTCAAGATCACACAATTATTATAGTCCACGCATTGTTGGTTCAAATTAGACTGACAGCCGAGTGACAAAAACCTAAATAGCAGGTAATTTAAGTGTCTGTTGATAAGTCTTAAGATGCTGAAGTCTATTGTTTTGTGCATATGGAGACCTCAGTCTGCAAATGTATTATTCTCTTTAGTACAGTTTCATATCTACTGCGCCCTGTGTATGAGGAGTTTTGTGTTTACTCTTTATAAATGTAACATCATGTTATTACATGCTGAAGTAAACGTAACATATGTGGAACTAATATTATCACTTCCTAAAATATATATTGTATTAAATATATACTAAAACATTAAGCAACTTCCATATTAATAATCTTGGGATTTCCTACATAGTTTCAAAGCTAAGATGTCAGAGTCCCAAATGTAGTAGTTTATTTTCAACTGACAAAGAAGTGTTGCACAGCCAAATAAAACTGCCTTTCCCTTAAGCACTACTGATGTGTAGAAGGAAAGGTCAGTTTCTGGTCACCGCATTCTTTTTAGTATAGCAATTAAATGCTGAAAGAACCACAGCTGGTATTCCAAAGTTGTTACAGTCACAGGCAAAACGACTGGGCCACGTTCTTTGAGATTACTGTATGTGACCCCTGCTGTAGTAACTCATTTGCCTTTTTTGGACACAGTCTCTGTGTGATGGTTTGCAAAGAAGAGGAGCTAAAGGCAGGCAACCAGCAGCAGATTCAAGTCTAAAATCCAAAATCTTCAACCAACAAGCTGGAGGTCGTACATGTGTGGTAGTATCAGCAAATATTAAGGTGAAATGTCAAAGGCAAAAAATTAGGGTGATGCAATTCACTACACAAATACAAAGCATGAACACAAGCAAACAAAAACAGAACAAAGCAAACAAAAAAGATTATCAAGGAATTCATAGGAAAACATGGAGAAATGGTTGGAAGGATTTACTACAAGGACAATCTGGCAAAGCACAAAGAGAACGAGGGACGCATATATAGACAAAGCTGATTGTAAATTAGTAACAGGTGGTGTACAAAACTGATGGGGAAGACATCTTCATACAATAATTGTATACATCAACCGGCTGGGATCCCTCATTTTTTTGTCGTCTAAAGCCTAATTTTCTGGCTGTTATTTATTAGTGCTAACATGTAAACAAGCAAAAGCAGAAAGACAAGGAGAAAACAAACTAAAAATCTATTTTTTCTTCACTTTACAGTTTATAACTAATTGCCCTAGAATTAAGCGATGTCACCTTTATTTGTATAGTACATTTAAAAGACATCAAGTGTCAGCCAAAGTGCTAAACAGAAGCACAATGTAGCTAAAATAAAATTAAAATTAAAATTGAACAGAATTTCAGTTATATTACAAATATTTATATATATATTATAATGTCTTACCAGCAGATACACTAGAATAAGAGGGTAACAATGTAGGATTTTACAGGAAATAATATATAATAGTTTTTTGTAACATGCATAGTCGAGTGTAACTGTATGGTATTCTGTTGCAAGTCATTTTAAGCACTGCTTCCGTAGAAATTAAAAAGTTTAATTATTACATCCTTATTCTCTTGTATGCACCAGAAGGTGTTGTTATTTATTATAATTATACAGTAATTTCTGATCAAGTACATTGAAATTCCATTCCCTTAGTCACAGTTTGTTTTGTTGATACAAAACAAAGCAAACGTGGGAATTAAGAGTAGTTGGTAGGTTTGTTTGCATAATAAGTTGCATAGCAAACACGTTTTTTTTGCATTACATTAAAATCCTCAGAAAGACCACTACTCTACAAAAGAGATTGAGAGGTCCATCCGGAATCAGCTGAGATGATGGTTTGCAAGTGGACAGTTGCACCTCCCTGCCACCCAAAGCAGCTGCGCCCCTGATTATGCATAACTTTAAACTTGATAGAATTCAAATGGGGAGTTTATGTAAAATTCACTCCTCCGTACAGGTGCCATTAAAGAGTAGATTAGCTATGGAGTTAGAAGACTGTTTTTCCTGGAGGTTGCCACTTGTGAAAACGCAAAATAAAATGAATGACAAAACCCATTTGGTCATTAATTTTAATTTGACTTTACAATTCTCGACTGATCACAGCAGAATGATTTCACAGCAAACATTTTAAATGTACTATAATACAGGGGTGGGGTTTTTTCTGTCTCATTTTTTCTTTTTACTTCATCTAGTTTTTACAACTCTCTTATACATCCTTGACTTAAATCTTTAATAAAGTATTACTCTCGCCTAAATGAGCAGCATGTCCTCGTATCTCTAAATGCCACCCTAGTGACAGATAGTAATTAATAGAAACATTAGTCAAACTATTTTTAAAATTGGAAAGGAGTCACTTCAAGAACATTTTGAAATGTCCTTCTCCACCAGTCCTGTTGATGGATTTGTGCATTTCAGGATCAACACATGGGAGCCCTCTATCGCCTGGGACAGCATTTGGCAGACTAAATAGATAGGGTGAAGCAAGGTTTGGTTTGTAAATGTATGTCTACACGTCTACTAGAAAGTAGGGCTCCTATTTTTGCAGTCATATTCCAATGTAAATTAAAATTTTTGGTATTTGCTGAACTACTTGATAGTTTCTATAATGTCCAGAGGATGATAGTGGTATCGTTTGCCTGATTTTATTTCCCTGTACTTACCCATTCAATATATGTTTAAATTCCTCATTGAAAGTACTCACTGAGAGTGTATTGCCCTTGCAGTTGTTGGAAAAAAAAGTTATTTCTTGTTCCTATGGCCCAGTCAATCCATGCATGCATACATTATGAACAGCAAAGTATCTTAAAAGCTGAATTCCCATCTTGCAATCCATGTTTCTCTCTTGCATATGTGCTTGAGAATCACTTGCTATACTTTGCTCATCTGAAGATGGTGTTTTATTGTTATGCTGCCAAGAGTACTGGTGTTTAATAAAGAAGTAAAAAAAATGATAAAAGCAGAACCACATTTGTAAACTTTGCACAAATTCCACTGTGTTGGGCGATTGCAATGGTACCATGACACTTTGCTAATGGCCTCTGCCAGGAATTGGGAATCTGGCAGCTCCAGCTAATGACAGTGGCCTACAGCACATCTGCACAGGGTATTTTCAAATGCTCTCTCTGTAACATGCTTGAAATTGGGAATATTTCACTTCCCTTGAACCACAGCGAGGGCAGCTGATCCTTGGTATATGTAAGCATTTATGTAGCTGATGGATATTTAAAATTACTGAAGGCAAATACAGCAAGGGGACAGCTCAGAAACCTGATGGAGATGGGGGTAAAACTGATGCATATCAGGAATTTATTATTTTATTTATTGGTCATTGTAAAAACAACTAAAGTAAAAAAAAAAAAACCAGTACTAAGACAACAAAAACATACCTTGTATAATTGACATTAAAATAGCTGATTTAGTTGATGGATGAGATTTTAAGACAAACTATAAAACTAAAAATAAATCTATGGGGAGAAATGACACAAGGATACTTCACAGTGCAGTGTAAATTAAATTCTTCACACAGGGAAGCAATTCTTGCATCAAGAACACAATGACTCCTTAACATTACACCTCAATCAACTATCCAGGTGCATTAATTAATTCATACTAAGGTGCTAATGGATTATTATGAATTAAGGGATTTGTTACTAATGAAGAGTCATTTTTTTTTTTTTTTTTTTTTTAAGTTGAGGGTAGTCAGACTCTAAAAAGGCTAGAAATAGTTGCTTTCATTCAGTATGTTGTAGCAGGAACTCTTAAATCTTGATGCTAATGTTTCAGGAAATATGTCCACCTATGCACACCCATACACAGAGTCACTTCAAGGTCATAAACAAATCCTCGATACAACCGTTGTTGTGATCTGATGCTATATAAACTGAACTGAATTGAAATTAACATTTAGAAACTGGAATTTAAAAACTCTTTAGTGTCATTATGTTTACTATATTTCTGTTTATATTAATGCCACAGAATCCCAAAATTGTAGTAGTTAAGCAGGAAGGTTGGTAGGCATGACTATTCACCCTCTGTTCTCCTCTAATATCCCCTCTATTTCATGCTCTAAGATGGGTTGCTCTGATTGCAGGCAGTAGCGGCATGCTGCTTGCCCTTATGTGCAGGATGTGCTGTTGGCTCTGTCCTTGAGTTGTCAGATATTTAACTCATAACTTTTAACTTTATATTTGATCTATGACAGAATTTTTACAAAAGCCTAATTGGCAGAAAAACTGAAAACCTTGGAATAATAGCTCAGGGTCTGTGTGTGCGAGAGAGCAAGAGAAAAAGAGTGAGAAAGAGAGAGCGAGAAAGCAAAATTGTATGTATGTGTGTGCATTTGTGTGGCTGGCTAGCTGGGGGGCATGAAGCTGAGAGTAGGGCATTATTAAAAACCATCTGTTTTCCTGCAGAGTCAGAAGGCCGTCTGGACACAGTCTCTTAACAGGCCTTGTTTTTCTAGATGCCCTGAGGCAATATGACAAATTTGAATGCCCAAACTAAAAAGTAGAGGGGGACCGGAGAAAGCATTTTTTTGCTAATACAAATTTATGTATGTCTTCAAACAAAACGGTTAACACAAACCTTGCATATCACAGCAAAGTTTTGAAAAAAATAACTAGAAAAACAGAGCACTTGCCTGAACTGGAACTATATTTTACCATTTAAAGCCATGCATTTTCAAGTATGGCTCAGTGTGGTTTAAGCAGGAGACATGAAGGACAAACATATTGCAATCCACTTGGCTCGCTCTTGCCGTTCACGTTGACCTACAGTACCTGATCTGGATTAATCTTAATAAGAAATTTGGTATATTCATTATATTTCTCTGCTCTGCAGCAACATAGAATAATGCCGCTATTGGGTGCATCTGCTGTTGCAGTTACAAACCTACCACTTACAAAGAAGTGGTCCTGATTAAATCAAGGTTCTCTTGGCACAGATAGATGAGAAAAAAATAATCCCTCTCAAAACTAAAAGTCCATGCCACGCTTTCTAACTAGGAATTATTGACTGTAAGTTAAGAGCAACTAAGACTTTTAGTCTCATGCAGCCATTTGTACTTATACCTTTTATTTTCAAATGGTCAGTCTCTAATAACACCCTTAAAATGAGCCGGCCAATGGACACTGAAATTACTGCATGTGATTAAGTTGAGATAATAGCACTCCTTTGTTTGCATCACAGCACAATTTCCTCTCTGCTCTGCTCAATGACCCTATTTTTTTCCCCTCTCCCCTCTTCTTTTGGCATAAACAGACAGTAATGGCGTCTGCATTTTCCTTCCCCCTCACTGGTCCTTCACATGGCTCAGCAGCTTAGCTTGACAGCTCCGCTGCGTGTGGGTTCAATTGGTGGAGTTGAAAGCCTTTTGCAGCATTTGGGTTTGGCCTGATAGAATCCTCCATTTACCTTTTGCCCCCAGGCAGTAAGAGAAAAGGAATATGGTTAAAGCCATGCTGGTAGCAGAGACTAAATGAAACATGATTCTAAAAAACATAAAAAAAATTGCAAGACAAAAATAGGCCATTCTTTGAGAAACTGAATTAAGTTTTAGTTTCAAGGGAATATTCTGTGTCAAAGCCTTTCATCAATCCATTTGGTTCTTTGAACGACTTAACTGACAATGAGCTTGCATGCACAAATGCACACACTGAACTCCTGACAGTAAGGTGTGTCGTTTCCTTATAGCGGGAAACTCTCTTAGCTTAGGCAACCGCTTCTCAAAAGGGATTCAATCATGCGATAAGATGTCTGCAATTAAAAAGGTAACCTCGGAGAAATGAGTTTTACTTTTCATAGTGAGTAAGGGCAAATTTACACCAGTTTAATTTCTGATTTTTTTGCCACTTACTCCCCTGACACCTACTGATTTATTGGCCACACTCACAGGCAACTAGGCGTCTAATATGAAACCCAACCCAAAGGGAGTTAGTCTAGACAAAAAGCTAGGAGGTGAGCTGAGTCCCCTTGAGAGGCTCTGAACTGGCTGTTGTGGAGTACTGTAGGTGTGAGATGCACTTGTGTTGGCAAATGTTTGATGAATGACAGCTGGCTGTCAAAAATTATAGTGAAATTGTTGGCAGGTAGCAGGGGTCACAGTACTATTGTTAGTAATGATAGAAAGAGGGCAGAAGCAGCACCGAAAGAAGAGCCGTTCACGTCTGTCACGACTGTACTTGAGGTAGTGGGCAGGCATCCATACTGAGATGTCAATGTGGCAACCACAAATGAATGCATCACACTGTGTACTGCCAGAAGGAAAGGAAAAGGTTAGGTTAGGTGTCATCAGCATAACAATAGCAAGTAATATTATTGGATGACAGAACAAGGACATTTTTATTTCTAAAGGACAGACATTTGCAACTATGTTCATTTAACATTCACCAGGAGAGGGTATTTAGTGACAACCAATGCATTGATAAACTAGAGGTGTTTTCACACATGAACTTTAGACTGTCTGGTGTGGAAGCTCTGGTCTTAACCAAACTATTTCTCACCACACAAACAATGGGAGATGGTCCACGGGAAATAGATTCTCACTTCTGACAATGCTTTGTGTGGTGCCTGGATAGAGGACGAAAGATGCAGGAGACATGATGCTCACTTGTCATTGTGATTTGTATTTTCAACTCTCACATGAGCGCAGTTGGATATTACACAAATGTAAAGACCCGTTAATGTTAAATCTGATGGACATTTGCTTTCTCTACTCATACTTCTCTGCCAGGTAGTGTGTAGCAGTTTCAAGTTGAAGCTGAAGCTGCTTGACAGCAAATTTCTGGGCTGCTTTTCATTTCCAGTTCAAGCCTGTTAGAATGAATGAACACAACATATATTGTTTAATTTTGGCTGGCGTCTTGTCAATAATGACATCAAGCTTTATGCACACATAAATCTAAAGCCAGGACTGTAAATAATTTCAAAACTTTCAGAATGTTCTGAAAAGGAATTAATATTCAATTAAAGTAAACTTTAATGTAATATACAAATAATGTATAAAGGTAGGCAATTTCAGTAAATAACTTCTGAGAACAGACAGCACTACAGAGAGGAAGAAATATATAATTAAAAGGCATATTGAATAGATTATTGAGAAAAACAGTATTAATGGACAACTTTAGTCTTACCAAGCAGAAATTTTACATTTTTCATTCTTTGTTCTACATCACATTTGGCTTTGGCTACTAGTGTGACTTTTTACTAGTAAATGCATACTTTTTCTCTAGAGTCTAAGATTTGTGATAAATAAAACACAACCAGTTTGCCATCCATCCACCCGTTTTCTTCTGCTGTTCTGGGGCTGGGTCAGGGGTGCAGCAGCCCAAGCAGAGAAGCCAAGACCTCCCTCTCCCCAGCCACCTTCTCCAGTCTTTCCAGGGGAAACACCAAGGCTTTACCAGGCCAGCCGAGAGATATAATCTCTCCAGCGTATCCTTGGTCTGCCCCAGTTTGCTGTAACAGAAAACACTTATAACTTATAACAACAGTTCTCGTGATAATTAAATTTAGTCATGAGACTCTATTACTGTCTGAAATAATAGTGGCAAAAAAGAGAAATTTGCAAACAACCCTACTGACCATCCAGCTGTAACACTGCACTATTTCTCTTTACTACCAGTATTGCAGTACCAAGGGAAATTGCTATTGACTTAAACATATTTTGAATACATTGGACAGATCCACATGTTGATTTTGCACAGACTTATTTTGTTTTTACACCCGATGCCATATTTTATATATGTGTGTATATATATATATATATATATATATATATATATATATATATATATATATATATATATATATATTATGGAATGCCCTTTAGGAAAATATTATATATATATTCCAACCAAAGTCTGAATGATCTATAGAATGATCTATAGAATGATCTTTTGAATATATAGAATGATCTTTTGAATATATAGAATGAAACTTGAATATATAGAATGATCTTTTGAATATATAGAATGAAGCTTGAATATATAGAATGAAACTTGAATATATAGAATGATCTTTTGAATATATAGAATGAAACTTGAATATATAGAATGATCTTTTGAATATATAGAATGAAACTTGAATATATAGAATGAAACTTGAATATATAGAATGAAGCTTGAATATATAGAATGAAGCTTGAATATATAGAATGAAGCTTGAATATATAGAATGATCTTTTGAATATATAGAATGAAACTTGAATATATAGAATGAAGCTTGAATATATAGAATGAAACTTGAATATATAGAATGAAACTTGAATATATAGAATGATCTTTTGAATATATAGAATGAAACTTGAATATATAGAATGAAACTTGAATATATAGAATGAAACTTGAATATATAGAATGAAGCTTGAATATATAGAATGAAACTTGAATATATAGAATGATCTTTTGAATATATAGAATGAAACTTGAATATATAGAATGAAACTTGAATATATAGAATGATCTTTTGAAAATATAGAATGAAACTTGAATATATAGAATGAAACTTGAATATATAGAATGATCTTTTGAATATATAGAATGAAACTTGAATATATAGAATGATCTTTTGAATATATAGAATGAAACTTGAATATATAGAATGATCTTTTGAATATATAGAATGAAACTTGAATATATAGAATGAAACTTGAATATATAGAATGATCTTTTGAATATATAGAATGAAACTTGAATATATAGAATGAAACTTGAATATATAGAATGATCTCTTGAATATATAGAATGAAACTTGAATATATAGAATGAAACTTGAATATATAGAATGAAACTTGAATATATAGAATGATCTTTTGAATATATAGAATGAAACTTGAATATATAGAATGAAACTTGAATATATAGAATGATCTCTTGAATATATAGAATGAAACTTGAATATATAGAATGAAACTTGAATATATAGAATGAAACTTGAATATATAGAATGATCTCTTGAATATATAGAATGAAACTTGAATATATAGAATGAAACTTGAATATATAGAATGAAACTTGAATATATAGAATGATCTTCTGAATATATAGAATGAAACTTGAATATATAGAATGTATGAACCTCATTTTTAGAGATGATGTGTTTCTGAATTCTCTGCCTTTACAAAATGGCATCAGCTGAACTATTTCAGTACTTTTTAGAGCTTGACAACTGTTTTGCGACAGCTGTTCAAACTGCAAATGGTAGAAATAATTTGAATTTATACTACGTCACCTTGAAGAACACGTTTTCATTATTGCAACATTTCTAGTGCTCATGAATAATGTTCAACAAAATGTTTCTGGGAGAAGATTATGCACACTTCTTGAGGGAATTTATCAATCACTGATGGAGATGTCAACTGAGCTAACACTTCGAGCAGAAGCTGAAGCACATGTTATGGGCTCATTATATCATTCTACATCTCAAAGAGGAAGGTCAAGGTAAGTGATAAAAATGGAAACAAATTCATTCATAATGTGTATGGCACTTGAAAGAGTCAAGAGATGGCAAACAAGATAATGAATGCAAGAAATAAGAAAGAAGTTAACATATTTCTTCTTTTGTTTCTAACTCTTTTAGGTACAACATACCAGCTACTCAGCTGACTGACATGCGAGACTTGGGGTTTAGTTGGATGGCCATATCTCAAATGTTGTCAGTAAATGTTGGAACACTGTACAACCACAGGATACAACTAGTGGACTATGGAAATTTGCAATTTGAACAGCTGTCGCAAAACAGTTGTCAAGCTCTAAAAAGTACTGAAATAGTTCAGCTGATGCCATTTTGTAAAGGCAGAGAATTCAGAAACACATCATCTCTAAAAAAGAGGTTCATACATTCTATATATTCAAGTTTCATTCTATATATTCAAGTTTCATTCTATATATTCAGAAGATCATTCTATATATTCAAGTTTCATTCTATATATTTAAGTTTCATTCTATATATTCAAAAGATCAGTCTATATATTCAAGTTTCATTCTATATATTCAAGTTTCATTCTATATATTCAAAAGATCATTCTATATATTCAAGTTTCATTCTATATATTCAAGTTTCATTCTATATATTCAAAAGATCATTCTATATATTCAAGTTTCATTCTATATATTCAAGTTTCATTCTATATATTCAAGTTTCATTCTATATATTCAAAAGATCATTCTATATATTCAAGTTTCATTCTATATATTCAAAAGATCAGTCTATATATTCAAGTTTCATTCTATATATTCAAGTTTCATTCTATATATTCAAAAGATCATTCTATATATTCAAGTTTCATTCTATATATTCAAGTTTCATTCTATATATTCAAAAGATCATTCTATATATTCAAGTTTCATTCTATATATTCAAGTTTCATTCTATATATTCAAAAGATCATTCTATATATTCAAGTTTCATTCTATATATTCAAAAGATCAGTCTATATATTCAAGTTTCATTCTATATATTCAAAAGATCATTCTATATATTCAAGTTTCATTCTATATATTCAAGTTTCATTCTATATATTCAAAAGATCATTCTATATATTCAAGTTTCATTCTATATATTCAAAAGATCATTCTATATATTCAAGCTTCATTCTATATATTCAAAAGATCATTCTATATATTCAAGCTTCATTCTATATATTCAGAAGATCATTCTATATATTCAAGTTTCATTCTATATATTCAAAAGATCATTCTATATATTCAAGTTTCATTCTATATATTCAAGTTTCATTCTATATATTCAAAAGATCATTCTATATATTCAAGTTTCATTCTATATATTCAAAAGATCATTCTATATATTCAAGTTTCATTCTATATATTCAAAAGATCATTCTATATATTCAAGTTTCATTCTATATATTCAAGCTTCATTCTATATATTCAAAAGATCATTCTATATATTCAAGTTTCATTCTATATATTCAGACTTTGGTTGGAATATATATATATATAATATTTTCCTAAAGGGCATTCCATAATATATATACATATATATATACATATATATATATATATATATATATATATATATATTAGGGGAGCAACGATACACAAAATTCACGGTTCGGTTCGGTTCGATACTTTGGTGTCACGGTTCGATATTTTTTCGATACAAAAAAAATGTTCATGCATTTTTAATTTGTCATTTATTAAAATTATAAATATATATTTTAACTCAAAAGTACAGTTTTTAAATTTAACCCTAACCCTTGTGCGTGTTTTTTATTTTGACAGCGAATGCGCACCTGCGGACCACTTATGTGCAGCCCTGGTTATTTAGCTCGTCATATTGCAGCCACAGAAATTCTTTTGTCCATAAAACCATAAAGCTGCACTTTCTTTTTGCCTTATAGTCTGATTTGTCATAACTTCTCCGTTTTGTGGTAAGCTTTTCTTTGGCTGTCACTTCTTCACCCTGACCTGTCTTATTTGGCTCAGCAGAACTAAAATATATATCTGTCTGTGAAGGTTCTCAGTCATCCAGGTCATCGTAGTCAAATATATATCCTGCTGCTTTTACACACGCACTCACATAAGCTCAGCGATTCTCTGCGCGATCAACCTCTCACATGTTTAAGCTGCGGGAGATTTCACTTGTCATGTTTGCATAGTAAGCTAACGATTAATAAGACGATGTCAGAGGAATTGGTGCACAAATTATCATCACTCACAGATCAG
>NC_140596.1:26914667-27092167 GCF_057381915.1 Diplotaxodon limnothrissa
ACCCTTATTTGATGAAACTTTTCTTGATGGTGATACCTTCATATGGGTATGTGAAATGTCATTCCTGTCCTATGCATTATGGCAGTGTTTATTTGAAGTGTGGTTTGGTTACAGGGCTGTGAACAAGCTCTTATATTGAATCAGTCTAATTTTAGGCACTGACATTGGTGAGAAACAGGTATTACCTACATTTGTCGTGACAGACCACTCTGTCGTTTCTGAATATTTTGGTCCTGTAGTGCATCCTGCCTATGTTGTGCCAAGTGCCCAGTCTCAAAAAGCAGAACCTCCAGAACTCTTAAGTAGATTTCTGGTGAACAGAGTCAGAGTAAATCAGGCATGTCTGCTAAAATTCCACTGGCTCTAGGTAGTGAGAAGCTATTAACATCTTACTAACATCTTACTTTGACTAAACATTTTCCTTATTAGCTGTTAATCTTGGCATTCACTTAGATGGCTACATTCTACAATTAGAATTGAAATAATAGTTTAAATTATGTGCCAGTTTTTGATTACCGAAAGTTACTCAAGTAGATTAAGGGATCAATTTCATGTCAAAGGTATTCAGCCAAGTGCTTGATGTTATGCACATCATTACTAGTAGTTACCATCCTTAGAGCCAATGTACCCACCAAACGTTGAAGTCCATCATACATCAAGTCTTTAGCATGGTCCATGGTCCATGGTGTTACCAGGTGTTACCAGGAGTCAGTGGCATAAGTCATTGGAGTTGGTATTTAACCTCATTATTTGATGTTGTTGCATGAGCAGTATATTGGAGATCTTTCACTTATTGCTAATATGGTAGAGTTTCTTTTAGAAGTGGAAATAGTTTGACAAAAATGCAGAAAGGTAAGTGCAGAAATTGCCAGCCTGGAAATTCACTACTGTCCATTAGGGCTGCCACAAACGATTATTTTGATAGTCGACTAGTCACCGATTATTTTTGCGATTAGTCGACTAATCAGATCATGCATCCATTGAACGTAAAACATACAGCTTATTGCACCAGCATGCATCTGCTCTTATAGAACAATCATTAGCTTACAGCTTTAAGTGTTTAAGGTATGTGCTAACTAAAAATAAAGACAAGATGATAGTTTATTAAATTTTAATGAAATTAGCAGATTGTCGCGGTGGAGTTTAATAAACTCAGCCGTCTGCTCCTTGCTATCTAAAATATAACAGGACACCGGAGAATATTCTAGAGCATCTCACACTTCTGATAATCAGTTGTCTGCTTGATGTTTATTCAGCTGTGTAAAAACTATAACTTTAATTTCAGCCAAACCGATTTACTCAGGAACAAATAAAATACTGAAAAAAAGCCAAACAATGACATTTTTAAGTTATCCAAGTGGCTTATATATGTTTAACCTGAGTAGTGAAAGATGGTGGTGGGTCTGAAAATGATTAGCCGGGAGTCTGGTGTTCTCACAGGCTCTAGTGAGCCTTGAACCCCGGCTAGCTATTGAGCTAGTGGGTAACAGACGTCTCTGAAAACGTCGGAACGCTTTTGAAAATATGTGGTGTCTTGATAAACCAAGCAGATATTTGAAGTTTACACAGTTACATTCTCGCCTGAAAATATGTTAAACGTTGATTTTGTGACCCAGAAAGAATAATAAGAGTAATATTAAAACTAACTAGCGGCCGCCATTGTTGTAAACTGAGCACGGCCACGCTATGAATTATGGGATACAGCTTCTTCTTCTTTGGGGTTTAACGGCAGCTGGCATCCTTGTACATGCAGTGCTGCCATCTTCTGTTTCAGTCCGTTATTACACTCTTAAATCCTACTACTTATTCCTGCGTCTTGGGATCTTACAAAGCTTCAAATGACGCGTCGACTATTAAATTAGTCGTCGACGATTTTAATAGTCGACGTAATCATGACTAGTCGACTAATCGTGGCAGCCCTACTGTCCATTCTGCCAGTACCAGGGTCTCCACTGCTCGCTGGCCTTTATGTGACTTGGTTTCACCAGAAAACTATGTGACACCATCTATGTCATTTGCATTATGGACAGGAAGAGTAAGTGTCTGGTTTGTCATATTAACATGCTGAAGCTGTATACTGTCTAGCTGAGTGAGAGGAAAGAATTCCTGCCAGTTAAGCAGACTGTGTTGAGGTGAAGCTGCAGGCTTGGTGATGAGGCAGATATGATGACGATAATAAACTTTGGCTGTTCTGCTTTTACAACTATTTAAATTGTATTTATTCGATTTTTTGTACCCAGGTCAGTTTTAAAATGTAGGCAGCTGTTCAATCTGTTTCATCTGTGATGAAATGTCCAAGTCATTTAAGAAAACTAATACAACCACTAAAATTAATCTTGTTTTGTCTAATCTTAATTAAAATTTGAAGAATTTTAACTTCTTCAAGAAATTATTTGCCATTACTGCTGTTGTTGCATGACAGTGTCAAAATTACCCATCCTTGTGATCCTAGTGTTAATTATATAACTGGAAAAAATTGCAGGAGTTTTAGCCCACAACTCTGGCATTTGTTTTTAAATATATAATGTGTTTAATTAGTGGACAGTCCAGACAGGCAAAGTTCTTCATCTTGATGACTCGGGTACTTAAAAGTTTACCAGTAGGCTGCCACATTATTAGGATAAACAGTAGCAAGCTACCCTTTCACCCAAAATTGAAACTAACATATCTAAAGTTCATGACTTATAAGCAATGTATGTAACAGTAGATTTGACAGAGAAAGCTGACGGCGGGCAATCCTCATTTATTTCCACAATATTGTGAAGAAATGAAAAGATAAGACAGAGGTCGGTTTTATGCTGATATATTTTCACTAAACTCAAATTACAGCTAATCCCGAAGAGAATGTCATACAGTCTTAGAAAAAACAATTATTTTCTCCCGATCATGTCATAACAGTTAACGGATTGGGTAGAATTTCACAGTAACCCATTAAAAATGAATCAATATTTCAGACTTGATGGACGAACAGATATATGTTAACAGCATAATTATTGCCATCACAAGATTTTTGCTACTAACGTAATTTTATGTTGGCACCAAATGTATTCCAGCTTTTTACAGTATTGCACAATATTATACAGTATGTTACTGTTTGTAGAAAGGGTTGGGATATGTGTGTGTAAGAATTACATTATCAGTTTCTTTTTCTTATATATTGTACATTTAGCTGTGACAAATTTCCAAGCATAAATATTACATTTTGTCATGTGTCTGTAACATGTTTTTTTGTTATCAAAAGTTCTACTTGTTTTTAAGTTTTTCTTAAAATTTGTCGATCTGTAGTTTTGTCTGTACTTTGCTGAACATGAAATTCCTGATGTCACTTTACAATACTTCAGATATCAGGGACCAAAATCTCTATGTGACAGCAGATTGCAGTCAGGCATATCTATCAGCAAACACACACACACACACACACACACACACACACACACACACACACACACACACACACACACACACACACACACACACACACACACACACACACACACACACACACACAATGTTCTTGCTGCAGGCACATCAAAATATAGTCCCAGTCTTGTAGTGCATTATATAGGTATTATAGTGGTATTGTTAAAATTGGAAAAGACATTCAACAACCATAATAAGTCATAATTTTACAGGACATACTTGGTTGTATTCATTAAAATTTCAGCTTCCTATCACATATCTGTTTATCACATCCCACATACCTACTTTTGTACATAGATGTTCTTTGACTCATGTAAATATTCTTCAGCTAAGCCTCCAGTCTGTCCTCAGTCCCTATACTGATTACAGTTGAACAGTCTTGCCCGCGGGTCTTCTGTAAAAGGTGCCTAAACCACCTAAATTGGCTGCTCTTACTGTGAAGATGAGGCAGTAGCCTGATACCAAGGACTTCCTAAGATGAGCCACATAATGGAGAAATCAACTAACCCTAAATTGTTTTAGTGGCTCATTACACAATTCTATGTAAAAGCTGAAAAACAATGTTGAAAGTTCAGAGAGAGACAGAAAGGGTTTGTGAAAGAAATTAAGACACCATATGTGCTGTGAAACATCTGTTGCCCCGGGGATAAGCAGGGACCAATGAAACTCCATTACTGCAAAAGATAATACATTATTATGACTGAATAAATAAATAAGCCATTAAGTCACTTAGAATTATCTCAAGCTCAAAAAGGTTTCACCGATTTAATTGTTTTCCTTTCTCCTTATGGTATCATTGCATAGTATCTATGAGATACGATTTTATCCAGTGGGATTTTGCTATAATACTGCATAGTTTTAAATTCCTTCTTCTGTATCACTGGCTCATTGTGCACCACTCAGAATTAAAAGCAAGAAAATACTGCAACTGTGCCAGTGAAGAAGGATGGATGTTGTTCTTCTGTAATAATTGTTCAGGCCTGATTTATATAGAGACAAGAATAACAGATGAGATAACTTTTTCCTTCCAGGCTTATTGTACACATTCAACCATCATAATGCCTTTACACTATAAACATGGCTTTTTGTCTGGAGGCGAAACAGCTGCAACACAATTATTATAAGGAGACCATGGTGAAACTTTTAGTTTAATGTATAGCAGCTGTTATTTGCTTATATTGAAAGATTTTTTGCATTTTAACCGCTTTCAACCAAGTTTAATTGTTTTGTAGTCACTAGGCTACATGTCAATATTCCACTGATATTTGCCTCGACGCTCAAAGAAACAATGCCACCTACGATTATTACACCAGACAAAAATGCCACAAAGGTTAGTTAAATATAGGTTAACATATTATGAACGGACAATTGGCCCAATAGACCATGCTCTTTCAGCAGGATTTACCTAGCAAGGAGTCAGAGAATCAGCATCCTCAAATCTGAGCTCTACTTTGATCTCAATTTGACATCTGTAAAGGTCGTATGTATGTGACTATCATGCACAACTGTAACAGTAATGTATAGAGAATATCAGTTCAGTTACACCAGGGTACTGCATTTTCAATGTCACTGCTAAATGCAGAGATTTTTACCCCTCACAGGGTTGCTGTCATTTTGGCCAATATTTACCCATTACACTGTCTATAGGCACTAATCTTCTAACTTGAGAAACAAAGAAGGCACTATTGGGTAAAATGACTAAATACGGAGTGCAAAATCAAAACTAAAAGCTTTGTTTGTTCCACCCACTCACAAGGTGTTTTTTACTTTAAAATTCAACACCTAATACTAATATAATAATAATTCTGTAACACCAAAATACTGTTAGTCAGCTGTGTTGTGGATGCATACTACGCATACCCCAGTGTGATTCAGAACTTCAAAACTTGCATACATGCATGTTTAATGAGTCAACACAAAAAAATATTAATGAATTTACAATATCCTTTGGTAATTTCTTATTAATTTATTTTGACTCACTGCTGTTTATTTCTTGTAGGTGTTTTTTTTCATTTCCTGTAACATTTGGATATGCTCCTCTTTTCCAGTTTTACTGAATACCGTAGAAATACCCATTCATCTGTAGACATTAACCCGTTATTCCAGATTAAATGGAAGAAAACATATCTGAATAGCAGATTGGGCAATGTTTGCCAATAACGTGTGCTTTAGATCAGAAGAAGACTGCACACATCTCATCACAGTTCTACTTCACTTATTTAACTATGCAGTGAAATGTAGTAGAGAAACACAGTTGTCTTTGACATGTAATGCGTCATCTTATATACAAAAAAATATATTACTCAATCAAAATCCTACAAAACAGCAAACGTGATAGTACAAATTTCACATAATGGATTCACCCTTAAAAACTCTGTTTCTTTCAGCCAGTAACTGCATTATAATACATTACAAAGGCTTTCATTCTGTGTTCGTGTGATTGGATGAACAGACTCCTATTAGAATTATCACTTTGTAGTCTTAGGTTCCCCGAGGAATTATCATTGGATGAGGTATCAAAATAGCTTCCGTTCCTCCCAACCCTGATGGCTCCACATTCATCAATGGAGGAAATGAAATTAAGGCCCTGACAACTTGATAATGAGGATTTGGTTGGAGAATAAAGAAGATTTTTGGGTTGTAATGAACTCTCATTATTTATAAAGCAGAATTATAGAACAAGGTGTGTAAAGGACCAAATACCGCCTTCTTCACTGTGAGGCAGAGTTAAAACTGTGTAACTGTGCTTCCTTGTTAGAAATTACTAGTGTTGCGACTGGTCTGAATAAGGCATACGACAAGCAAAGGTTTAATCAGACATTGGATCAGAAACATTGTCCTCGTCTTTCGGTCCAACTTGTGAGAAGAAAAAGCACCAATATTGTTAATTATTGTTGCCAAGTTTCAAAAGATTTTAGCATGTATTTATTTGTTTTTTCCCCCTTGATATCCAAGAGTGTTTGCTTCATCTTGTTGAAGGAACCCCATGCATATGCATGGCTTGAAGTTGTTTGGCTTTCTCAATATGTTTATTTAAATCTTTTTTTTTTTTTTTTACTTTACTCATAATTTTGTGTTATTCCAAAGTAGATTGTCTTGATGTTGGAAATTATAATGAGATTTATGTTTCTAGGACACCATCGGAAATGAGGCTTTAGTCTCAGTAGGATATTTCAAGCACTCGTCTGCTGTTTTCTTTTTTTCCAAATTTGAATCGAATAACAAAGCAGAAGATGATAGACAGCAAGAAAAGGAACAAAGGAGATTGGAGGCTTCAGCTTAGTGCTGAACAACTAGACACTGACTAAAACTGAACAAAACCTAGAGAAAGTAACCTCACAGCACAGGATATAATGTGAATGTCCAGAGCATTTCTTCACTAGAGATAACATACATTTAAGTGTTATATCCGAATAAAAAAAATTGTAAGAATTAAAAACAAAATTATACCTGGCATGTTTTAATAGTTTCTTAAAATTGTAATTGTATTATAACCCTTGCATGTATGTTTTGGGCAGAGGCACACATTGTTTTGCTTTGACATTATAAGTAATGTCGAATTAGTATAAAAACAACTTTTCACCGTACTTGAACATTGCACTGCCTATTTTTGCTCGTGTTCCATTTCTGCTGGTTGCAACATTTATGAGTCTGAGTTTGTGGTTAAACTAATCTGCTAGCAAAATACAGAAATGACTTCTATACTTAATCTTTATATTTCCTGGAGAACAATTTTCTTATTGTGACATAAAGGTCAGCTTGGCAGGATATTTTTTTAAGTAACAGACCTTTATTTCTGGGAGATGTGGTTTTCATAAAATTTCCTTTTTTTTCCTTTTTTAAAACCACAATCTTTTCTTAATCATAAATGAATGTTGCCTAACAATTCTGCAGAAAAAATACCAATGATCCCTTTAGTATCACCCAAATAAAGCACTTTGCTCTTAGACTGCAGGGTTATTTTTGGATCATTCAGTATTAAAAAGTATAGGAGGCAGAACCTTCAGCTTCAGTGGAACCAGCTCCCAATTTGGAATCGGGAGACGGACATCCTCACCCTCTCCCCCAAGTGGTCATGGCAGATGGACCTCCCTCCCTAAACCTGATTCTGCTAGAGGTTTCTTCCTGTTAAAAGGGAGTTTTTCCTTGCACTGTTGCCAAAGTGCTTTCTCATACGGCTTCATATAATTGTTGCAGTTTTGTCTGTGTTATTGTAGGGTCTTTACCATACAATATGAAGTTCCTTGACTTGGTGCTATAAAAATAAAATTCAACTGAATTGAATAGTATCCATATCAGGTATACCCACATACTGATAGGTTTCTTGCAATTGCCTATTTATAGTTATAGAAAAGAATTTCCAGCGGCACATATTTATTCCTTTAATACAACAATATCATTTTTGGCTGTTTATAAAAGAAACAATGACACTGGAAAGATAAAGAAACCATGACTATATGGTTAATATGGATGTGCTGTCACCAATAAAGTGACCAAAACATTACAGAACACAAGCGCACTGAGTCGTAGACCTGCTCTAAGCTGACAAGCGGTGGACCATGTAAAACATGTTCATTTTTGGCACCGAAATTGCACTGTGCCACTGGATTAGATAGCCACACCCTCAGCTGTGCCTCTCTTCCCTCTGTGGAGTCACCAAGACACAAAACAGTCACAGAAATAACCTCAGCCATTTCACCCTGTGCTGACATGAAAATGAGTGTAGTGGATTAAGTGGCACTTTTGACTTCAGTCACGGTGCCACTGCAGTAATGCGTATCTGTTTCTTAGACTATGAACGACTAAAACACACTCAGTCAATATATCTATCTATATCTATATATATATATTGACTGAGTGTTTACACATTACTGCAGTGGCACCATGACTCAAGTCATGGTGTCCAAAGGCAGTGGACTAGCGAGCAATCCTTTTAAACTTGGCACATACTAATAATTAATATTCATGTGGGAAAAATTAAACTTTCATCATAACTTACGCTCATATGTGCTGACATACTCAGTCATTCACCCATTTCTCTATTAGCCACTCTTATTATTTCAGTAACCTAACTGCTCACACACGCACTTCCACAGGAACGAAAGGATTAAATTGGTACTATGACAACTGCTATTACTGCTACTGCTGAGACAGAGTTTACAGCTGCCGAGTCCAAAATGTCAGATTACCACTGTTCTGCCTGACAACCTTCAACACATTAAATGCTACTACCATATGGTCTAATTAGACAGCACAGCATTAAAGAGAGTATCCCTTGTGTCTTTATTTGTTGTGCGAATCAAGAGTTAAGAAAAAGAAAAGCACTTGACTTATAAGATGCTAAACAAAAATACACTTTAAACCACAGGTACTGGTAGAAGTATAGAAACACTTGCAAATGTCGAACATACTAGCTCGGTTTGAATGCATTGAAATGATGAAACGAATAGCTCAAAAAGCAAACATTTGCTAAACTAGTGATAGAAATGTGACAATATATGATTATGTTTAGCTGTCTTTCAGGAATAGAAAACAAAAATACACTTTAAACCACAGGTACTGGTAGAAGTATAGAAACACTTGCAAATGTGGAATTATCACTTGAGCAAAAAGTGCAAAAGAAAACTAATACTTTTTTTGTCATGTTGAAGTCAATGAGGTCTTATTATTTATTTGAGCCTGGCCTTTATTAACCTTCATATGCCATTATATAATAATATTACAAAATATATCAAAAGAATTCTAAAATATTAAACAATGTGTGTATTGCAAAACTGCAAAATGAACATCTTTCCTCTAAGGTGTTTGGCCATGTGCTTGAGTCAAAATGCCTCAGGGTATCTACAGGTCCTGAGGTCTAGGTAATACCATATATTGCAGGTATTAATGAAACATATAGTATATCCAGCATTAAATTATTTAAGTTAGGCTAAATTACATTACTTGCAGAAAATCTGAAGTGATTAGAGAGCCTCTTTAAGAAAAGTAAAGTTCCCCAATTTGAAAATAGTTCTTGCTGAAGCACTTAAAGATCAATGAGGCCTGAAACTGTAATTTGCAGATGTTTTGTTTTCTTTTAAATATCTGTCTGTCTTTTAAGCATTACAAAAACACAGCATATTTCCACAGCAGGATCAAACTACAGCGGAGCAGAGAAAAGCCATCTGCACCAAGTTTTGCGATGAGTCAAACATCTTGAGTAGCAAATGGGGGAGATGCTCCTCTTGTGATGCCTGTGGAGTTTCAGCAGCAGGTTCTTCCCCTATTCCCGACAATGGACAATAATGTTGTCCATTTAGCTGTTTGAGTGATCACAGCATTAACTAACTGAGTTTTGGAGCCCTATTGTACGTAAATACAATACCCTCACCCCACCCCACTCCAACATAAATGTACTCCCTCACCCTGAAAATCACTTATTGTATTTCTACTATGAGATAATTACTCAGAGTCTTCATACTTGTACATGTACACAGCTGAAATGTCAAATAATTATGTGCATTCAAAGCCTTTTAGTACTGTGGGCTAACTCCAGTGTTTGCATAATGAAGCACTGCATTAAGAAATCTTTTTACTCTTATTGTAATTAGGACAAATATTCTTTCTGTTGTAACGGGCTGCTTATTCCTACAGATGCATTCCAGCCTCCTTGCCTGTTTAGTGTCTTGGCCTGGTTGCTCCATATTTATTAGAAACACGTCTTTAAAAATGAACTCTCGGTGTATGGTAAGAGATGTTGCACTTACCGCTTCTAATTCTTATGCTGGTCAATAAAAAGTATCCAGCAATGCTTCTGAATGCATAAAGCACGATGAGGTTGCCAATAAAAAAACAAGCTTTGATTCAAAAGTTCCTGAAGAAGCCCATTCTGTCGATTCACTGCCTCTAAAAGCAAATGTTACTGCTCTGCCTGAAGAATTATTAATCGTTCCCCACTCAAATATTTTCCCATTCCCTCTCTTGGATGGGCCAGTGTTTCATTTCTATGGCAAGCACGAGCTGCCATTTGCAGACTATGAGAGCAAATGTTAATTTGCCCCGTGTGCATTTCTGTGCCAGAGGAGCCATAGGGCTGGAAGCTAACACAGTGCTAAAGAGAGGATGGGCTGACTTGAGTATTTACATAAGGTAATGTGATTGAGTTGTTCCAATAGATTCTTCCCTTCCCTCAAAACCCTTGGGTGAGGCAAGGAATAGGACGTGTGTGTGTGTGTGTGTGTGTGTGTGTGTGTATGCGTGTATGTGTGTGGACAAACACTGGTCTGGCCAATCATCACACTATTGCAGCACAACTGTTGCCTCATATTTTTCAGTAGCTCCTGCTGAGATGGAGCGACACATCATATAGACATCATCTACTCCAGATTATGTGATAGAATAGAATAGAATAGAATTCAACTTTATTGTCATTGCACATGCACAGGTACAGGGCAACGAAATGCAGTTTGCATCCATCCAGAAGTGCTTTAGTGATATAGATATATTACAATATATATTAGCAATAATATAGATATGTGAGTATATTACAGAAATGGGTCTATTATGGTATGTTATAATGTACACGGTATGAAGTATGTTGTGAATATTCTATAACTATAAGTATGTACAGGCTGTAGTGAGTACAAGCTATGTACAGGATATGAACAGGATATAAATATGAAAAACTATACAGAATATGAAATGAAATAAATAACTTTACAGAATGTGGGATATACAGCTATACAGAAATGGGAACTATGCAAGTTGTAAACAGTTGTAGGATTAAAGATTATCGAATGTACAGAATGATTATTTACACAGAGCTATACAGTAGTGCAGTTAAGATAAGTGAGGGTGTAGATAGTTTCTACAGAGGCTATATAAAGTGCTAGTGGTTGTGAGTGGTGGTTCAGTCCATGTTATTATTGTGTTTGAGGGTACAGTTGTACAGTCTGTCAGGATCATCTTCTTCTAGTCCACAGATGGTACATGAACAGGTATGGAGCAGTTTTTAGACTTCTGGAGTAGGTGCTGGTACACTGTTATGTCATCTGCTTATTTTTCGTTACTGTTAAGTCCCTTGAGACTTGCTTCTCACTAAAGTCCTTAATTTTGGACTTTACTATTAGGACTTGGCCATCACATTTGAATATATCTTTGTCTATATTATGTATTATGCTAGTAAAAGCTTAACAGTAGTATAAAGATGGAAAAGCAACCAGTGTCTAGTGCTGCATCAGATATCTGTTACTCAGAAATAGCACCAGGTGGGACAGTTATGCTAATAATCTAAAGATAATGGATATAAGTTGCTGTCAGGTGGCTATCAGTATTGCAATAACAAGGGATGTATAGGTTTGCAAATCAATCTATTACACACATCTACCTTTAGATGCTATCTTAGGATATATTTACATTGTCTGATACTAAATCTACTACATAATGTGTCATAGAAGTGTTAGTTTGTGGACAGCTTCAGACAAATACAATATCTTAGCAAACAACTATACAAAATTATAATTTACAGACACACCGAAGTACATTTGATTTGGACATTTCTAAAGGTCGATATTATTGATTTTAAACCCGGGCAGCAATCTTTTTTCCACAAACTGAATGGTTGTCTCATCCAAAGCTAAATGGCTTTACACAGCAGAGGAGAAAAAGGGGAGGAGGGAGGAAAAGCAGGTCAGCTGTTGACATGGACAAATGGGGATATAGCATATACACTATAGTGACCCAAATAGGACCCAAAGGTACAAATATTTTTATATTATATAAGATTTTATTGTATTTTAAATGACTCTAAGATATTAAGGCAAGCAGGTGGAAAAATATGGAAAAAAATGCATAAACAGACATCAGTGTGTTTGTATTGTGCTTGCTTGACAGCTTATGTGAAGACTATTCGGAACAGCTAAGAACTGAGAAGGTCAAACTTTCATAGCCTAAAAAAAATACATATTAGTGTTTTAATTTCTTAAACTCTTATTTGATGATTTCTTCATTATTAAGCATTTCCCTGATGATTCAGCCACATGGTGGTGCTGGTGGACTTCTGACTGTAGTCCATCAAGCGATTATCTGTCACACACACTGCCTCCTTTCAATCCTACATCATCTCATTCTCACTCCCTCTTGCTTTGACTTATCACATCCTCAGCCCTCTCGCGTCTGCTCTTTTTCCTTAACATAATGTGAGATGAGGTGAAGTGTTATGGCAAATTAAGTAAAATTAAGACAAGGGAACAGCTCTACTCACCTATGTCGTGCGTAACTTTTATTGCACAGCTACTGACAGAGCCCTGCCAGTACTGCCCTTGGACATGGGTGTTGATGACAGACTGCAGACCATGAAAGGAGTGGGAGTGTTGCATCCAGTGGAGGTGGAGGTGCCTGCACAACATATTATCAGTCACCCTCAATGGTTTGTTTTGTTCTCTTTCTCTTTTCACACTTGGTTTGCTATTTTTTCCTCTCCTCCCTTTTTGCATCCTCTGTTTGGCTGCGTGCCCCCCCCAACCCCCTTCCACGTCTTTGTTCTCAAGTTCTCTGTCTTTCCCCGGTTTTCTGTTAAGGTCTTGTCATTTGCTCAAATCTCGAGGTCTTTACCTTTTCCTTCATCCACATTCTGCTGTTATCTGTACCGCCACCTTCTTACCAACATCTCCCTTTTCCTCATTCTGCCAACCACTCTGCATGGCACCTGTCTAATTCTCCTTGTACCCACTCTGTGGTGCCACTCATCGCTTGCTCCTTCACCCTCCCCTTCTTCCTTTCCTGGCTCTCTCTGCCCTGGCAGTCTGACAATTGTTGGAGCATACACCACTAAGCAGTTATCACCAGCTCACAGAGGTGTGTGTGAGTGTGTGTTTGCACGTGTGTGTGTGTTCATGTGCATATGTATGTTGGGCAATAATAGAAAGAGAATGCGTATATGTGAGCATGCGTGTCAGTGTGTGCGTTTTTCTGTTTATAATGAGGTGTACAGCTCTTGTGTTGACTAAAACAATAAAAACAATGTGTCAGACAGGTTCCATTATATTGGAGCTCTTTATGGCTCTTCTACTCTAGTGTATGTTTTTTTTAAAAATTTGCAACAATGATACTGAAAGGCTGTGACTCCTCTTCAACCACTGCCAAATATCCCTTGTGTCTAGCCGCTCTGGATCCATATAAAAGGCACTCATTCCTTTGTCTTCAAGGTTTTTTTTTTCTAGTTTTGGTCCCATCTGTCATTGGGAGGGGGTTGAAAGAAATGAGGAATAAACCCAGCTGGAATCCTTTGTCTGTTGAAGGGAGATCACATTGTAGTACGACCAGGACAATGCTGTTTTGGCCTTATGGGTAATGAGAGGTGAGGGACATACGCTTCATTCTTCTGGAACCAGGAATGCCAAACAATCATCGTGAAGGAAACCGATTCACGAGTGTTGGATTTGTTCTCCTTGATACAGTGAATCATGTTTAAAACTTTTTCCAAGCTATCTTCTTTGTCATATTTTAAATGGAGGACAAAGGCATTCATGTGAAGAATGAGGTACTGGAAGGGAAAATCCAGTGGAAATCATCTGCTATAATATTGTTTGGTGATTGTGGTAACTTTATTTAGATGGAATTTAAAAACTCCAGATTAAAATGTGCTTCTACAGTCAGGCCAGAGCAGGATACTCAGAAAGTAAATGAAAAATGCCAAACAAAATTTAGACAGCACCGAGTGAGTAAAACAACAGGAGAAACAGAAGGAAATTTTCAAAATGCACAATGTTTTATAAACAGTAAAAGTATAAACAATAAACCAGACAGTTTGAAATATTGAACATGGTATAAAACTATTATATAGGGCAATAGGAATTCATATGTACCTTGACGAAAGTTAAAGAAAATATGCTTCACATACAAACATCTACTGCAGTCATAGTTTTCCAAACAAAAAAGGTACTACTGAAAAACAAATGAAAAAAAAAATTGAATTCAACAGCGTGTTTCGATTCGATGATAATTGTGTGTGCAAATTACGGTGCTGTCCTTACTTTTGATTGGACATGCACAGCAGGGAGTTGAAGTTGGGTTCCTCGTTGCTCTCATTCTATACAATAAAACTGTGAGAATGGTGGTGCTAACATGCAATATAAAACTCATTAAAATTTCATTTCATGGGGTGAGTTGCACATCCTCTAGCTGTGACAATTTACCCTCCACCTTTAAAAGGGAAATAATTCTGACACTATGGCTATTTGGATTAGAGTGTAAATATAGAAGTGGATATAGCTCCACGTAATGATCCAGGAATTACATAAAGTACTGCATTCTTTGAATCTGTAAAATCCACCTACAAGCATATAGTGTCAGCTGATTGGGAAAAAAAGACAGTTAATAAAAATCACAGAAGTGCTTGACGAGTATGTTTGTTTAGTCATCTCTGCTAACTTTATATTGTGGTTTAGTGATGGAACTAATGATAATTAGTTGTTTCGTGGCCACTCTAAAGCCAGGAGGCTTACAGGGTATCTAAAGGGGATGGCTGTTTGTTTAAAAGCACAAAACAGATCAGTTATATTGCTGCCCTGAAGGACAAATACATATGGCTACAGCAGAGGGGACGCTTGGAAAAATGAAATGAGCACGGACACGTCTTGGGAATAAAGGGAAAAAAGCATCAGTATTAGGGAGGTATGTCTTATTCCCCTTTCTATGCATAACTTGCAAATTATCTATGTTTTTATTTTCTTCTTGCCACATATTGGATAGCAAGCCCAAGAGACCTATTAAGGAACCAAGGGAAGAAAAACACCAGATTTCATCTGATTCCCAGGAGTTTAGAGTCTTACAGTGTTAAGAACACTTACTGGAAAAAGTCCACAGTAGTACAAAAGTTTTAAGTGAAGTTTTTTCTTTTTCTTTTTTTTTTCATGTGGTATTGATCCACTTATCATTTTCTTTCCCTAGTGTCTGCAGCAATAGTGCAAATTAGATAGCCCTAATGCAGCCCATGCACCATGATTCAAACTTCAGATGTACCAAACAAATAAACACACTAACAAACAAAAATCAAACAAAACCAAAAAAATGCAAATATAATATCATAATAGCTAATAATATAATAATAATACTATATCCTTTATTATTAATATAAAGCATAATAATACTACCGATAAACAGTAACATCACCAACAAAGGTGCTTTTATTAATCAACTAATTAGCCATTGCCATTTTGCCACAACTTATTCTTATAGTACTGCAGTTGTGCTACTTTAAAATAAAGAAACACATATTCAGACGGGTGTTCCAAATTATTACTTTTTTGCTTCTTCATTTTCATGATGAGACTTTCTTTGAAGACATTTTTGATACATTTCTCTCTTTTACCCTAAATAAGAGTGCGTACCTTTGTTAGTAAAGTCAGAAAACAATTACAAAGATGACTTTAAGTGTTCAAGTAATTTAACCTAGATGAATAATTTGATGCAATTTTTGTTTACTTTTAAAATAAAAATGCACAGAAAAATCCTGTGTAACATCATGCTATTGTGTAGATGGCCATTATCATACGACAGATGGTGTTATCAGAAGATAGAAATATAAAAAGCACTTTTATTCCCATTTTTTGGTATGCCACAAAAAATATAATACTAAAGTCACGAGTCATTAAATTTGGTGACCTCACATAACAGCTTTCCAAATTCAACCCGAGAGGAGGACTAATGAACCAAAAAGCACCTGAAAACATATGTGGGTGTGCTACACATTGTGGTTATATGACTTTGTTGCTTAAAAAATGATGGTAAGACTGTATTTGGTGACTTAATGCCTCTGTATTTTTCTTATTCCCCCCCCAAACTTTGCTTTCTAACTTACCAGCAAAGGTCATCTACTGGAAATAGTCAAAAAATTGCAAAAAGTTCCAAATTACACTAAATGGTGCAATCTAATGCATGCAGAATATTCTCATTGAATTACTTTGGTGAATAAAATCACGCTGTCTCGTCTGAATGTGGAGACATTGTTCTTTTAAAGTACACAGTAGGAACTAAGTGCCTTGGATTTCCATGACAAAGTCTATAGTAGTATCACACAGGCTAGAGGTGAATATTAAACAAATGTCCTGGATAAGGATAAAGATGCTGAAACACAGCACAATAGGAATGTGATGTTAGGAAATGTATTTTCTTTCAGTGTCAGAGGTTGAAAGCAGATGACTGAATCCGCTGCAAGAGAGCATTTTGCCCATAGGATTAAGATTGGATGGCTGGGTTTAAACCTGTCAAAAGAGCAGACTCAAATCCCTCACTCACAAACACTTTATGGTTCTCACTTGAGGTGCTTGTGAGCAGTGGTGAAAGGAGATATTTCTCTTTCATGCCACCTACTTCAGAAGCCATTCAGCACATCAACTGGATTGTGGAGAATTTGTAGGGCACTGAGCAAAGAAGTGAGATCAGGGAAATTAGTTATCATGCTTTCCCCCCCACATTTTTGACGGCCCTATTACAATTCACTCAAAAAATGTTCTTCTGCCTGCTGCACAATTGTAGAAAAGTAAGTACTAAGTAGCTTTAAGTTTATCATCTAAATGCAATATTGAATTGTTTCCTCTTAAAAAAGGGCACATTTGAGTCTCATTATGATTGCAGCTCTGTCATTAAAGGTAAGCTCAAATCATTTTGGTACCAAAAGCGTCTCAAGAAAATTGGTTGTAAATATAATATAATGGCAACCGGGAACCCAATTCATTATTAATGTGTTAAAACTGCATTATAACCCTTGGTTTATGTAAAGCATCATTGAGCGCGCAAATAATACTTAGTTAAATATAGAAAATAATTAACTTGAGCACAAAACTATTTGTGTGTGGCAGTACTTTTTGGATGTGTCTTTAGTGTGATGGAGAGCATCCAAGGGGGAAATTGGAAGGGCAAACAACAAAAACAAGAAATGATTTCTGAGAAGTTGTTTGAGTGGAATCACAATGTCTTGTTATTTTGCAAAATTATACTGTGTTTGCATAAAGAGCATAACACTTGGGAATTGCCTTGTGTATCATGCAAATGTTACCCCTTAGACTCCTTTCACCAGTTTCTTGTTGCAATTTGGAATATCTTCAACTCAGTGAATATTGATTTATCAGTGATAAGGTTTTCACCTTCAGGTTCGCGATATCCTGCCATCATTTACTGCAGAGAAACAAAGAAATGCAGTCAAATTGTAATTTTATATTTATGACATTATATATTTAAACCATTTCAGAATAACAAAAATAGCTAAGAACAAACTGAAAATATGTAAGTTTGAGATTCCAAGTCTGAAGTATATTTCTGAAATGAACATGAAGTATTAGCACTTGGATTCACAAGCCTTTTTTGGGTGTTAGATCCAATTTACAAACAGGGAGTGTATAGAAGATTATGCTTAAAGACCCTCCACAGCCAACATCAAAATATCCCAGTACACACATCACTAATCACTAAACTTCTTTAATTCTTTATTTTAATGACTATTATCATGAGATAAGAAGCTAGCAGGCATAATTAGATAGCGCAGCTCCAGCTAAAATGTTTCTGTTGTCAGTCTGAATCTTTAATGCTTCATCAGTCCAGGGAGCTGCAATGGAGTTTAATATACACTTGGCCATTTGTACTTTTAAATGCTTGGTGCCTGCTTCAATATAATGTTGCTATGTTACATCAGCTATTGCAAGCCATTTAATTGAAAAGAACTATTAAAGGCCTTCGGTGCATTGGGATAGCAAAAGTAATGGCAGCCACAGGGGAGATAACTTTGAGTGGAAAGTTCTCCAGAGAGAGTTTCTCTGGACACACACACTAAATTCTGGGTCAATAGAGCCCCCAAAGAAGTTTAAGCTTTACCTCTGTCAAGTATAGACCACAAATCTTTGTTTCTTTTCACATTCCATGAATATTGACAATTTGTCATCCGATGTTATGAGTACTTTTGCTATCTGTATTTTATAATTCATGGCCTCATTGATCTATGTAGACTGGTATTTTACATGGCAGGCAATATATATTATCATAGCAGAGTAAACGCAGGTGTTTCTAATATAATTATGATGACTCAGTCTCTTTAGCTAGCATATGCAAGGCAAAACCTTAGAAGTTGCATACCTGGATGAAATTGAACCATTAGTAATTACACATTTGCTTTTTCTGTGACATGTCAAAGCGTCTGCAAAAAAGCACCTATAGGCAGGTGAAAAATGTCACTTTTTATCTGATCCAAGCTATGTATGAAATGTGTATTTCAACACATGCCTATTTCAAGTTACATGTTGGAAGTAACTTGAGGCTATTCTTTGCTGCTGTTCTGCAGTCTAAATGAATAAATAAGCAGTGTGCAAGAATTTCAAAGGCTCTGAAATCAAAGCAATTTACAGCTTTATTTAGAAAGGATTAGTTTGTATGGGGGTGTCAGTTAATTTGATGTTTCTGTTGCACTGCCAGGCAAAGTCGATATAACCTGAACTGACCAGGGTCGTGCTGCATTTATTTAATATCCTTTGTCGTGTTTACCATCTCGTTGTTACACACATTATGTTACGAATGGTGCCAACAAAAAACAAATGCGCCATGTATCGATAGATGGGAGCTCTTCCGATCAAATAGTTTCAGAAATATATGGATTATGTATTCAAGGGAAGTGACTTCTGGCAGGGGTTCTTAGTTTGTTAACTTGAGGTCTTGCTCTTCTAAATGCGTGCATACAATCAGAGTTGTTGTATTCATGACAATTGTTTAAGAGAGAGCAACAATGATGATGAAACTCTGGGAAACTTTTGTAAAGGAACACTGCAGAAAACTAACAGGGCTGTGCTTCAGGCTGAGTGGAGGGTTGACAGATGAGTCCCGGAAAATGAAAAAAAGTCAAACTTGTTGATGCATAGACACACACCTGCACACACACGCCCATGCACACACTGTACATCGTGTTTTGATTAACCTCAATGTGACCATTCAGACTGACTCTCCCTTTAGTGAGAGTCAAGGTTCTGCAGTGTTTTTGGATATTTCAGCATTTCTGCGATTGACACAGCTGTGTGCACCCTTGGCAATAAAAATACAATAAAGGCGTTGTTACCTTCACTCGATTAATTGGCATAACTGGCATAACCTCCTTGTGAACTTCACCTGCATCGATTTTAGTTATTGTTATAATCATGTTCAGATGGGCATTGTCATAACAAAGAGGTCAGATGTATATATTGTGGCTTTCCATTTATTATGAATTGTTGCTCTGGAGCCCTGCTCTCAAAATAAGTATTGATTAGGAAGGGCTGACGGTAGCTGTGTTTGATTATTCATGTGAGGACTTACCTGGTTAGGATCGATATGGCCCCAAGGATGGGAACTATACAAATGCTCATACGTGTCGATAAACGCATACACACACAGTACGGGGCACAGAAGAAAACATGACCATGAAAATAAAATATATTTCTCAGTCGCATATGAATTTCCTTTGTTTTATTCATTTAGTTCTTTTTTTTTTGTCTGAATTTTGCATTCAAATAAGAAAGTGTCAGACTTATGCAAGGTATTTTGCATTTGCGACAATATTGGTAATGCATCATTTTGTTTGCTAATTCTACAGTTGCTCTAAGTAGAATGAAAACATGTCAAAACAGCAGCAGGAAGATTGTAAGTAAGCTTGCAATTAACAACCATCAAATTTCTTTAGTCAGAAATGCTGCGAGCTGCTAAAACCCGGCTCATATTCTATTTGTCACTGCCAGCACTAACAAACCTGACAAGTTAAGTAAACAACAACACAATAGAAACACAAACAAGAGCCTATTACCTGTGGCAGACATCGTGCCTGTGCTTGTTTCTCTGGATCCAGTGGAATGGTAATGGTTGGACAATGATGGGAATGGAAGCAATCTCCTCATTGTAAATGAATGTACAGCTGCTGAATTGTTTCACCCAAAGAAATCAAGACGAAAAACCCCATCAATTAGCAGGCACACACAGAGGCACGGTGTGATGTGAATGACAATAATCAAGGCCTCCTCCTCCTCCTCCACAGTAACCAACATCAAACATCCAGCTGGTAAAGCGGTCTGAAAATGAGGGACGAGCAACTCTGCGCTCCCTCAGAAAGAAATGCTTACTAATAAGTGTGGCAATATATTTCGGTTTTGTTCTCCCTTGAGGAAGTAAGTGCGTGGAGATTTGTGAGTAGAGGGTGTTTGTTCCAGCGCACGATTGTATTAATGCAAAACCCCCCCACCCCCCCAAAAAACCCCAGCTGTGTTTGATACTTATAGTGGAGCAATCGATAAAACACTAAATTTGAGCACAATGGGGCACCTGGGGGGTGGGGGTGGGGTCGGGGTGGAGGGTGGTGAACGTATGGAAATTGTTGTTTGTGCGGGCATTTGTCTTTCCGCATGCTATACGTCTCTGTGTGCGAGTGTAACCAAATAATAAAATGGGCACACAGAGCAGCAGGTGAGCCTACTCCCACGTGAGGACCCTGCGGTGAGGCTCCAGATTTGGCTGAGGAAGTGCAGGAGGCCTTATCAAAAGCCCAGGGAACAACAAAAACCTCAGCTGCACAAAGGACTCCTCAGAGAGAGAAGAATCTCTCATTTAAAAAGAAGCCGGCTGCATCTGTTTTCTCTGTTTGTTCTAATTCCACACACATGAGGCTCTAACTGTATTTTTTTCCACCGCGAAAAAAAATAAAGGATTGAAGAAGAAAAAAGAGCTTTATGCCATGTAGGTCTCTCTAGCTTTGTCATGGTGTGACAAACGCATTATAGAGATGAGCTACAACAAAGATCTCATACAAATAAATATGTATAGCCACTACACTTATGCTAATCTGTTGTATTACTTCAAGATGATGGATCTGACCTGACTGGTAAATTCTTTGTGGTGCATAAACCCTCATTTTTGCATATCAAAATGTCGTGCCCCTTCTTGCTTAAATACATTTATTTGCTATGAGGCTCAGTATAGTAAGGTGTTTTTTTTATTTACCCTTTTTTTTCTTCCCCAAAATGTAAAAGCTTCCTCAAAAGTTCTGGACATGTTTTCTTCCTTTGCATTCTCCCTCTATTCTTACACTGCATAGGTTCAAGAAATATTTAATCCGATACTTAGGTTTATAAAATGTATTTTTATGCAGAAAGTATGATGAGAGCACATTGCATTCTCCACTGCTGCTCTTCTAATCCTTAGACTATTATTCACCCTGTGCAGAAAGTCGAGGCTGAGGCATCTTGAACAGATTAGAACTTGGGGAAAAAAAAGAGTCAATGTCATAAAGGCTGTATTTTTCAGCCTTTAAATTATTTGTGTTTAGACATGGAACTACAGCAATTGTGCAACAAAAGCAGTCACTACATTGTCTTTTGGTGCGAGACAAACTCCACCGCAACAGCAATCGAGGTGACGAGCTCAGCCCGGTCCTTTTTATCTTCGTTTCTCGTCGGGGGAGTAGTTAAATATTTTCAGCTCTAACTTCACATTTTCACACAAATGGCCATCCTCTGCTTTGAAGTGCTGCGTATTCTGTCCTTTACCTCGGCGGAATGTATACTCAGACACTTCTTGGCAACTCTTCACGCAAAGCACAACACTCAAGGTCAGTTTGGGCTCCCTGGCAACAGTGCAATACATTTGGCGCATTGTCAGGCTATTTAATCAAGATTGGCTCTCTGTGTGTCAGATCGACGTGGACGTTCCTTTTATCTGAAAAACTGCTAAGTGAGGCGGGCGCCCCTCCCGGAAGGTGAGGCACCCAGAAGGATAGAGAAGGCGACAAGATGTGTCTTGCTAGAAGGGGAAAGTAAGAGCGGATTTTGCAGCGCATCACTGTTGTGGCTCTTAGAAGTCCTTGATGATGCCGTCATATTGATTAGACTCTGCTGTGGTGACCCACAGTAAATCTATTTGCAGATGACCGCTGCAATACAAAAAGCTTTCGCAAATAGGGCAGCGAGAAGAATAAACAGAAACATTCCGCCAACTGATTTTCAATCCACTTAACCTCTCCACTTCTCATTCCAACAATAACAGGGCAGTAGAAAGGGACAGAAGAACAACGGATGGGAGGGGAGTAATTTTGCATCTCATCTGTTGACAGTCAAGTATGTTGTTATCATTGTGTGCTGCCCTCTAGTTTATCTCCCTCTGGAAGATAGGGGCTTGCTTCTCATGACTATAGGGCCAGACAGCCAATTATCTATGTGCCCTCTATCAGATGTGATTTATATCACTATGTTGTCCCTACTCTGCTGTCCCCTCTCTGCCTGTGATCAATCACTGGGCAAACACAAAACAGGCCTTTACCAAAACAAACAGTTAATGTTCTGGATTGACTGCTAAGGAGACTGAAGATATTAATTGGTTTAGATCGTTACACAAGGCAACACACTGACATTGAGAAAACACAAACAAACCAACAAAAACTTAAGGCACTTTTTTCCACATAGGCAAAATAAATCCACTGTTAGATACTCAGTGCTGTGAACTGCGAGGATGAAGGCTGTTTTAATTCTGCCTGAGGACTAATGATGCTAACAATACTAACAGCGTTAATCTGTTTATAACTTTAACCCAAGAACATATCTGTTGAACAGCTAAAACTTCAAAACCAAGTCTGGTACGTATATAGTTGTTTTTGGCCATGTGGTGGTTTTAGAAACATCAGTGATCATTTGGAGTTGTTAGAGAGGTCACTCTTTACCCCACTGGTAGTTAAATACAACGAATGCAACTGAAAACAGCCCCGAACTGCCTCCTGTCATCCATAAATAATAGAATTCAGAGGTGCAAGTTGAATATTTACATATGAATAGCAGCCCTATGTTTTAATATTTAAACCATCAATGAATATCATGTAAATCTTTATGTAGACACTAATATGTATGTGTATGTTAAATCATTTACTCTTTTGTTTGCTTTTCATGCTTAAATGCTTAAAAATAAATTTAACCATAATACATTTAATACTTAAAAATACAAAAGTATCGGTTTAACTGGAGGGATAGAAGGTCGGGGTTTTTTTGGGTTTTTTTTTTAACAGAGTTAACGCAAACACTGCAGAGGGCTAAAGTCTGAAGGGGTGCTGTGCTCAAATCAACACTGACTATCTGATTAGCAAGAAACCGTCCAGGTCTCCTGTTTCTTGACGCTGTGAAAGCCCACAACATGAAGCATTCACGGCAATACAGGTATGGAGAAAGCAACTCTCCTATGTATTTTTGTATTGTGAGACTGTAGTGAATATTTCAGGATCATGATGTGATCAATACCAGAAGGCTGTCTGGTTAATGATGTAGAACCTGCGTATCGTCTGAGAGACGAGAGACGGGCAGAGCCGGGTTTGTGAACTCTCCTCTTTCATTAAAGACGTGATCAGTAAGCACAACATGTCTCTCACTCAAGGGCACCGTTTTAAGAAGCCTCTTACTAAAGAAACTTTTCTTACTTAGAGTATGTGGATGTAACTATATGTGTGTGGAAAGAATGAGAGGAGGAAGGAAAAGCTAACTGGATGAAGAAATGGAATTTCTCTCCCCCCTGCCCCCCTTTAAGTAAATAGGTCATAGGATAAAGTGCATCTGATGAAAGCATTACATGAGCTGGTCAGCTCTGCTGCTCCAGAAATCCAAGGTTATGGTGTTTGAATACAACAATGTAGCACCGAACTATTCATTACTTATTAGAGATCTTAGATGTTATTTTTTAAACTGCATTAACGCAGTTCTGGTTTAATCCTGTTAAAATGAAAACACATGCAGATAGGCCTTTTTCCACTGATTGTTTTCACACATTTCCGCCAAAAAACCCCCGGTGGCAATAATGAAAAGCTGGCACAGCTTCCCAGTATTGTTGCTCTAGCTTTTGGATTTGCTACAGCAAAAGAAAATTTGCCATCATTTTGATCAAACGTGAGTGAAAGCCACAGCAGAGAGAAGCCTCTCGGTGAAAACTCAAGCCCAACTTAAGCTACTTAACGTTGTCAAAATGCGGCTGGTTCTCAAAAGGCATCAAGGCAGAACTGGCTCCACACTGGCTGGTGAAAAGGAGGTAAGAGTGCACTCAACCACAAGGTAAAACATGTTACAAACTTTCACAAGTTTGTACTTTTTAATTTTCATCTTTCTGCTCTCCTGCAGATATCTTTCTTCCACATGCTTTTTTCCTCTTTTTGCTTCACCTTCCCACTTTTTTGCCATCGAACGTGATGGCTAAGCAAGAAGATTGGCAACGCTGCACTCTTTATTAAAACAAAGGTTGTGCTGATAAAGACAGTCACGCTCGCCCGCCCCCACACCAATACAATGGTCAGATTTGAGTTCCTCTCTGTTTGAAGTGACAAAGGAAATCTGGATAATTGTATGATTGATTCTCTTGTGTTCTTCCTCCACTTCACTGAGCAGGCTTTATTTAGGAACTGAAGAGGGAGAGAAATCTTGAGATGCAAGATGCTTGAGCCTGCAGAGACTTGCATGTGAGCTGAATGCACACTTAAATGTACACACACACACACACACACACACACACACACACACACACACACACACACACACACACACACACACACACACAAACCCACCAACTATTTTTGGAGTGTGGTTTTGCGCATTGTTGAGTGTGTGTGTGCATCGATGAGTCAACTGACTCTTTCTCTGCCCTTTGTCTCTCTGCCACTTCCACCTCAGAAAGCCAAGGAAGATCACATTAAGTGGGGCTGCTGTTGCGTAGCTGTATTTGGCTGAGTGCTGAGGGAGATATGGGGCAAGGCATTACTCTAAGTCAGTCCCTACAGGCTTCAGCCGATCCAGAAACAACAAGGCCAGTGTAATTCACGGAGCCAGACATCCTCACTTCAGTGGTTCAAGGCCTGTTATAAGCCCATGGCTTCTTTGAGAGAGGACATTGTCTCCTATTGACCAACATGTGTGAGAATACATCACTCTGTCATTTTTTTTCCCAGCCATTTGAAAAGTCATGGAAATACACATTACATTTCATTTTCTAGTATTAAATTAACCTCTTAAACACAACTGCCACTGCACTCTGATCCTTCATGATTATGAACATGATGTGACAGTCACATTTCATCATCATTCAGCAAAGAGGCTAATGAATATCAAAAAAAGCTGTCCCAGCTAATACGAGCCTTTCCAATATGATCCTAACAACAATAGCGTGTTAAGATGGAGGAGTACTGTTTTGAAAAACTGTCAGTTTCAAGGGTATTTCTTCGTTTTTCTACATGATAAAGAAATGCTTCTGTAGCAAATGCAAAAAAGGTGTCAGCATGATTTAAAATGGAATACATTTATATTAAAATAAATTGTAAATAAATAAAATATCCATACATCCATCTTTTTTTTTTAATTGTGGCAATCCCGATAATAATAATGATGATAAATTTCATGTTTTAAATCTATTGAAATACTTTTGCATTACCACAAACTAAAAGAGTACACAGGTATTGCACCTTCATTTGTACTTATTTTTCATAAAGTCAAGTTGAGGTCCTCGCCTGTGACCTGATCCAGATCGCACTGGAAACAGATGTTTTTGTGCTGCACATTTTTGCAGTTGAGGGACACTGATATCTCCAGTTATATTGCCAGGAATGTAAGGTTATTTTTTAAAACTGCTGCTGCTTCTTGAACCTTTCAATCTTGACTCTATCTCAGACTTGCTTTTCAGTTGTAATTTGGACTGGTTATATTTACTCATGCTTGCGTTATACATACTTGTTCAACTAGCTGTATCAATAGAACTTTAAGGTTGCATGTACACATTACTTGACAAGAAAGCAATGCCGATCACTAATTTTGGGGACGCTGAGGTAACCGGGACTCATGAACAATAACTCTTGAGATGACATTTAGCAAATCACGTGAATTCCCAGGTGTTCAGAAACAGAGTGACTTTCCATAAGCTCCGGAACTGGTGACAGACTGACCAGAGTAATAGTTGTTTATTTCTACCTAAACTTGTGCAGTTCTGTAAAATTAGGGTAGGGTATCACAATGCCAGGGGATTGCATTGTGTTCATGTGCCAGCTGGGAATCCAGGGCTCATTTTTACATCCCACTCCAGCCATGCACCTGCTCTACTCGTGTAGCTGAATGGACAATAGAGGAAAAATGCTGTCATCTGTGCACTTTTTCTCCTCGTGTGAATGTTAGGAAGGATATTATTGCAGATGACAGACATAATTCTCTCATAAATAATTCTTCAAGTAATTATATCTTAAGCTGTTTTCCACATGTGTTACAAGGTTTACATAATCAGGATGTGTATGTATGTGACAATTAATTTCATATTTTTTCATGTTTTAAATGATGACAATAAAATAATGAAATGTTATTACTGACATAATAAAAAAGCCTTTATGACCATAAGTAAAGGTTTATTTCAAAGATGTGAGACTGAAGTGCAATGGTTGACGCAAATACACAAAATTATGTTAATATTAGAATCAGTCCACCATTCCTGTCAGCTTTTGCTCTCTTGAAATCTGAAAGCTGCTTTTAAGTAGTTCATCTGACATCCAGATGTTTAGAAGTGGATGTCTTAAATGTCTGAAATGCTTTATTGTTAGATATATTACAAAAATAACCAACTTAGTTGTTCGGGTTTAGTTATCATGAAACAAACAAACCAAAATAAGAAAATGAAGGGCTTTTGCTTGGAGCCAGTAATGGTCTGATAATGCAAAGGTTGACTGAGCATGAACTAATTGGCTCACTATTGTTAATCAATATACTTTTTGCATGCTCCAGGGGTAATAGCACTTAATTATTCTGGTCAAAGGTATTGGCTATAATTGATGTGCTGGATATAAAGATAAAAACAGTACGAGAAAATATCCCTAACTTGATTACTGAAACCTTGATTACTGTGTGAGATGTACTTTTAAATACAAATAGAAATCTGGGGGACTTTTCAAAGTTAGGACTAATGGGAATACAAGAGGTAAAACCACTTGCTTTTGGTATATATGCTTTATGACAGATGGAACTCATTCAGGATTGGGTGATAACATCTCTAGGCACCATAGGAAACCTAAAAGGTCTGTTTTAGCTTCAGGTAAAAGTTGAAGATCATATTTGGCATCAGTCATGTCAGAATCCTATGTTAAAAAGGCTTCCTGTACATGGAACCCCCCCCCAAACAAACAAACAAACAAACAAACAAACAAACAAACAAACAAACAAACAAACAAACAAACAAACAAACAAACAAACAAACAAACAAACAAACAAACAAACAAACAAACAAACAAACCAAACCAAACCAAACAAAAAGTGCTTACTTTTTTTTCTTCTTGATATTAGGTTGTTGAACATGCACATATTCCTGTGTTGCTAAGGTTGCTGTGAAGTTTGTTCAGTTGGCCTGCATTTTCATTACTGGTGTTGTAGCCTTTAGGGCAGGGGTGCCCAATCCCGGTCCTCGAGAGCTACCGTCCTGCAGCTTTTAGATGCATCCCTACTCCAACACAGCTGAATCAAATGAATGGCTTGTTATCAGGCCTTTGCCAAACACGATGGCATGCTGAAGAGGTAATCAAACCATTTGATTCAGCTGTGTTGGAGTAGGGATGCATCTAAAAGCTGCAGGACGGTAGCTCTCGAGGACCGGGATTGGGCACCCCTGCTTTAGGGTAAGACACCACAAACAATGCTGCGCTGTGTGTAGTCACCAAAAAAACATTATTGCAGAAAAGGTGGGGCCAGTCCCTGGACAGATCACTGGTGCATCTCAGGGCCAACATGGAGACAGGCAACAGTTCACACTCATGATCTAATACTTCATTTGCTCTTAAAGTTAACTCCACTCTGGGAGAGTGAATCTTACGCTGCTTCTGCTCAGCTCTGCTGAGCATCATTAAAGCAATGGTTGGGACTTCCAGTCAATCAATCATTCAATCAATCAATTAATCAATTAAAACAAATTATTATGGATTTCAAAATCTTATTTGGTTTTCATATGTACCTATTTTCAGTGATATCAACTTTAATAGCAGGAAATTAACTAGGCATAAAATTCTTGCAGTGGCTAGCTGCATGAAAATATTCTGGAGGCACCCCTGTGTATAGTCCAAAATAATTTTTTTCCATATTTCGACTACACAAAATTTCTCTTTTTATTGTCAGAATACTTTTGTTCATTAGGAAATTCCGAGGAGTAGTATGAGTAATCATATGTGTAAGAATCTGGAGGTAAACTGGCTCAAATTGGTTGAAGTCCTAGTAAAAAACAAGAAAAAATGCTTATGGGCTTGCTGTGGACCCAAGAGGCTGCTTCTTACACTACTTAAGAGTACTAGCTTGATTTGTTCTAAAAACAAAACAAAACATAAACAAAAAACTGTCCCTGTCCTTGGGCTGGAATTTTTTTGAAGGTGATTTTTGTCCATTGACATAAATAACTTTAAAGCTTAGTCATGACCAGGGCATGCTCACAAACATTCGACGTTACAGTTCTGTAAACACATCTATGCACTGACTTACAATGAATTTTATAAAAATCAGTGTAACTTGCCCATGGCTACCCTTAAAATCAAATACTCATCTTAAACATAAAGCTCCATGACTGTGTAACAGCAAGGAAAGACAAACACATGTGAACAAGTGTAAGAATGTCATGGAAGAGTTCAAAAAATATAATTTGGCTGTAGCCAGCTGAGAAATAGTTTATGGCAGGTTGGTTATTGTTTGGTTTAAATAACATTTTTTGTGAATGGTGACAGAGAACTAGCAGACTCTGATGCATTGTGATATAATCTAAGGTGAAAGGTAGTCAAAGACATTTCTTGGTCTTGATTTTCCTTCTTTTTGGCTTCAGAAAGTAACTGCAGTGAGCACCGAGGAAAACAACTTATCTGATTTTCAGGGGAAAAAAAAATCACTGAACATAAATAGTTGAACAGTAAAGAAGATTCAAGCTTTATGTAGCTTCAACATCTGATCTCAACTGACATGAAACAAATTTAACATTAAATTAAAGTACTTTTTTTGTTCTAAAGCGCATTTGGATTTTTTATAAAATATTACATTTGCCGCATTGTGGCTGTGAAGTCCATGTCTTAGCACACTGGATATGAAGAAAACCAAGGCATCAACACTATTAATGTGTGTGTGTGTGTGTGTGTGTGTGTGTGTGTGTGTGTGTGTGCGTGCTTGCATGTGTGAGACAGAGAGAGAGCAAGAGACTAGAATGTGCCAACATTATTAGAGAATAAGCCTTTCATCCTGTTTCCCCACTCTTTTTGTATCTCCCAGGCAAAATGTCCAAAGACAGATAATACTCTCACCATCCTGACAAATGGGTCAAAACTTCATACTGTCGCTGGGATTATTGTATGACCCACTGAGACATGGCCAGTGGGAGGAGGCAATCTTGATTTGGGGCACTTTCAGGATCCCCTTCGATAGCATGGCCTCAGGTTTTACTAAGTTTCCACCCTAAAAGTGAGGGCACAACCTCAAGGAGGTGGGGGTGGGAATGCTGCTTAGGTTTACCAAGTATGTTGTTGCAGAATCAAAGCGCTTCATCCAGCTTTGCTTTTCCTCTCGCGCTGTCTCTACGTGTCTGCAGCCAGGCAGCTCAATCAGACACTGGTTATTCCTAAGGGTTTTATACAGTACATCAGCTATAAAGCAAAGCAGATGTAAAGGCTCTCGTTACACTGGGTGTACACAGATGCAGTGCTACAGGCATACTTTGCCATAAACAGACTGTAATCCTGTTCAACAACTTAAAGGAGAGTCCCATTGTATATCCAATTATGTTTTGTTTTTTTAAGATGTAGATAAATAGTGAATAGCAATCTTCTGCCTGGTAGAAGAGTCCAGGCAGAAGCGTGACAGTGTATGCTCCAACATGTATTATGGTTGTTGTAAATAGACAATTTAGCTTCATTTATTTTGTTTTGATTACATTTTGTTATGATTATTGTTATGAGTAACAGTAATTACACCGTGTGAAATGATACGAGTGTTCACTGAATGCTGCTTTTTAGCAATACCATAATATACATACAGAGTTGCATTCTTGATCTTACAATATACAAGGACAACTTTTATCAAATCAGTTTCTCTTACTCAAAGGATTTATTTATTTATTACATTTAAAAATGTAATTTACTGGCAATTTAAAGTGACATCAAAAAGACCTTTATTCTGTGTTTACATAGTGAGTGAAGTGAGGACACCGGTCATGCTACATGAACGATCTAATGAGGCTTGTGATTGGAAGAGTGACTACACAGAGCAAAATATGAAGCCAACATGAAGAGCTAATGAAGTATTTCATAGTCAAGTTTAATAAATAACTTGTGTATGTTGCTAGTGTAATGTACTCATTATCAAAACCTGGATATTATTGCTATCTATGTATCTGTCTATGTATTTTTCTTTATGTTTTGCTAGTACAGTGGGACTGTGGTTAGTGCTGTTGCTTCACAGCAAGAAGGTCCTGAGTTTGAGCCCTGAGCCTTTCTGTTTGCAGTTTGCTTGGGACCTCATGGTATGCAGTAAGTGGAGTTAGGTTAACTGGTGATTCTAAATTGCCCATAAGTGTGAGTATGAATGGAGTGTGAATGTCTGTCCCTCTGTGTCAGACTGGTGACCTGTTCAGGGTGAACCCTGCCTTTAGCCCTGTGGTAGCTGGGATAGGCTAAAGCCCCCCCTGCAACCCTAATAAGGATAAGCAGAAGAGAATGGGTGGATGGATATTTTGCTAGGGAAATGGGAAATAGGTGCAGCAATGAGCAAGCATACACTATATTACCAAAAGTATTCATTAAGTAATACAAATCATTGAATTCAGGTGTTCCAATCACTTTTATAGCTACAGGTGTATAAAATCAAGCACTTAGGCAAGCAGACTGCTTCTACAAACAGACTCCAAGATAAGAAGCTCAAAGAATGCCAGACAGTCAATTGGAACAGAAAGAGGAACTAACATGGATGACCAAGCCCTTGCATGGCATGTACCATCGACAGATAGGCGAAGTGGCTGACATCAAGAAATTCTACCAATGACTAGAAAAGAAAGGCTTAAAGTACAGCACTGAGGCTGTCATCACAACACCTCAAGAGCAGGCACTAAGCACTAGATGGCGCGAAATGGCAGCCTCGCTTCTGTCAGTCTACCCCAGGGCAGCTGTGGCTACAACCGTAGCTTGCCTCCACCAGTGTATGAATGCGAGAGTGAATGAATAGTGGTATTGTAAAGCGCTTTGGGTGCCTTGAAAAGTGCTATATAAATCCAATCCATTATTATTATTATTATTAGATCCATAGAGGCAGGAGTCTACCAAAACCAACAAGACTCACACATAGAGATTGTGCAAAGGGGTGTAAGAGACTATCCAACACATAGTAGCAGGATGCAAGATGGAATTAGGTATTCTGAGAGGTAAAACTAACTGGCTGAGATAGTGTCATCTCAGGAACATCTGTGGTGCATATGGACTAGAAGTCCCCAAGTGCTGATGGGAGATGCCACCAAAGGTGATTGAGAACAACAGGGCTAAGGTCCTGTGGGACTTTGAGTTCCAGACAGACAAGCAGCTGCTGCCAACCAATCATACATAGTGGAGGTTTACAAGGAGCGCAAGATTGTAGTTGTAACAGATGTGGCAATCCCAGCAGACAGCAACACCAGGAAGAAACAGCATGAGAAAACAGCTGGAGCAAATGTGGAAGGTGAAGTCCAACGTGGCCCCAGTGGTTAGGAGCTGTAACCCGCAGATTTTAGGCACATCAGAGGTGTATGTCCAGAAGAGTGCTAAGATACTCTGGGTTTGTGAACCTCTCCCAGGCATCTGGTAGAGAACCTGAGATTGAGGAACACGCATATACCATCTGACAAGGGGGTGTGAAGGAGATTTTATGTTTTACATATACCTATGGGGATAACACAGCATTCTGCAGTTCAGGCATAGTAGGCATACAAAAACGGTTTGAAAATGATCCAAAAAGTAAAGGGACATGCTCTTTCATTCATCAAGCCATTTTGGTTTTGATTAAGTTTTGCAAAATTAATGAGAACCAAAACTGAAGTTTCATTAAATTCATGTGGAAATTGTTGTTATCGTTTTGGCTTTCATCTCATACCATCACTTTGCCAGTTCTAGCACCAGCAAATTGGTATCTACGGTAAGGCCACTACTAAATTGTAAGACACACCTAAATCCTAAAATTAAAGGCAGTATCGAAATCCTGTAAATTAAACACAGCAACTCTTTATTCAGACATATTTCTTTTCACGCCTTGTGTCTGGGTTCATGTACTTATTTTAGAAGTTTAATTCCAGTTTACATATTGTATCGTATGAACTGACAAAACAGAAAAATAAAAGATTTTCTTATAAACACTGGTCTTATGCACTGAGTCTATAGTACTGTGCTTTACCTACATACTACATAATTCTGAACAAGGACACTGCCTAACATCAACAACCTCTTGGGAGGTAAATGATTTAAGATGGAGCATCTTGTTACTTCTGGGATTTACAAACTCCTTGAGTTTATGGGATGAAGGGCAGATTGAGCATTCTCTATAAGGTTGCATGTCCATGCATAACAGCTAACAGTGTTGTATATTTTCTCAAACTAATGCAGGCAGCACAAGGTTGTCACTAGAAAAAAAAGAAAGACGGGAAAAAATCAGAATTACAGTAAAAGATTATTTTACACTAACATGACAACACATCTATGATTTTTATGATGCAGCTAAATTATTCTGTGTATAGAAGTCTGTTTTTTATTCGACAACACCTTGCTTTTATTTCTCCTCCATAAACTTTCCTGTCACCTTTGTTATAGGGGATGCATGTCTCAGAATTAGTTCTGAGAGCTAAAGTATTACTATTATAGGTGCACTGGAGTGCAGTATGTTTGAAATTAATCTCTTTGTTTTTTGCTCTGTGAGAGTTCTGCACAGTAAGCTTCTTAAAAGCTTTATTTTTTTAAACAATCTGCTTTTTAGTCTATACAGTATATTTGTCACTTTATTCCTATTTTAAAAGCTGTTTTCCCTGCTGTATTGACACGGATACACATGGACTGATAAATCCAAACTAATTTGCTGACATTAAACTTTTAAGAAAAAAAAATTGCCAAAGCATCTTAGTTAGCATGATTGATTCTATACTTGCCATGTATGTAAAGTAGGTAAAGTGCTAGAAGTGTATGGAATAAAGTATTGTATGAATGTGCTTTGAGTTGTCAGTATCATTAGAATCATGAGCATATCACAATACATCGCATTGCAAAGTGTCATTGTTTGTCCTCTGCCTCTGACTGTGATCCATAAAAATGTAATATTGGCTTCAAAAGGTTAAACTTACACATACGAAACTAGTGTTTAAATATAGGGATACAGTGGATACAGTGCAACTTTGCATTGGTTTAATGAGAGACTTCAAGCACATACATGAAAACTGGCATTAGGATGGGATAAAGTGGATAAATGCCATCTCTTCTCTTTGATCTGCTTTTTTCCCATAATACTATGGACAACTCTGTAAAAGATAAGCTAAAGTATTCTCTTGGAATCATGACACACTCTCATACTACTGCAATCTGCCATCCAGTTATGTTAATATTAATTCAACGCACTGAGCTGGTTTAGCTCAGTGCGTTGAGCAGGTAACCACGTGCTGTATGGCCTGAGTTCAAGTCCGACCTGCATGTCTTCCCCTGTCTCTCTCTCCCTGCCTTCCTGTCATTTCTTCACTGTATCTGTCAATCAAGCTGAAGAAGTTATACATTTATTTAAAAAAAAAAATCCAATTAATAATTACATTTTTTTTAGGCACATTATTTATAATGTTCATTTTATGCCTTTGTCATTGTATACAGGGTGGGCCATTTATATGGATACACCGTAATAACATGGGAATGGTTGGTGATATTAAAGTCCTGTTTGTGCACATTAGTATATGTGAGGGGGCAAACTCCTCAAGATGGGTGGTGACCATGGTGGACATTTAGAAGTCGGCCATCTTGAATACAACTTTTTTTTTTTTTCAATAGGAAGAGGGCCATGTGACACATCAAACTTATTGGTAATGTCACAAGAAAAACAATGGTGTGCTTGATTTCAACGTAACTTTATTCTTTCACAAGTTATTTACAAGTTTCTCTTTGTTCACAGCCATTGACATGTCGAAGAGGTTAACACGTGAGGAGCGGATTGAAATTGTGTTGATATCTGGTGAACGCAGTAACTGGGTCATTGCAGAAGATTTCAATGCAAGACCACCCATCTCCCATGCTACAGTTAGCAAACTGCTTGCTAAGTTTCGTGAAACTAGTTCAGTGTTGGATTTGCCAAAATGTGGACGCAAGAAAACTGTCACTAATGAAGAAACATCAGTGGCTGTCCTAGCTTCATTCAGCAAGAGCCCACAGCGTAGCACGCGCCGCGTGTCACTGGACAGTGGCATTAGTCGAACATTCCTTTGTCGGATATTAGCTACTCACAAATGGCACCCTTACAAACTCCAGCTACTGCAGCATCTCAATGAGGATGACCCAGATCAGCGCACAGAATTTGCAGAATGGGCAAAACAAAAATTGGAACAGGACCCTCAGTTCACGCAGAAGATTTTGTTCAGTGATGAGGCAAACTTTTATATGAATGGTGAAGTTAACAAACAAAACCACCGCTATTGGTCTGACACTAACCCACATTGGATGGATCCCTCCAAGACTGTTGGAACAACAAAAGTGATGGTTTGGTGTGGTATATGGGGTACAACGATAGAGGGTCCATTCTTCATCAATGGAAAGCTCAAAGCCACTGGATATTTGAAATTGCTACATGATGATGTGTTTCCCTCTTTATGCACTGAAGCTGGCGCGTTCCCTGAGTTTTTCCAGCAAGATGGTGCACCACCACATTATGGGTGCCAGGTCACATGGCCCTCTTCCTATTGAAAAAACAAAAGTTGTATCCAAGATGGCCAACTTCTAAATGGCCACCATGGTCACCACCCATCTTGAGGAGTTTGCCCCCTCACATATACTAATGTGCCACAAACAGGACTTTAATATCACCAACCATTCCCATTTTATTATGGTGTATCCATATAAATGGCCCACCCTGTATGTTTCTTTGTATAGCTTCTGTGATGAATAACAAATCAAACATCAAATGTGCCTAACTATAGATATTAACAATCTTATTATATATTGAACATACAATATGGATGTGTATTTGTCTGTATGCACCCTATCTCCTTCTTAAGGGGTGAGCCAATCTGAATTAAACTTTGCATGAACATCATCACACATACAGCACATACTGTACGTTAACTGTATGTAACCTAACAGTCACCAAAATTGACATCTGCAAATGATTTTTTTGACACACAACTAAGAGAAGTTAGTAAATAAAGTTCTTAATATGACAAATGTATAGCTTAACAAATGACAATTCATTTCAGCAAAGCTGCAACCTAGTATCACGGCAAATCATGAAATAGACACGCATGTTTCCATAGGTTGCAGTAATCTGCTGTAACAGCAAAGGGAGACATTTCAAGACAACATGAAAAATATCCCAGGAAAGCATTTAAACAGATATGATAAACACATTTATATGTACATACATAATAGCCGCCTAGCTTAATTGAAACAATTAAGCTAGGCATTTCGATTACGAAAACACATGATTAACGACTCTGGAAAGTACTTAATATGTTTTTTTGCTCAATGTCGACTCCGTGGCTTTAAATATATTATCTCCCCCTGCTGGTAATGCAAATTCTGCATGCAGTAATGTTCATGTTTTGGAGAGGCAAAGCATGAAATGGACACAGTGGATCGGGATGTCTATTACACATTTATAGGGTTGAAATCAGATGTACTATATCTCTTAAATGTCTCTTTTAAAATTGCAGGTTAAAAGCGTTTTTCGCTGGTTGTAACCAGCCATACCAACACTATAGTACATCAAACCCAAGGTTTGTGACTTAGGTTTTTTTCTCTTTTAAACTAGCTACAGTGGTATAGTAAAGATAATAATAATAAAAAGATAAATTAACTTTACTGTAGATGTCTCTGCCAAAAATGAGTGGAGCAAAACAAGCACCTGGCCCGTATGGTGGGTTTTTGCTAGGTAGATATAATGTACATTTATATGTACTGATGATCAATTAAAGTATTTAAGCGACAGCTTTATAATTAAAAAAGGTATTCATACATGTTAAAGTTTGGCTACTGAACAGAATCCTTGGCAGTATAAAAACTGCCTTTAAATGTGTTTTAACATCATTGTGTGTGTAAATAATTATAAAAGGTGATTTAATGAGATGATCTTGTTGCCAACTGTTAAATATGCACAAATCACCAGTTCATGAATCTCTATTCGTGTTTGCCAGCAGGTTACATTGATCAGTTCATTTCCTAAGCCCAAATATTCTGCAGGAAGCATGCATTGAGTTAATCTGCAGTAAAACTCAAAAGAAAGAGCAGAAACACTGCAGGGTGATTTTGAGCAAAGCAGCCACTGACGATATCTATAGTTTAAAACTGCACTGCGATAATTTATTTGCTAGTTTATGCTTAAGCCAGTTGAAACAGTGTAGTGTTGGTGGTGACCAAGCTCTTTGTACTTTGATAAATTTATGGTCTGATTTGAGCTGGAGTACGGTGGCCCTGAGAGGCCAAACAGACTGCAACTTAAGAAAACACCAGCAATAGAAAAAACGCTGCAAAAGCACACAAAACACAACGGAAATAGGGAAAAAGAAAACAGAAATAGGAAAAATGGAAATAGGAAAAAAGAAAATACAAATAGGAAAAAACAGATTTCCAAAAGCACAAGGGAAGTGTTCCTGGGGAGACAATAACCCGATGGACCAGTTGCAGGAACCAAAACATGCTAGTTAAGTGTGTTTTAATCTTATAATTCATATAATACTGATGACAGATTTTTAGGCTAATAGTTAGGCTAACACACTTACCTCGTATGTTTTCATTCCTCACAAAACTGATAGATCCTCCACTTCTTTTAAGTGTCTCCCAGCGCAATTCTTAGCATATTTTGGTTGTGTTTTGTGTGCTTTTGGAGCGTTTTTCTTATTGCTGGTGTTTTCTTAAGTTGCAGTCCGTTTGGCCTCTCAGGGCCACCGTACTGGAGTCATAAAGTCATTTGCAATTTCCTAACATAAATATTCTATGCCATATTCAAAAACAACTTCTAATTCATGATTTTAATGATTTGTTTAAATGTTTTGCTATGACATCACACAGATAATCATTAATAGTTGAAAATAAATGCATGTTTAACTTTACATAAGAAGATACTGTGAGTGTGAAGCTATAAATGATAATTAAAAAATAGATGAAGCATTTCAAAACCAGTGCTTCATTTTATGACAGGTGATTTATGTTCATGATTAGCACTGGGAAATCACACAGAATACATTAAATATGTGTAGCCAGTGTTCTGTGACACATACATCAGTGTACTTAAATATAAGTACACTGATTTGTACCATTTAGCATTGATTAATAACAGAAATCAGCTGCAGTGTGTTGTTGACAGGCAGGCTAGATGAGCTGACCATACTGTATGGGCTTCTTAACTTCACAATGGTTCTCTGTCTCCCCATTGCTGAGTGAAGTGCTGCCAAGTGAACTGTTGAACACAGATTTTTCTCTGATAGAGATCTCTTGTGAAAAGACCCCCTAAGACATATAGGAATAAGGCAACAGAAGGAGAGAAGGTCCCATGGGAGCTGAAGAAAAAATATGGACAAATGAGCATGTTACCCAGCATGGTCTTGGCCGTCTGCTGTGCCTCAGCTCGCACAGACTGCCAGACTTTAAGTATTTCACTGAGTTTTACTGCATGCAGAAGTCTTACTCTTTCCTCAACTGTTTAAGTGGCTCAGGGAAATATGGTGTGGTAATAAATCTCAGCTTAAAAGAAATCTTTTCACTGCAACTTAATTCTTGACACAATTTGAAGGCTAAGCGCAAGATAGGCTAATATGGGTAATGGGTTGGCCATTACCTTTGGTCACTCTAAGTATAATTTTTTCTAACAAGTTTTCAGATTTACTTTACTTTCTTTTCCTTATCTTTTCATACATGTGTAGTTCTTTAGGTTTAGGACATTTAAGGGGAGTTAGTATTTTACATCAATGCATGTCTGTCAAATGTACATGTACATTTGACAGACATGCATTGATGTAAAATACAAGTACAAATTTCAAGTGGCATGCGATTTCAAATGCAATATTTCTGTCAGCTCAACAAATATGCAAAAGCACACAAACTGTGTGCAGTTTGTCACAAAGGTACAGCTGCTGTATTTCCCAAGGAGCAAAAAACAATGTGCTACAAGTTCACTAAGAAAAGGACAAAGATGTAAAAAAGAAGTGAGGACTGCTCAATTACACATGAGAAACTGGGTATTTAAACCTTACAAATAATGTTTGCAGTCATTTTAGAGCTTTTTGAACAGATAATGGATCTGTACATGATGTGTTCCTGAATTATGATTTTGTGAATCATCTAGCAAAACTGAAGTATAAAAAGCTTTTTGTTATTTGAAGTTTGCATGAAAATACAAAGAAGCTTGGAGCAGTCTACACTTGTAAGTGTAGATTGGGAAGTTTGCAATGATGCACTATGCTTGATTGGTGCAGAGCAGCTGTGGTGCTCATGGCCATTTTAAAAACCTAAAAGTCATCAATTTAAATATAAGCTGATACTTCATTTGCTGAATTCCACATTTATATTAGCTTTATACTGTCTAGGTTGAGAAATCAGCCATGATACCTGATGTAACAATATATGAGCTCTGTTTCTATCTTGTTGAATTCAGTAAAAGCAGTAGCGCTGATCACAGTGCTTAAGATCACAGAAAAAACAAATCTACTTGAGCACACCACAGAAATCATTGCGATTTACTTCTAAGTGATTCTTTTCCCACACAGCATCACTACAGCTGATCTTGTGTTCAACATAAAATGTGTTCAGGTTGATGACATTCATTAGAATCAGAAATTACATTGAAATAGACTTTATTATTTGAATGTTATATTAAAACCTCAGCTTTGCACAAAGTAGCTGTTAGGAATGTCCTCCAAAGACCTATTTTTACCTGAACAATGCCACTGAAAAATGTTTGCCTAATATTGACATAAGGTTGGGCAGGACCAAAAAAGATGTCCAATTGTCCCGTCTGCTAAGCCGCATTTGTCACACTTAGAAAATATTGATGGGAAGAATCAGTCTGCAACACGAGTTGATAGAGCACTTGTGTATCAGGGACAACTCTTCCTCCCAAAACTCCACTGACAGTCTCATGTTAAATTCCTTGGCCCAAGCTTCTTGTGTAAGAGCAGATGAAGTACAAAAAACAGTCAACAAACTATGATATTAAGTGCTCAGAGTCTGGAGGGAATGCCCAGAGCTCATACAAAGGGTGATTAGCTGAAGCTGTTTCATAACTGGTTATTTCTCCTTGACATAGTGTCTAATTTGGAGCTAGCAAAAAAAAAGAACATGAACTTGGAAGACTGTATATTGACAGGATATTGGGTCATGTCAGAGCGGTCAGATTGGGGCAATGTATGAGTAGATGTGGAGATGTGCGGAGGTTATGGAGAAACTGTAACTGAACTAAGCAGAGAGTCCAGAGTGCGGAGTACTAATTGAAGTAAATAAAGAGAGAAATCTGGAGCAGAGCTGCTGAATTGGACAGGTTTCAGGCTTGAGGAGCTGCAGATTGAGGTGAAGCAGCTTAGATGGTGGATGAGAGAGAGAGGTGGGGCTGCAGGTCTGGTGAAGAGGAGGCAGATGTAGATGAGATGATAAACTTTCACTGTTCTACTTTCACAAAAATTAATTATTAAAATGTGTTTCTTTTGATGTTGTAGCCAACTGTGAGGCCACAAATGTAGGGAATGACCTGTCCAATCTGTTTCACAGTGAGTGCTTTTTAAAAAGTATTTTCTTTATTCTAGACTGAGACTCCATATATCACAGCAAAATAACAAGACATGTTTAGCATAACACAATGATTATAACCATAATGACTCAAAATGCATTTTTAGCTTTTGTATAATGTTCCTCTTTCATAACTATTCAAATTATTGAGCTGTGTTAGTTATTGTGTTGTTTCCTGTATCGTTACCTTTTACCTTTATGATCTGTAAATAAGTTAAGTGATTTGTAAAATGTAACCCTATGAGAGACTTGTAAGGGTCCAGGCTATTCTTTGCCTTTTGCCCCACACCCAAAACCTTAAATTGGATAAGGAGTAGAAAATAAGTGAGTGGATGAGTAGATGGTCAGATGGATTCATTTGTAAAGGTAATAAAACCCCTAAAAGTGAATCTAAAGTATTTATTTTGTTGAAGCTTCTTCATAATTAGAACAATTTTATAAACATTAACAACCTTTTGTAATTTTGTGAAAAACGACAAAGATGTGGCGTTTCTGTTATTGCAGGACTGGTTTAAAATGACCTCTTCAGGGAATTCTAGCAGAAATGTTGGCGGTTGTAGTGATTAGCTTTCTTTAAATGGTAAAATGTGCTGCTATCAGCTTAAAACTAACAAAAACATAAAAAAACAAACAAACAAAGAACAAACCAACATGAGCTGTTTCTCTTGTTTCTGGTATCTAGCATATATCTTAATCATCTGTTGACTTGAACCTATTATTTACCATCACCGACACACATTCTAGATGCACCTCTTTACACACTGGCTTGATATTGCTTAGTGTTCACCATCATACATGTAGCTCCAACTATGTTTTACTAGTTTTGTTACTGGTTGAACAAAATGGTTTAATGTAATGTTGTAGATTTCATGATTGTTTGTTTTTGTAAACCCATGGTGAATAGATTATCTAGTGTATTTATGTATGTGGTAATGAGACATTATATAACCTGTCTAACTATTTATTCTTAGTAATTTAAATATCTTGGGGTTTGCCTGGGTTGCCTCTAACCATTAAGAGTGAAGGCATGATATATGGAGCAAGCTTAAGAGAGTAACTTCTGTGTGCTTTGCCAGATCCCAAGACAATCCCAATTTAATTGTGCATTAAAGACCATGCTCTGCGTCACTCATTACATTGTTTATTTATCTCCCCCCCCCCCCCCCCCCCCCCAAGCCCCCACCCCTCCCCATTCGAGCTCTAATTAATCCTGCACAGAAATCTCAACTTCATTAACTTGGGCAGCTTTAGGCCTCAGCTGGGGTTAATTACTAAAATAGAAATGGAAAGATTTTGTTCTTTGCAAACAAACACTGGGTGTGATAGTATTACAGGAAACACTGAAAAGGTCACATTTTGCTATTAGATGTGAATGTGGATTTAATATGCATACTAAAAATCAAGATGCTACAAAATAAACAACAAAAATGAATTATTTTTTACCAAATAAACAACAACAAAAAAAAAGATTTTGTGAGTATCAGTCAAATTTGCTGTCATTATGAGGCAAAGATTTAATCCTAGTCAAGATAAGAGCCTAATCTGTAATAAATAGCCAATGAATGCCAGATGCATTTAACATGAAACATAAAATGTTTGCTACAGAAGTGTTTAAACTACAGAGGAATGGGTCAGCTCCCAAGGTCACTAAAGGTCAGAACAACAAAGAGAGTTTAAAGAACAATCACAAATTTATGGCATCCTAAACTTTCAATCAAACAGGAAAGAGCTTAAAATAATTGTAGTTCATAAATATTTACAACAGACTTCCTCAAATGTCTGTTGCGCTTCACATTGCCTTTTGTCAAAAATATATTCTCTGCAACATCTGGCTCCCAAACTCAAAGGCTTCAGGGGGTGTTTAATCACATGTATTCAAGTCTGCACATATGTAGACATAATTAGACACATAGAGCCATGCACCAGCTCATACATACACACACTTATTCACACAAGATATATAAAGAGAGAGGGGTGGAGGGTGTGAAAGGTATATAAAGAAAAAATTAAAAACCCACATTGAATTGGCTCAAAAGTTAACAGCTGTATCATATCTGCAATGGGTCTCAGTAGATGCATCCCCACCGTAAAGACTCAACAATTAATTATCCTGCTGCAGATTCCTGGCAGCCCCTCATTTTACTGACGAGTGCACTCCTGCTGCTTCTTCAAAGATTAGCATTTAAAAAATTCATCAGCTCACTTTTTCAGGGTACTCAAAAGCCTGGACTATTATTCCATAAGTGTATGTTTTATTAGCTCCATGTGATTATTATCACCACCATCAAGGCTATGAGGCCACATCAGAAGCAAAACGCTTGACCTAGTCTGGCAGTTCACAAGAAAATTGAGGCAAATCACCAACCAGTATGTTTTGGGCTTCAGCTAAAAGCTTTTAGGTATGCTACTGTATTAGACAATGTGCACACACTCTAGGTAAAAAGTTAGATGCTATTCAAAAAAGAAAACAATGGCGCCATATTTGTTCTTCTACTGTTATTGCATTTTAATTCTATTGCTTTTAAACTCAGGAGCTACACACTTAAATATTCATAGCTGATGTGTTAGCAAACCTCAAGGAGCAGGGGAGATATATAGGATATTTAAATGTTCCCCAAACGTGTGCTGTGTGTGGTTGTTTTATTCAATTCAGCAGATGCTGATTGTGATACAACTTTTTATTATTTTGGAACATAAGTGCTACAGCTGTAGTCCAAGTCTAGCATGCCAGTGTGGCAAAGGTGAGGTAGCACTTAGTGAAGGACTCTGCCACCATGATACAAAACAAATCATATTATGAAACTGTAACCTTTTACCAGTATACATCTAAAAAGAAGCTGTAAGCAATGATATGTATTTTCAATACGAATCAAAAGTCAATTCAGTTTCCCACGCTATCTGCTTTGCCCGTCTTTGGGGTTTTTTCATAAGCTTTTAGCACAATAGAGTGGCTGGCCGTGCATGAGTCATAATGAAGCAGCAGTTGTTAATATCTCCAAAGCTAATGGAGCTGAGCCCTCGCCCTATTTTAGTCATTTATATATGGAGTATAACAATGCTCTTAATAGGTTTTTTATTTATTCTCATGGTGACAATGTAATATCAGGGCAAAATCCGATACAGCTGAACCTAAACCCTCAATTTGCAGCATGCCTAGTAGGTCTAGTAATATTAAAGAAAGATGCTATACTTACATTTCAAACCTACTATCTGTTCTTTCCATATTTAGATAAATAACTACACAAAGAAATACCAATTTGTGACAGAAACTGACTATTAAATGCCAGAAAAACAACAAATAAATAGAGAGAGGGAATGACATAAATGGGATGCACCTTTTAAAATAATATTTTGTTGTTTATGTTTAATATGTGAGTATACACCAAACAATTATATTACCCGGGAACTGTTGTGAATAACTTGGCTGCTGAAAGCATGCCTGCATCTCTAATGAGAACAACAGATTAAAACAGCTCTGGCATCACTAGGGCACAGGGAGCTTTTAATGGTTAACAGCAGATGTTTTGATGACTTCACTTGTGCCCCAAGAGGCTTATCTTTTCATCAGGCCAAAATTAGCTAAATTGTTTCACCTCATCTGGCTCAATGTGGGGTAAATAGGTGGGATGATTTATTATCACTTTATTAAGTACCATTAAGTGCTGAGAGTGGCTCTATAGTGTAGTGGTTTACATATTTGCCTAACAAGCAAAAGATTCCTGGTTTGAACCCAGGAGGAGACACCAAATCCCTTTGGGTTTGTGTCAGGAAGGGCATCCAGCGTAGACATCTGCCAAATCAAACACGTGGAGGTGACGCCTCGTGAATACGGTAGCTTTAAGTGTTGAGAAGTACAACTATGAACATGGTTAAACAGCTGTCAAACTTTAAAAAGGCATCGATACATGTAATGAATATGCTGACTATATCCTATAGTTTTTCCCAAAGGTCTGCCGAGTGTTTGACACAATATGGCTCAATGCTTGAGGCCTGTCAAATCATAAATGGCTCCTTTTTTGGTTGCAGCCACCCTTCAGGCCACAGAGCAGGGGCACACGCCAATTTAGTTTTGCAATACAGTGTTGAAAAACAACTGGGGAACGAGGATGCCTCTGGATGTTATTCTGCTACCTTCTCATCTTACATTAGGCATTAGTCCATCAGTTGGCACAAGCACATGCCCACAAGCAGCCAAAGCAACACAAACATGCACGCACACCCACATACTGTACACTACTGGCCAGAAGCGGCGATATGATGAAATAGTACTGATGTGTATGGCTACTTAAAAGATAAACAAAAAACACAACAATAATAAAAAACAAAAAAACAGTTTAATGTTTTGGGATTTTTATTTAGAACTGGAAATATCTCTGTAAATCTTTCTTTTCTGGGGTTGAATGAATACACAGTTTATTAGAGGGTTTAACAGAGGGTCAAAGATAGATATACATCTATATAAATAAAAAAAAATATCCATCTTTGTATTTGGATACATGCAGTGTTGGGGAGTAAGGGAATACATGTACCAGCATTATGTATTTAAAATACAAAATATGAGCAAGTGTATTCTGTTACTCTTTAAAAAGGTGATAATTAGAATACAGTTACTTTGTTGAAATAAAAAGATTACACAGCAGTCTTTTCATATGTTTCATATGTTAGGCTATCCCCTCTCTCACTTTGGTAATTCCACGCCAATGGCAACCAAAACAAAACACGCAATAAGAGGATCTAATGCACAGGGAGGAATACATTCTTACTTTACATTTAAAGAGAAAGGGATGGGTGAAATCTGAACGTGCAGTGCAAACTCTGTTTGCTAGCAACCAAGCTGCTCTCAGCGTCAAAAAGCTCCAACCCTAAAGAAACATCTGGAAGTACGTTCTTTTTAAAAAACTAAAGTTTGCCTACTTCAACTACCTTGCTTTAGTTGTGGTAGCTACCTGGGCTTTGTGCCACTTCAGTGTCTTCGATGTAGTGTTGCTGTGTGATTTATTACTATTACTGAAGGCTACTCCCTAGCGAGTTAACAGTGTTAGCTGCCGTTAGCCGAGGTTAGTTCATAAACCACAGACTGGTAGACATAACAACCTGCTAGCTGCAAATAATCATATGCAGTTCTGAAAGCAGACAAAAAGAAAACATATTACTGATAGAGAAATAGTTTTCCATACGAGATCACTGCAAAAAGTGCAGCCTCACCTAATGTCCACCCTACCTACTGTTACTCATTTTATATTAATATTTAAAAATCTAGTTGGTATTAGTATGGCGAGTAGCCTTCAGTAATAGTAATAAATCCCACAGCAGTTGTAAAAAGCATGACAATATATTAAGTATTCAGAATACGTTACTCTCATTGAGTAACTTAATGGAATATGTTAAAAAACACATTTTGGGCCATGTATTGTGTAATCTGTAGTCGAACACATTTTAAAAGTAACCTTCCGAACACTGGTTACATGTTAGTTAGTAATGCAGCTTGGACAGATGCTTTTGGTGGCCATCACAACCTGGCATGATTTTATTTGACAACTACTTGAGGTGGAAAAGCCTAATATTTCACTTTGCATCTATGTCCATGATGAGTATCTGTAAGGTTTCGATCAGAACTGTAAGCGTACACTAGAAGTTTCATTCTGTCATGTTTCACGACATGCCTCCAGAGGCCTGTACTAAAAGCAGGATTTGGGGTTTTGTGAGGTTACTTCGGGTTTAATCCAGGGATCTGTGTGTCTGTGTGTGTCAGAATTGTACTTCCAGTTTAATGCTGTGGACTGTCAAGATAACTTATGATGCACACTGTCCAGTTAAGCACATTTAAAACCACTACTTTGTAATCAATAAATTCTCTTGAAAAATGACATCATCACTTATAGATAAATCCCTTTGAGCTTTTCGTGTGAACCGTGAGATTTATCTAAAGGGCAAGAATTTTCAGACACCCTTTCTCCAGAGGCGATCTATAGGTTATGAGAGATATAAATTCTCAGCAGAGACAACTGCTTATCTTTGTAAGGTGATTAGATTACTTCTTGAGCTTTTATGATTTCCAGCTGTACTTACAGAAGTGAGTTATGTTTTTGCATGTTATTATTTTGCCTTTACTTGTTTCCAAGACTTATTATCTCCACTGAACCGTAAACCTGAAACTGTCCAAACATTTCTATGTTGTAATTTAATTGAACGTAAAACTGTGTTTAGAGTCAGATCTACTCATCCTTTATGATGGGGCAATTATGTTGATGGACACATGCATTCATACTGTCAGCATGCGCTTGCTACATTTTCTTTGTGGCTTTAGGTGTTCTGTGATGCTTTTGGCTTCTGCTACATTTTTTCATTCGTCATTTTGTTTTCTTGGCCTATCAATGTTTGCAGTTGTTGATCTGGTGAGAAAAACTATTGTTTTATATGTAGTATTCATCAAAAACTGCTAATAGACTTGAAAAAAGTGATCTGACTTTCTGAAATTATTATCACTGTCATGATGCCACTTAGCATTATTATTATGGTTAATCGGCTATAGCAAAACATGATAAGCCCAATATACTGTAAATATTGTGAGTATAGTGAACTTAATTTTAAGCAGTTCAGTTACTCCTCTTTTCCCTGTGTTTACCTGCCATTTCTCATGTTTTCATATCTTTCCCTGTTTGTCTCTGTGTGCCTCTGAGTGTGGTGTGTCTTGGCTCCTTAAAATTGCATTAACCAATTAGCTTGCTCCTAATTGGCAATGCCTAGTCACCCACACCTCATCTTCTGACTGGCATGCTTTATTTAAACCCTGGTTTCTGTAATCAATCATTATCAGATTGCACAGTTTGTGTGTGTGTGTGGCATATATGAGAAGTCTCTTAATTCTGTTCTAGTTCTTTATTTTCTTTATTGTTTTACTTGCCAGCAACCAAATCTCTCTTTTGCTTCAGGTTTGTAATCATACTGTCTGACTCATGCAAATGTCAAACAGCCTCACTGCTTTTTACTACAGCTCTCGCTGCTTGCCTCTCCGCTGTGTACTTCTTGCCTTTTCATTTCTCATTCATCCAAACCAATCTCCCATCACCAGCATTCGCCACCTGCTGCATGTTACACAGTAAATGTTAGTGACTTACCTTCTCTAGCACTTTATTTCTCTATCCCTTTTTCTTCTATAGTAAATCTTGTTGGATCCAATTCCGATTTTAAGATTGAAGTTCTGAAAATGTTATACATTTTCAAAAGACTACTTTTTGAGTATCTGAATAGTAATCATTCATACCTTTTTGGGTATTCACTGAGTTGTCAATGTAAAATTAAATTCTTTAATGGAAAATTCCAGCGTTTCATTATTGTACTAAAACTCAATTTGGTTGCACATGACCAACATTTCGGAAAGTTGGTGTTAGTACACGTAACCTATTCTGCATGACTGATTACAAGCCAAATAAAGAAACGTGTAACCAATTACCATACTGAAAGTAATTTAAGTAATTAATGGACTGTACTGACAACTACATTTGATTTTCTGCACTTACAAGGTTTCAAAGCTGTAAATGTACTGTATATATTTGCTCACTTATTTACTGATAAAAATAACCTTTTACATTCAAGTAAGAAATTTACTAGACCGTACAGATTACAAATAACAAATTCTATGTATAAGATATTGTATAAGATAAGGCATATTATCACATCTTTGTGAGGCATCTGAGGCGTCATCACATGCTAATTAAATAAAATCTGCACATTGGAAGGGGACTGGAGCATATTTTGATAATTAAAATTTATGGTGTTGATTTTGATTGATCCAAGAAAATGCATAAACAGATGTATGGTTATATATGGTTCACTGGTGTGCACTGAGCATGTTGTACTCCGTTTAGATGTGCCTTAATGATGATAAATATTTTTGCTCATTAAACCATACATTGACACATAAAGGTTCCTGCAGGAGAAACTTCTTATGAGCACTGCAGCACTCTAACTCTAATGTATGGCATACAACATGTACAGTCTTCTTTCATTCTTCTTTATTTTGCTTGGCTTTTCTTTTTTGTCCCCAGATGTGTTATAGCAACATTTTTTCATTGCTCTTTCATAGGTGTTTTAAGTAGCAGCATCAATATGAACCATAAACTAAAAGATGATAATGCTGAGAAAAGTACTAACTGTAAGATGAGGTAAACAAGCTTTTACTTTACCCCTAATTATAGTCCCATGTAAATAAGTGTATTATTAGAGTTGACGTGTTTATAGGTCATGCTCAAGTCTTTGGTCTTCAAGAAGAGGCTTATGTAGGGCTTGAACAAGTGTTTTTACAACATATGTTTCAAGGAGAATGAACCCATCCTTCCGCACACACCAATGTCTACAGAGATGAGGCAGTAGTAGGAGCTGGACTAAAAATATCTCTGCCAACCAAGGGACAGGTTATGGTGTTCTAAAACTGGTCACCGAATTATTAAAGAGGAGGTGGGACGAGTGGGAAATGTCATACTCTTCTGTGACATGACATCAGAAGAGGGCAGGTGAAATTACAAGCATGGTTCATGATCAGTAGATTAATAATATATTGTCAATACAATAAGCAATATGCTGAGTAACTGACTGGAAAATGGCATTTTTTAATCCATTGTACAATTGCAGCAGTTTCTATGAAAAATAAAAATAAGAAATGGCCCAATTTATTACTGAAATGTTGTGATCTGTCTAATCCACAAACCAAATATTTTACTGTTCCTACTGCTTTTCAATATTTCTTAAATGTATTGTTCTACAGTCATGTGAAAAATAAATATATTAGTCAGAAAGACTATATGTCTGTGTGAAAAACATAGGCAGCTTGTATAACCACCTTTAGAAGCAAAAAATTGAAGTAGTTAATTTCTGCATGACTGTCAATATCTAAGAATATTGTGAAGGAGTTTTGTTCCATGCTTCAGTTCCTTGAGGTTTAAAGGCATTTGTTTATGCACAGCTCTCTTAAGGTCCCACCACAGCATTTCAATTGTCTTGAGGTCTAGACTTTGACTGGGCCATTGCGACACCTATATTCTTCTCTTTTTCAGCCAGATTTGTTGTAAATTTGCTGCTCTGACTGGGATGATTCTCTGTTGCGTTGCCCAGTTTTGGCTAACCTTTAGGCTTCAGACAGATGGCCTCACATTTGATTGTAGAATACGTGTTATGACCATAAAAGGTGTAAACACAGAATAGTCTCAGGCAGGACCAGTGTTGGTCAAGTTACTTGAAAAAAGTAATCAGTAACTAATTACTGATTACTTCCCCAAAAAAGTAATCCTGTTACTTTACTGATTACTTATTTTCAAAAGTAATTAATTACTTAGTTACTTAGTTACTTTTTAAAAGCACGATTTGCAACCTGAATAGGTGATAAAGCGATAGAGCTTTCAGCCCAATTCTACTTTTTCTACATAATCCATCATACAAAATGTAATCAAATGGAAAAGTCTCTTTTTTTTAACTTGTTTTATCAGTTTTAATCTTTTAACTTTATGCATCAAGCAAACATTTAATTATATGCACCATTCTCTGACTTGAATAAATTAGTTTAATATTTAAACCTATTTTCTGCACATTCCAGCACATAAAATAAAATATTTTTTGTGTTTACACTCACTCTTTTAAATAGATGCAAGTAAAACACAGCAGAAAATAAATAAAGTCAAAGACTCAGCGGTCCTGTTGCTCTATTTTCACCTGTAAAGCAGGAGTAGGGCAGGCGGAGGTTTACCCTGGTGCAGGTGTGCCGCGGTCAGTTGAAGAATCCGCGAGTTTCTCTGTGAATTTCCCATTACGTGGTTGCGCACTCGGTGCTTGCTCGGAAGTTTAGGGGTTTTTTTCGCTGTAAAAAGAAGTTTTCTTCCCACGCACAACGGATGCTAATGTTTTTGTCACTTTTTATGGAATCAAACTCAAAGTAAGGTCAGTACTTCCACACTTTAAACGCTGCACGCTCATACTCTATCCCACAATCGATATGTGATCCATTGTTGATCTGCACACAGCTGTTGTCACTAACGGCGCACTCGCTTACGTCACTGTCGTGAGACATTCTCGCAGTAACGGTAATCTAATTACTGTTTTTACAATAGTAATCCCTTACTTTACTCGTTACTTGAAAAAAGTAATCAGACTACAGTAACGCGTTACTGCCCATCTCTGGGCAGGACACATGACACAACATGATTTGGACAAAGAATGTTAATAAGGGAGAATCCTGGAAAACATCTGGCAACTTAGGCAAAAACAACTTAGGACTGCAAAGAGATGGGATTCATGTCCTGTCTAAGCTAAGTCAAAGTATTAGAATTATATAGTTGGTGCTTACTTAAAACAGAAGAGGAATGAGCTGTGGGGGGAAAAATTCAATCCACGGGAGGGTGAGCAGGCAGAGGGAAACAGAAGGTGAGTACTTGGCAAAACTTCTTCAGAGCACACATGCTTAATTGAGAGAGGTAGAGAAGTTTAGGTTTGTGGCCGCTCTTCAGCTTCACAGGAATCACCACGCAGGGAAGTTAACTGTGGAACTTCTAACATGTGCTGGATTAGCACTTGTGGTACAATCTGGCAAAGAGTGAGCACTGGAGCTGCACCTTAACTATGGTATGAGATAAAGTGAAGAGGATAAGATGTGCCAACTGGAGCAGAAACTGGGAACCCAACTTCTCTAGGGAAGGCTGAGCTCGACCTCCTTGGAACAAAATGTGTTAGGAATCACAGAAAACATGACTGACCAGTGAAGACTATGACAATTTGATGAGTTCATGGTTGATTCAATGACTGCGAGGTGTCCAGTTTCATCACCCCTCCACCACCGTGCTTCCCAGTTGGTGTTGGTCTCATTTCATTTTAGAGAGAAGAGACTTTTTCCTGGCAACTTTTCAAAATAAGCCATACTTGTTCAGGCTTTATCTAACTGTACTGTCATAAATGTTAACATTAGGTTTAGCTTAGTTCATTACAATCCTTATTACCTGCAGCAATGCAGCAGCTGTTCTTCCTGGGATTACAAATGTTTACATTTTGACAGTGCACTATAAACATATACATATATACAATATAACATCATAGCAAACCAAAGAAACAAAAAACACACATACAAACAAAAAAGACAGCTCTTTACCTCATATCAGAGTAAACTTTGATAATATAACATTTAATTAAAATAAAATTGCCATCATTACTACAGCACAAAAACAGGAATCCAGATTCATTATTTAACAATTTGTAACTGTCATAAAAAGTCAAACCCAAAAAATATTGCTGTAAAAGTTTTCTCAATTCAGAACTGTATTAGCAGGAAATTCCATTGATTCATAGCCCTGTGTAAAACTGTTGTTTTCATTTAATTGGTTCCTGCTATGGGTAATAAAATATACCGTCCTGTAGCCTGCCTGGTAGAATATTTATGTATATCTGCATTAAAATACACATTTTTACACAATGATTGGAATCTTTTTAACAATATTATTAAATAATATATTCAAGCAAAAAAAAGAAAGCAGTAATGTACATTTGACAATTAACCAATTAAGACATTCTTGCACTGTTACAAAGAACTTTTCATACTGCTCTATTTTGTTTGCCGTTTCTTAATGTGATCCATTGCATAGTCCCGATCAAAAGTGTAAGACCACAAAAATGACAAAAAATTCTATTTTGCATCTTAACAAGGTTCCAAGTAGAGCTTCAACATGCAACAAGAAGAAATAGGAGTAAGAAAACATCTTTTGAGCTTGCAATTTATTGAAAACAGCGCATATGTTTTATATACGCATATACATACACACATCATTCTATCTATCTGTGTGTGTGTGTGTGTGTGTGTGTGTGTGTGTGTGTGTGTGTGTGTGTGTGTGTGTCAGTTCTAACATGCTGAGAGAGAAACATTCAGTAACCTGCAACACATGCCAGTAACAGGTGGTACAATCTGGATGTGAGACACTTATTATTATTATTACCTGATATAAGAGGGTCCGTTTTCACTTGAATTAATCACATGCAGAAAATGTTGTGTAAAATGTTTTTGGTGGTGTGAAAATCATTTACCAGATGGTCCATTGAGGTAGTTGCAAGAGTGAAATTAAAGTCGATAGTTCCTGTGGTACTGTTGACTTTTTGGAGGTAATAATATCACAGACTTTTACTTACATGAACTCTGTTATAGAATTGAAGACATGACATCTAAACAAACCCAGAACTCAAGAACTTGGTTGGTCTTAGACTTTATAAATTATGTAATGTAAAAGCTAATTAAATGCTAAGCTGTCTAATCAAGCCAAACCATTTATGTTCATTTAATCTGAAGTTAAAAGATTCCCTTTTCCATTATGGTCTAATTAACCAGGAGAATTAGTGTATCAGCAGTACAAAGACTGGGGGTTTCATGAGTTAGGACAGGCCTTTCTGTGTTAGACACATTCTTCCTGCCACATGGATTAGAGAATCTAAACTGCCTCGTTGTGCAAGTGCAAAAATCTTGTCAATTATCTTGCATTATGAAAATTTCAAATTACCTCGAAAAGTCAGTCTTTATATATTTGTAAACTGTAGTTAGCTGACGGTGGTTCTTGATATATTCTTTTCTTTGTATGAAACAAATTACATAACAAACTCTCTACTATATTTATGGTGTAAGCACATAGCAGCAGTCAAAAAAATACAACTATCTAAAATGGACACCATAAACAATTATGTCTTTCAGGACTTCTTGTGAACAATGCAAGGTGGTTGCAAAGCAGAAAACTGATGCAGTTATTGTTTTACATGGCTCAGTGGTCCTATTTAGGCTCCAAGGAGCCAGAAGAATGCTAAGTATTGAGCAAATCCCGTCAGGGTGCAAAGCTATAAGCTACTGACTGCATGATGAGATTTTAAGGTGCTGAATTATTTGAGAACATCAAGCACACCAAGCAATGGACCATGTTGCAAGCGGTCCTGGAGAGAATTAAACAAGCAGTTTCTTGACTGCAAATGAGCTAATAAACCCAAAGTAAAGAGGGGAGTCATGGATCAGCCTGTTTCCCCATCCATCGCATGCTTTGTTACATCTTTAGTCGGTTGATATGATAGATATTTTTTTGTTTTTATCCACAGAAAATAGTTTCTTGCATAAATACAGATTGTCTAAACCACATACAGAAAGAGCAAATGTGATAGTTCTCACTTTTCTGTTAGGTTATTGATATATATATTTAAAAAATAAGCCATTCAGCCTTTTTTGACCATTAATCTGTTCCTCTGTTGTTTGAAGGGGCTGATTGGTCCCACAGCTCTACGGTAACTGCTGTCTGCCTTATGAAAAACAGAAACCTCTGAAATTCATCTTGCAACCCAAACCACGTCAGCTAATTGACACTCAAACAAAGCTGAGAGAGCTGCAGTCTGCTGCACTGATTGATGGCCGAACATGAAAAGTAGCCTGCCTTTTCCCATTGTGTGACTATTCAATCAAACCTATGCCAGTGTGGCTGGCTGGCATCAATATGCATGGAGATAGCCTGTCACCACTTTTCCCCACTTCTGTGTGAAGCGACACAGTCTGTCTGTTTTTCTTTGTTTGTCAAGGTGCTATCCATCTGTCCACCAGTGAACATTGCAAGAGAGTGGCCCGCTGCACCTCATTTTCATCAGTCTGTCTAAGAGTTAGGAAAGAAGCACTTGGAAAAGTACAAGTTGCAAAATTTCAGTCTGGTTCATGTAATGTAACTTTTTTTTTGCATCATCGTAATCATAATCATCAAATCATTTGTACTTATGGTAAAGAGTAAATCTAACACAATAAACAAAACCATGTTGTGACATTTTAAAGGATTACAAAACTAATATAAAACATGGATCACAATGATTTTCATAAATCCTTTTCTATTTCAGTCTATATTTTCACTGATTGACTCATGAAAATAGATTTGAGCACAAATCCACTAAGCTACCCTCCTCAAGGTGGCTGCTAGGTAAAACAAAAACTGCTAAGTTTCCCTTTTTATGATAAATTTAAGTGCAAAATAAAAAAATTAAATGCTTTAAATCCTCTCTTGGCAAGCCTCTTTGAAATAAAAAGTTATACAACAACCAGCTCAAACATTATAAAAAGTAATAAAACATGGCAATTAAAGTAATTCTGTAACTGTGAATTTTTCCATCATTATGTTATACAAGCTTAGGTTTACTTTGTAAGTGCATGAAATGTTAAAGTGGGAGCAGAATTCTGAGCCACATTAAATGAACAGAAAGACAAACGTCTCCTGGTGCTCCTTCCAAAAGGATATTTGAACAGATGTTCCGGGCAAAGTAAACAGGTCCTGTCATTGTGTCTCGCTGGTGTACAGCACCTGTCAACATTGATAACACATGAAGTAGGTCAAGAGAACTTTATAGAGGGTATATACTGTATTTCAAGGACAATGGAAGTAGTTTAACTGATGGAAAGCTCCTGTGTATTCATTGCCAGCGTGAATGCTAGACTATTCCAAAAACTTGATGCCTGTATCTTCAATTCAAAATGAGTTGTGTTATGATGAGTGTACTGATGGATCATTTTAACTTATTTTATTTCACTCGTGTAATTATCTGTATGTAAGTAAGTGCATATGAAGAAACAATATGTTTGGAAACATAAATTAATTAAAAACTAGACATTTTCCATTTTATGCGCTTAATAAAGTTCCTCTTAATAATGGTGACACTCAATTTATGGAACTTTTGTTAATGAAATAAAATTAAAAAAAACTAAATCAAGGAAATAGACAAACAGTTACATTTTTTCCACTTCACATGAAAGAATGATTGAAGATAAAGTTGGGCTTTGTATCCAGCTGAAGATGAACTGAAAGTGGATCTTTAGACAGGATTATAAGGGCAAAAAACATGTTTTGGAAGACTGCATATCTCAGTGGTCGATGCTCACTGGAAGGCCTAGATGTAAGGGGCATCTGTTGAACTCAGGACTTTAAAAGAATTTCTTGGCACTCTCTGTATGCCCTGCTAGATCCATCTTCTTTGATGTTTCTTTTAAAATTCAGCCGATTTGAGTATGAGATGAAGCTATGGCTGTATATGAGGTGGTAAAAAGCCGTGAGAGAAGCTAGAAGATGCATATAATCATATTCCGAGCATTTAATCGTTGATAGTTGGTGCGCAAATAATCTTGATAGAAATTTTAAAAAGCACAATACAGTATTAACTGCATGCCTTTTAATTAATTATTCTGATGTATACCAGCAATAAATGAAGCTGTATGTTCAAGTAATGCCACATTCAAAATATTTGGTAAAAGATTTTTCCCGTACTTTAATAAGCAAACAAAAAAGCTAATTTTCTGTGCATATCCTGCTGGAAGTTATGCAATACAACCAGGAGAGGGACCACGTGCCCCAGTGGTTCTGTTAGGCTCAAAGCACAATATCACGCAAGTGCTTTGAGCAATGATTATGCTGCTTGGACCAGAGCAACACACTAACCTCTTCCCTTGGTGGTTTATTCATAGTACTATACATTCACCCGTGACAGTTCTGCTTTTTCAGAAAGGGAACCTAAGTTTCCTTGTGGCTTAAGGTTTTTGGAGTCACACATTTTTCTATGGAATTCACTGAGTTTGTCACGGCTATGTTCACATTTTTTAAAGGGAAATAAAAGAGACTGTTTTTGTTTGTCTGAAGAGTGCATTGGAAATACACAGCTGCAACCAGCATACTTTTCTTGTGAACATTAGTGTGAAAGCTGTTACTTTAGAATGTAGCATCAATTTTCTTCTCGCAGCCACATCCAGGGAGGTTGGCTTTGAAAGTTAAGCCTAATATTAGCAGCTGTGATCACAGGAGCATCAGGCTACTTAGAAATTGTAGAGTAGCCTTTATCTTCACCATGCTCTGCAATTATTTTCTTGCTTATGCTCTCTGACAACATTCTTCTTTCTTTTCTCTCAGTCATAGTAAAAAAACAAAACGAAATGATACCAGTGTGAGCTCAGTGGGTATGACGGGTAACTGATCACAGGTTTGATATCACTACATTCCACCTTAATGGTGTAACAATAATTTTGAGATTTTAGAAGATTCTTTTTGTGGCCGTTTTCATGAAAAAACTGTTTTTATTTTTATGTATGCAATGAAGTGTAGTACACACTCTTTGTTTCATTTAGGGTGTGGAGGTACTTTGTTAAGGTGATTGCCAGATTGTGGTCTGGATTTATTAACGTCAGGTACTTGAAGCACTTTGCGTGACATTATGAACATTAACCAAATGTGTGTTTCTCCCCTCATCCTATTAAAGGTCCTGTTGTTGCCTAAACCTAAAAACACACAGGAAATTCAATTCGCTAAGGTTCAGCAGATTTTTTTTTTTTCCAAATTTGGATTCAAAGCATGTCCTCATGTAGTTGTTTACAATATTTTCTGTATTTCCAAGAGTATTTTCATCTGGGGCCTGCAAGACAGCCAGACTGACACAAATGAGTATGAGTTTGTGTGACTGAGGGAAAAGAAGGAGAGAGAATGGGAGGTAGTAAGTCCCTTGCCTATACAGCAATCTCTGACCATCTTGAGCTTCTCTGACAGTGATCAAGTGTGGCTTACCAAGACAGCTTAGGTGATCGAGGTGTCCACAGTGGCAATTCATCATGCTATCAGGGAGCACAAAGATGACAAGTTGCTTTAGTGCTTGAATCAATTTTATACAATTTTAACTGCAGCATGCCTCATGGTTGAAATAGTGCACCATTCCCCATTATCAGTTCTTTCTTTCTTTAAAGCATCAAGTCAGTTTAAGTTGGAGCTGCAGCTAAGAAACCAATTATAAGTAGGTCTAAACAGTACAGCAGGTGATGCCTCTGAGTCATGTGTTCATCACCTGTCAGATATCTCCCTGAGCTGCCAACACGCCTGCAACATGCACACGAACAATCAAAATCCCCCAAAGTTTTCAATTCAGCAAATGATCGGTGTGGGCGATCTTGTGCGATTAATGTGAACAACCGATGTAATCGCAAATCACAACATCACCACATCAATATGACATGGCGATTTATAAATAATTGGAACAGAAATGTCAGCTATTGAGCAGAGACACTGCAAAAGGCAGCTGCGTTTAAAACACAAAGAATTAGTAACACATGGAAAACCACAGAAACTAACAGGCCTGCCAGTCTTGTGTAAGAAGATAGTCACAGAGCTAAAAGAATGGAGTGGGTTTGCATGCAAGAAGTGCATCTACTGCATGCACATCCCACAGGACTGTTCGTGCAATCTGCCCTGGTTAAAGACACTTTTGTAAAAGACAACAGAATCATTTATTGAACTTACATTAAATTTTAATACTAAATGGCAATCCCATGCTGTTTCCTATTGTTTTTCGTGTTTCTTGACAGGCTTTTATTGTTCCCATGTTGGTTTTATTATCTAGGGGCATCGTGTTCTGTTTCATTTTGTGTGTTTAGTTTCCTTTTTCTGCCTCCCTACTCCCTTATGTTGCCTCTCTCTTTCTTCCACCTGCTCCTGGCCTCCATCTGTTTCTCTAAGCATTTGACTTGCTCTTGTTTTCCTTCTTTCTGTGGCTTGACTAGCTGTATCATCCTCAGGAGATTTTGACATGATATTAAGTTATAGTTACAAGGAAATACTATGATGTGGTTCCTGGGGGAAATCTTTCAGAACTGGAGTATGCCATTTTTACAAGAGGAGGCAGGTGTCTACCTTGCTGAATCAAACAGCGATATATTTAATTTTGAAAATGGATACATATTACCACCTTTGAGCCACCAGGGATTTTCGTTCTGGGATGAGAGAATCTACCCCTTTTCTATCTTAGCCCAGGAGGATGTTAATTCATTGACAGAATGAGCTACGATTCCAGCAGTGACAGGTGTAGGCATAACCAGGTGCTGCCTCACGATACTGTCATGAAATTTATGTCTCTCATCTCACAGTGAGGGCCTTGTCTCTACCAGCTGCTGCAACCTTGTGAGGAGAAAGCTAAGAGGTTTTAATTAGGAGTAAGAGTGTCATTAATTACAAATTCGTTCACTCTCACACAACTGTCTTCCCAAGAAATTTCTTCTACCTCCCACCATCTGACCCCTCCCCCTCTCCTTTCTTGTCAAAGCCACACTAAGTTAAAGTACCAGAGAATTTACTCCGTTGCCTACCGGGAAAAGGAAAGCAAATTTTTTAATTTGATGAATCGCACTCCTAACTCCCTTCATACCAGCTCTCTGCCCCAGTCTCTCGGATCGTTCAGCATGCTTTCATCTTTGATCTAGGACCCCCATGGGGTGTCGTGTTTGAAAAGGCAGACCCCTGACAGCTTTCTTAGATGGACAAGGTTTACGTGAGATGGGGGTATGCGCAGCAGATTACTCTCTCAAACAACTCAGAGAACAATGAGCAAAGAAATTTCTTAGGAAAAGCACCTAGGTTCATTACTCTAACTAATTTAATTTTTTGCTTTTATACAAACGGGATGATGAGGTCATAACTCAGAGCGGAAAACTGAGACAGAGGCTGTTGCTGCCGACAATGTGATAAAGACATGTAATATGCTTAAGTTCCTGAGATTTATACTTGCGCGCAAGTGGGCTTTAATCTTCCTATGCAATGTAGCTTCCTTAATATTAATTAATAGCCGTATTAGAGATTTTGTATATTATAAATGTCCAATCATAGTTTGTGTGCAAGACATTATAAGAAACTGCTTGTATCTTACAGAAAATAAAAGGTGTTTTTAATCTTGAACATGTTTTCTTTTGAAAGTTCCCTGCAGGCTGCTGCACATTCCCGTTCTCAGAAACTACACTAACCAACCAACTAACCCCACTAGCCTCTCGCTATTCTTTTAAGTAAGAATTTGAAAGAATACTATTCACTTTTTCATCACTCTTAGGATTTGACACAGTTTATTCTTATGTACTCTTGGATTGCCGAGAAAAGAGGGCTTCATGAGCAGCACGGCAAGAAACAAAATAAAATCTTAATCATCAAAAAGTTTTTTTTTTTATTCAGCAGTGGCTAGTGGTTGATTTTTCTTGTGTTCCCCTTCTAAAAGTAGTGCTCTCCAAAACTCTATGGTTGGCTACTTGTGATTCTGTGTATTCAGAATGCTGCTGGGACAAAAAGAAATATTCAGTCACATGACAGGCAAATTTAGGTCCCATCAAAATGAAAGCAACAATTATCATTTATTGTTTCGTCTGTCAGAAATGTCTTTAAAAGTCCAAACCAGTTTCACAAAAGCATCCTAGCTCCAGTCAATAAATAAATAAATGAACAAATTAGTTAAAGAAAAAATATTTTCTTTTTAGCCAGAAGTTCTATGATAGGTGTAATAGGATTTATCCAATTATTTTTGCTTTTTTACAGTACAGATAAATTGATAAATATAAAAATATACATTTATCCATGTACATAAGGCGAACATCCCATTAATTGTTGATTTGTTTAGGTTTGTTTTTTTTATGGAACCCAGAAAAATCGAGTCCATGTATAGTAATATGATCTGATTTCTACACTTATACGTCAGTGTAGATGTTTCAAGGTTGCTACAACTTACATAATATTTTTCTGTCTTTCAGAAAGCTGAAAAGCTTAAATGCCTTCAAACTTTCAGAAATACTTGTATTACACTTAAATTATGTGCCAGAAAAGTTAATTTGAAGGGTTTTTTTGTATTAGAAAGGTATGCTGTTTTGATTATTTAGTGGATGAGATTTGATGAAGAGCCAACATCTGTTGTTTGAAACGCATAATAAAAATATCTCAACCATGCTAATCTGAAAGTGCTTGTGGAGCCACCTCTACATGAGCAAAGTTTTCTTTAAAGACTGCAAACTCCTCCACATCACATTAGCAAAGGTGGGTAGTAACCTATCTGTTTGGATTATTAACAGAGATTATTTACAGAGCTCATTCATACAGAGACTTGTTAATTCTATCTCTGTTTCCACACAAAGGACAGATGCTAACTGTTTTTTTTTTTCAGGGCAGCATGCTTAATATTTGTAGAAAATGAGCTCCAAAGCAAAATCTTTTGAACTATATATATGTATAATAGAGTTTGATGTAAGAACATACAAAGGACCCATGCCAAACGATTTCAGGTGGTGCTTCATTTTATACAGGACCACATCACTTGGGACCTCTCCCAAAAGCTCACAAGCAACAAGTGAAGGGAAGGAAGAAAATGTGTATTGCAGAATTTTAGAAAATAGAGAATTTAAGAACTAATCAAACCACTACAGTTGGGTAGCTGAAATGATATAAAAGAGATTTTTCAAGGCGCCTTGTGCAGAGTCATATTGTAGTTCACAGTAGGAACAAATAGAACCACATCACTCCAGGCCTCTGGTTGTCAGAACACTGGTAAGGATGTAATGTAAGACTTAAACTACAAGCAGACACTTTCACATTGTGTAAAAGCTGGCAAATGAGGACTAGAACAGAAGAGGGTCTGAATGAAATGCAATACAACCACTAACATCTTTTTTGTTCAGTTGAACATGCTGTGAATGCTGCTTGTCAGCTTTTGATGTCTGATTGACCAGGCAATCGGTATGTTAACTGATTCAGGAATTTGTCTGTGTAACAGTGAATGTTGTGATGCTTTAAAAAAACCAAGACCTGGTGTACATCACATATGATTCTTGCTGATAAATGTCAGGCGCTCCAGTGGCTAGGAATCAGCTGATTGTCAGTGCAAGCATTATTTCATCATCTACTTTTGGGACTGGGGAAATAATTGGATCTTGCCAAGCCCGAAGTGGGTCTTTGTCAGATCCATTTAAACACCTTCAGGAAGATGGAATGTAATATATGACATTCTGAGTCCCTTATCATGAAAATGCAATTGAATTATATTTTGAGATGTTTATAAACTTGAGATTTTAAAATAAAGGCTGTGGAGAAAAAAAAAGAAAAATTGCTGACTACTACCATTATTCTGGCCTCCTACAGCTAAACCGACTCCCAGTATAAATTTTGTCGACTTGCCACGTCCATGAATAGATAACTAATAAGCAATGAGCTAAAAATTCTCCTAATCACGCTCTGTTTGTTTCTTCAGAGGACTATGTGTAACAGTGTTAATGTGCAGCCAGTGAGTTAAAGAAATACATTTGACTACTTTAAATATATCCAGTGATAGAAAGGAACTTTGTATCACACTGCGTGACATGTTATGTATAACTGTCACAAACCACTTTAATTTAGTCAGGCATCCATGACATCCAAAAGTCCAGAAGCCAAAATGGGAGGGGGATTATTTTGCAAGCAAGCGAACATACACGCATGTACCACACACGACATCTAAGACAAGTACACAAAAACAAATACACATAGTTTAGGTTGCTAAGCAACTATGGCAGATTAAATTCATTCAGCCAGCAAAGCACTAACAACCTCAACAGCCCGCAGAAGCTGATGAAAGCAGTGCAGAGCAGCCTGACCACACGGTTTGTTTACTTACTGGGGGTAAAAGTTCTCAAACGCACGTGAGAAATAACACTGGGTTTTTGTTTTGTCCCTCAGATATGCTCAGTACAATAACCACACTGTGGAGTGCCACTAGCCAATCAGCACATAACTGCTTTCAATGTAAGTGTGTGTAAGTAATTTCCCTCAATAAAACTGCCAGTCTGCCATGTTTGGCCTCCATTTAATTATTGATTGAGAGCTTTCCAAGATATTACACCAACAAATTGCATAAAGGCCTTGATTTTTTTGGTGTGTGTATGTGTGTGTGTGTGTGTAACAAACAAATATATCCATTTATAGATGCCAGGAATCTACCACACCCACCTGTGCTGTAGCTCTTTTATAACCTCTTCTATATTGTTTCTTTAAATAAAATGCAGGTAAAGCCAAAATGAAGACTCTCCAAACATTCTTTTTGACATTAAAGTCACAACATGCAGCTAAATTAACATTAAATCTTATTAACGAATCAATAACCTGTCTGTCAAACATCAGTGGCAAAATAGGATGAAGCATTTTATAAATTCAAGCTCAAGACAAAGAGCAAGTTAGGGAAACTTGGTTTATTCTTAAATTGCAAGAGTTGTATGTTATTTAAAGGTGACAGTTCTGGTGAAAGAGAAGTGCTGCAAATAGATGTGTTTGCATCTTATTTCGCTGTTAAATATAGATCTGTTTTATTTGTCTCACGCCTTTCCACTTGTAAGTTCATGAAGCGAGGTATAATTATTTTAGGTGATCAAGGAGTGGTAGTATAAACCACTGCTTTGAAACTAAAGGGCAGGAATGATAAAGGCAAAAACACCCACAGAATAAAGACAAAAGTATATTCCTTTATTGAAAATTTTCTCTGTAAATCAGTGTTTTCACTCCTGATTTTGTTCATATTACATTCTTCTATGTGGGGGGTCGATCTGTCACAAGGTGTAAAACCATTCACACTCACGATGAGTAACCCCATGCATGTTTTTGACCAGAGAGACCCCAAACTGGATCCAAACCCAGGACTTTCTTACTATGAGGCAACAGTGCTAAGCACCATACCATTGGGCTGCCCCCACTAGTTTGTTATTCTTTCCTCGTCTTTCTTCTTCTCTGCTATGTAGTATATCTGTTGCTTTACCACCTCCACAGCTCACAGTAGGAAACCAGCATCACATTAATCAGAGGAATACTATGTGCAACTATATAATTCCATCAATTTATCAGTTGGTTTCCTTTTCCAGGGTAGCCCATGTGAATAAAGGTCTTCTAATAAAAGCTTAATTAAAGACATCTAATCTGTTTTTGTTTATTATATGTACCTCTGAGCTTTTAACTGTACACTTTTAATTCAGTTACTTCATTTTTAGATTGATAAGCAAAATGAATGAGCTCTAGTTGGTATGCAAGCAGCAATGCATTTGATGAAACCTATTATATAACAACACGTAATTGTTCCACACAGTTCTGTGCACACCAGTTTTGAGACCACCGCCAATATCCCTGTGATTGTATTGCTTTATGTTCACAGCACCAAAGTCCACACACTTGTTCACTGTAATGGAAGTCAATTTGTTTGAAAAATATGAGGCCGTGGTGCAGAGAAAACTGCAGCAATTGTCAGTGCATGTTTTCATCGGTGCAAGCACATGTAAACAGATTTTTCTTGACTGAACAACTCAATTACAGTACTGCTTGAAGTTTTTTTCTTACTATTGTGGAGACAGTATTTCAATAAGAGAAAATATGCTTACATGTGAAAAGATATGCAGCCTCCTTTTTTTTTTTTTTTTTTTTTTTTAAGAATTTCATTGACTACTCTTAGGCTTCTTTGTAGAAGTTCAATAACTATTTTGTATTGGCTTTTGTCCTGAAGTTTTTTTATGTATTCCTTTTCGGAAGGTCAGCCTTATTTGGTGTTGCCTTTTTTAATAGACTTGGGCAAACAGAGAAAGGACAAGTTTACCATGACGGGCATTTATTTGGAGATTAAGGTGGAGCAGCATTTCTGAAGAACTCATAGTGAGCATAGCTGTATGCCTTTTTGAATTTGCTCAACTAACTAGTATGTCCATTTAAAATGCTTGGAGGGCTACAATCAAATAACAACAGTTTAAAAACCATGCCAGTGGGCAGTAGCATAAATAATCTTTTAGGCACTAACAGGTTGCATGAGAATTTGAGTCTCTAGAAAAGTGCTATATAAATGCAATCCATTAATAATAATAATAATAATAATAATAATAATAATAATAATTAGGTTAAAAGCTTTCATTTTCAAAGTCTCTGTACCTTCCAGACCTGCTCATTCTCTGTTTCTTTCTTTGAATATTGTCTGTTTTTGTTAGTGATGAAAAGAGTAGGGATAAAGGTAGGTTCCTAACTTTTTGGACAGTTATATATTCTTTGTAATTTTGCTTCTGTAGACCACCATGGTTCAATTTAAGAGCCTAATAAAAGCATTGTGTTAAATGTTTAAGAATCACAGACTATTTTATGTACAATTTTTTTTTTTTAAATCTCCAAGTGTCTAAACTTTTATTATGCCGTGACAAAGAAGGCAGATAAAAAAAATCTGGAGTTTATTACAAATGTTTAATATTATTTATTTTTGGTAGCTTTTCACTGGATTAACTTAAACTCCCGGAGAGCAGCCATTTGGCTTTTCTACCTTTAAAACCCGGAGAGCAGCCAAATGGCTGGTAGGCTTTTAGCTAAGCTTTAGCTTCAGCCAAGTGGAAGCTAAATTGGCTAGTCATTCATATGTATATTAGGTTGTTACCTGGGAATTCTGGAGGGAGGGAAATGGGGGTTTGAGTGGATTGAGGAATTTCCCTGCGAATCTTGTTGACTGTGCCGAGGATGGTGGTTTTCCGTCTAAGAAGTTTTTGCGCAAGTGAAAGCGATGTGAAAAAATTGTCCGTGGTAACATTTCTGCCCTTGTCTAGGAATGGTTCCATCAGCCTCATTACTACATTTTCAGAAAGTCTCTCCCCAGTGGGACGATTGGGGTCCTTGCCAAGATATGGGAAGACATTGCAAATGTACTTGGATTTTAGGTCGCAAGCCACCCAAAACTTGATCCCAAACTTGTCAGGTTTACTTGCAATATACTGCAGGAAACAGCACCGAGTCTTTGATGGGAAAAGCTGTGAACTTCCTTTTGTGTTTCATCTTGATGCATTCTCAATCATCCAGGGAAATAAATCTCCAAAAGTCACCAACTTGGAGTGTTTCAGTTTGCCATCTTAGGGAGAAATCAACACACATGGGTGTATGTCCTTTGTTGCTGAGATTTATTGATAAAAACAGTACAAAAAACCAACCATTTGTACACATATTTACAAATGGCCTGCTGAGTGGTGCATGGAGCATGTTCATTGGTTCATGGACCTCCCTGAACTAATGGCATTTATTGCAATTGTCATCTTGCGGGGGGTTAACAGGGTTCCATCTCTAAATGACTGCTGGTCAGCAAACCTGGGAAACCCACAGATAATTGGAACTATGGCACGAAACCGCTTCCAAGACATCATGCAACACCTACGCTTTGATGACAAGTCCACCCGCAGTGATCGAGCAAAGACTGATAAGTTCGCTGCAATTTCCAGTGTGTGGGGATCATTTGTCACCAACTGCATCACGTGCTACAACCCTGGTCTACATATCACCGTTGATGAACAGCTTTTCCCATCAAAGACTCGGTGCTGTTTCCTGCAGTATATTGCAAGTAAACCTGACAAGTTTGGGATCAAGTTTTGGGTGGCTTGCGACCTAAAATCCAAGTACATTTGCAATGTCTTCCCATATCTTGGCAAGGACCCCAATCGTCCCACTGGGGAGAGACTTTCTGAAAATGTAGTAATGAGGCTGATGGAACCATTCCTAGACAAGGGCAGAAATGTTACCACGGACAATTTTTTCACATCGCTTTCACTTGCGCAAAAACTTCTTAGACGGAAAACCACCATCCTCGGCACAGTCAACAAGATTCGCAGGGAAATTCCTCAATCCACTCAAACCCCCATTTCCCTCCCTCCAGAATTCCCAGGTAACAACCTAATATACATATGAATGACTAGCCAATTTAGCTTCCACTTGGCTGAAGCTAAAGCTTAGCTAAAAGCCTACCAGCCATTTGGCTGCTCTCCGGGTTTTAAAGGTAGAAAGGTAGAAGCCTGGGGGTGCTACTGTTAAAAAAAAAGAAAAACATCTATCCAAAAAGTGTTGGATAGATGAAATCAAGATTAACTTGTACGAGAATGATGCGAAGGAAAACTTTTGGAGAAAAAGACAAATAGCACATATCATACATGGTAGAGGCAACGTAATGGTATGGGCATGCACTGCTGAACCAGACCACTAGTGTTTATCATTGGACGGCACTTTTCAGTGCAAGTAGATAATGAGCCAAAGCATAGTACAAAAAAATCCTAAGAGTTTTATAAGGTAAAGAAATGGGATATTCTCCAGGCTTCAGGCAACATTAAAGACCTAGCAGAACATCTTAAGGGAGGAAACACAGCATTTGATGATGTGGGTTGGATCTAGACTCAAGGCAACCTTTGGACTGAGACGCTACAACTCGATCTGATATTCATTTTCTGATGTAAATATAGATGCACAGATTCACTGTACAGAGGCAAAATTACAAAGAAAAAAATGCATTGTCCCCAAAACATATTTTTCCAGCTATTCATATTTTCGTGTATTGCTTCCTTTTACAAAGCAAAGTCTATTTGCCTATCAGTCACTGGACGAATATAATTAATTTTAGCCGGCTAAGTAAATTGAAATTTATTTTATTTCAATTTATTTCAATTAATCATCCTGGATACCCCTGTTTAACATATTACTGCCACAGAACTATGTGTCACATATTGTTTGAGGATAAATGGATTTAATTACAATAACTGTACTAGTACAATTCTTACTCAGTTACCTAGCCACATTAAAATTAGATGAGACCAACATCTCACTCCCTGCTTTCATTTTGACGTTTTACCCTGGTGTTGAGTGCAAAGAATAAGCTTTAAAAATGTTAAAAAGAAACTCAAAATATCTTAGAATTGGGTGTGATGTCCTAATGCTTTCATACTGGGGCAAATCCTGATAGTAAATGCCCTGAGTGACCTGGTTTGCCTAAGTCTTTAGGTGCCCTTATAACTCTATAGTTTCCCCCAGCTCTGTGCTAAGGGTTTTACTCACTGCATTTCATCACACATTCACATTCTTCTCTTTATATATTCTTTTGATCACTAATCATTTATTTTATGTATTTATTTTTTTCTCCACTGTGAAAGATGTGTATGTTTTAGTACACCATGGCATGTTAGGCATGCTTCCCCTCTTAAGGAATGCTGTAGTTTAGAGTAGTCCTTTGAAATGACTTCTACACAGCAATCTTTTGACAGAACTTTTGATCTCTGGAGTCTTACATGTATTTAGCAAATTCTGCATCTGATGAATTTGCTTTCTCTCACTCCTACTCTTCCACATTGACAGTTAAGGTAGTTTCAGCATTTGAATAGGATGCTAAATTAGGTGTTCTGGGCCTGTCGAACAGGGAGGAGACCCTGGGTTAGACCTAGGACACACTGGAGAGATTATGTCTCTCAACTGGCTCAGGAACACTTTGGTGTACCGCCAGAAAAAAAACTGGAGGACGGGGCTGTACAGAGTAAGGTCTGGGCATCTCTTCTTAGTCTGCTGCACTCACAACCTGGCTAACTGGCGGCAAATGGATTTATGGATGGATGAACAAAGCACCAAATGAGGAAACATCTTTTTTTAAAAAGTAGTAATCTACCAGCAACATTCCAGTGGGAAAAAACCCCAAAACACACACAAAACCCCCTAAAACACTTTGTTGATTTTTCCCATTTACTGCCCTGTAATTTCATTTGTAATTTCTTAGATTGCTTCACTAATCATTCAGTAGTTTATAATGTGTGGAAGATGAAAACACACAAATCACTCCCAAAATCAATTAAACATAGTCAATACTTATTTATACCCATTATACTTTATTTATGAGAAAATTAATCCAAACCCTTGCAAGCACAATTGCACAATAAAGTGGTCCAGACACAACAAAGCAGGGAATGGAAGATGATGATTTTAATATCTTTCTGTAACTTACTTGTGGCTTCCAGAGAAACATTCCTCACTATGGAGGTTAAGACTGATACAGATACAGAAGAGCTCTATATGCATTTCAGTGTGAGCATATACCAAATATGACTTGATTATCAACCTGTTTTTCTGTTTGGAAATAGTGTATCACTAATATTCTACACAATACATAGATCCAACTTCTTCTATTTTCTTTTTGCATTCAGAGTATCTGCTGCACTAAAGAGCTCAATTTACATTCACACAGGTTATTTGCTCTTCATATTTATTTGCTATTCACTTTATGATTTGTTGTACAAATTAAATTGACTTTTCTTCCAGTCTAAAAGGTAACAGTATTTGCTCAGCTGTGCGTTGGAACTGAGATCCAGGCTCATGCACCAGATTGTGTGCCAGGATCTTTCTATCAGCCATGCCTCCAGTGGTGTATTTAAAAGCGCAGGCATGGAGCATCATCATCTGCTGGGAAAATCCAGATCAAATAAAAGATTCAGATTTGCCAAAGTCATTAATTTCACATGCTGGCAGTGGAATTCCTCGTGGCTACTGAATGCGAAATGTTTTCAATCAAAGATTTAAATTCTTATTCAGTCATCACAACTGCCATATGGGAACCAGACTTCAGTATTCACAACCAGAACAGAAAGATGATGATGAATGTCCAAGCCTACAGTCATGCAGTCTGGTGGGGGTTGAATTCTGGTCTTTACAAAGAATGAACAAGAAAGAAATACCCTTTATTGATCTAAACATTTTCAGGGATTTTTTGTGTGTCTTTCTTTCTTTTAAATGGAATAATTTCAGGATTCTGATGAAACAAATATGAAATGAATCTGAACTGTTGTTGTTTTCTTTAGTCCTTTTTGCTTTACCTCAACTGGCACAGGCTAATCTTGTGATGGGTGCCATAAAAGACAGACTGACAGCAGCTCAAGTATTCAAACAAGATGTTCAAACTACAGACTAACGGGGTAACTCCTGTATTCCCAAACAAATACTTATATTCTTTTGAACCTTGCTGACATTTTTATAGCAGCAGTTTAGTGCTGAAAAGGTCAAAAAAAGAACAAAAATGAAAATTATAAGCCCATTAGTTACTGAGTAAATGCTAGCACTCTGAATGTGGTGAAAATTCCTGTGTTTAAAAAAAAAAAAAAAGACATGTAAAAATTCCCTGCTAGAGTTAAATCACAGTTCGCTAATAGGCCGGCCTGTCTTTGCAACCTTGAAGGTAAAAATGAACTTTCTGTTTTTGTCATTTTTGAATTTGAAAGTTTAATCTTTACTTTTAACGCTGTATATGTGAATTTGCAGTGCTGCTGGGCGACATTTGCAACATCTGTTATAGTATTGCTTTTCTCTGTGACTCAGAGTACTTGTCTATGTCTGTCTTTTCTTAGATATACTTCCATTTTCTTCTGTTCATACAATATTGAGCCAGTGAAGCCTATCCCAACTGCCACGGGGCAAGAGGTGGTCACCAGTCTGTCACAGGGTATAGCTCCACTCCAAAACAGAAAGATTAGGGTCAATACATTTACACCTACAGCCAATTTAGAAAATTAATTTAACTCAACCTCATGTCTCTGCATGTCTCTGAGAGGGTGGCTGGAGTCCCTGGAGAGAATCCACACTGACAAAGGGAGAACATGCAACCTCTATGCAGAAAAGTGCCAGGCTGGAGTCAAACCCAGGATCTACTTCCTGTGAGGAGACAGCACTAACCACTGCTGCACTGTACTGCCAATGCTCACACTGCATAGGTGGCACTCTCAAATTTATTTGCCCTATAATTCATTTCACACCTTTAACACGTAAATAGTATCATTTCACTTTTGCAACCTGTACTTTACCATTTTACAGGAAACCAAATGGGACTCATTACAGTGAGTTTAAAAACTTATGTGGGTTTTGATTTGTCTAAACTTCTTTGAACCGGCAGTCGATGTCAAAAGGCCAGAGCCTTGTGACTGAAAGGCTGGTTCAATCTATGCCCTGGCAGGATAAAATGTGGGTGTGAAAGTGATTCTCTGTTTCTTCAACACTGCTTTGATACCTTTTGGCATGCGCTTTTTATTAGTTAGACATATTAAAATACAAGTAAAAATATGTTGCATAGTTAGAATAGGTTTAACTGTTAAAAACTGGTCTGGGTTGATTGCTACATCGTTTTTTGTGATTGCCATATAGTGAAGCTTCCTGCTTTCTTTATGAAAAATATAAGCTTCTGACACAAAACGAACATCCTGCTGCAATGTATTATATACAAATGTGTGTTCAGAAACAGATAGAAAAAAATGTAACATTCCAAAATGTAACATTTGTTTGTACATTAACAGAAATCCACATATTGTTGGTGTATTCAGCATTTATGTCAGAAGATATATTTGTTGTATACTAAAGATGTTTTTTTTCTTTCATTTTTCTTCTTTTTAAATGAATTCAGGTATTTCTTTGTGCTGACTACCCCTCTTTTCTTTAATCACAGTTTAGGTTGTAAAAGAAAAGCAGAACATAAACAAATAATTACCATTCCTGAGAGAGAGGAAGATGTGATACAGCAAAACTCAAGCAAAACACTTATGAAGCTTAATTCCAGTGATTAAAAAAGGATAAGCGCTTAGAACAGACACGTTGTGCATTACATAAAGTTGTGTGACTTTACTTTCCTCTACTTTTAGTCTAATTTATGTTCCATTCCATTCTAAGAATTGAAGGATTAATTAGCAACAAAAATGTTGATAGCTGTCCATGTTTTCTTTTCTGTCAAAGAACACCATCTGCACTGCCTTACTGATTAATGAGCAGGTGGGGTAGGCAGCGTTTTTCATCATGGTGTGCATTGAGGCAAACAAAAAGTGGATTTGCTAGTCAGGGAATATAAAAAAAACATTGATTCTTTTTAAACACAATTAATACAAACATTGTTTTAATTTTCTAAACATATTTTGTACATTTATGTAAATGTATCTGGAAGTCCCACAGGATCTTAGCTCGGTCATTCTCCACCACCCTTGGGGGCATCTCCCATTTTGACCTCGGGACTTCCAGGTTATACTTGGCACAGATGTTCCTGTACACTATGCCGGCCACTTGGTTATGGCGTTCCATGTATGCCTTGCCTGCTAGCATCTTGCACCCTGCTGTTATGTGCTGGATTGTCTCTGGGGCATCTTTACACAGCCTGCACCTGGGGTCTTGCCTGGTGTGATAGACCCCAGCCTCTATGGATCTTGTACTCAGAGCTTGTTCTTGTGCTGCCATGATTAGTGCCTCTGTGCTGTCTTTCAGTCCAGCTTTGTCCAGCCACTGGTAGGATTTCTGGATATCCTGGACTGTGGTGCTGACACTCACCAGTCCCCGGCCCCCTTCCTTCCGCTTAGCGTACAGCCTCAGGGTGCTGGACTTGGGGTGAAACCCTCCATGCATGGTAAGGAGCTTTCTTGTCTTTATGTCAGTGGCTTCTATCTCCTCCTTTGGCCAGCCTATTACCCCAGCAGGGTACCTGATCACGGGCAGGGCGTACGTGTTGATGGCCCGGATCTTGTTCTTACCATTCAGCTGACTCCTCAGGACTTGCCTGACCCTCTGCAGGTACTTGGTGGTTGCAGCTTTTCTAGCGGCCTCTTCATGGTTCCCATTCGCCTGCGGGATCCCCAAGTACTTGTAACTGTCCTCTATGTCTGCAATGTTGCCTTCTGGTAGTTCAATCCCCTCAGTTCTGACTACCTTCCCTGTCTTTGTTACCATCCGACTACACTTCTCCAGTCCGAACGACATTCCAATGTCATTGCTGTATAGCCTGGTAGTGTGGATCAGTGAATCGATGTCTCGTTCACTCTTGGCATACAGCTTGATGTCATCCATGTACAGGAGGTGGCTGACAACTGCTCCGTTCCGTAGTCGGTATCCGTAGCCAGTCTTGTTAATGATCTCACTGAGGGGGTTCAGGCCTATGCAGAACAGCAGTGGGGACAGAGCATCTCCTTGGTAGATCCCGCACTTGATGGTGACTTGTGCTATGGGCTTGGAGTTGGCCTCTAGTGTTGTACGCCACATCCCCATTGAGTTCCTGATGAAGGCTCTTAGGGTCCCATTGATCTTGTACAATTCTAGGCATTCCAGTATCCAGCTGTGGGGCATTGAGTCATAGGCCTTCTTGTAATCAATCCAGGCAGTGCACAGGTTGGTCAGTCTGGTCTTGCAGTCTCGGCTGATTGTTCTGTCTACCAGTAGCTGGTGTTTTGCGCCTCTGGTATTCTTGCCAATTCCTTTCTGTGTCCCGCTCATGTATTGACCCATGTGCCCTTTTCATCTTAGCCGATATGATGCCTGACAGGAGCTTCCATATAGTACTGAGGCAGGTTATTGGTCGGTAGTTGGAGGGGACCGGTCCCTTCTTGGGGTCATTGGGGATCAGGACCGTCCGGCCTTCAGTTAGCCATTCCGGGTGTCTCTCGTTAACTAGCAGCTGGTTCATTTGTGCTGCCAGACGCTCGTGGAGTGCAGTCAGCTTCTTCAGCCAGTAGGCGTGAACCATGTCGGGCCCTGGTGCTGTCCAACTCTTCATACTGGAGACCCTTTCTTGGATATCTGCCACTGTGATGGTTACTGGACCCTGTTCAGGGAGGTCGCTGTGGTCTGCCCTCAGATCCTCTAGCCACTGAGCATTGCCGTTATGGGTTGCATCCTTCTCCCATATGCTCTTCCAGTATTGCTCCGTCTCCAGCCTTGGTGGTGCTGTTCTCTTATTGTTCCCTTGCCACTGAGAGTACACCTTTGCTGGTTCTGTGGAGAACAGCTGGTTTATTCTCCTGCCTTCTATCTCTCTGGTGTACCTCCTCAAGCGGCTGGCCAAGGCTGTGAGTCTTTGCTTGGCAGTTTCCAAGGCCTCAGGTATGGATAGCTTGCTGTATTTCTTAGGCACCTTATTTGTCGCACCTTGCTGCAACTCCGTTAGTTGGCTAACCTCCCTCCGTGCTACTTTGATCTTGCCCTCTAGCCTCCTTCTCCATGGAGGGTACTGCCCCTTGTCGCTGTTCAACTTGTAGCCAAGCATCTCACTGATCACTGCTGCCGTATTGTAGATCAGCTTGTTAGTGTCGGTAATCGTGGTTGTAGGTATTGCCAGGTTTCAAGCTTGGCCATGATCCTATTTTTCAGGTCAGTTCCTCTCGCACTCAACGATCCTTCTCCTATCGCACTTGGGGCTATGTACCCAATCTCGGGTGGGGGTGATGATATCTCCCCCCTGACCTGGCGTCCTGACTCCTCCTTGCCGTAGCATTTGTGTTGTACCTCGTCAATCTCTAGCTGTGAGAGCAGTCCCTTCTTTCGAATGTTGGAACACTGAGCTACTAGTTGTTTCGCCGTCATTGTGGGTATCGAAGAATCCATAGGTCCCTCATCCTATTCATGTAGCCCCTTCCGCCGGGGTTACTTGCGCAGTAGCATTCCAACAACGCCCTGTTTTCGTCTCTTGCCCACCGATGCCTTCTTGTTCCAGTAGCCCACTTTTCGTCAGCGTGCCCTGGTTCCTCAACACCTGACGCGGACCTTGTTGATCCGGGCGACGTCCGAGCCGGCATGCCTTCATATTTATTTGTCTTGCTCATGTCTGCGGTAGGCTCGCTTAGCATAGGGGGTCTAGCCTTAGGACCCTTACTGGATACAGACGCCCCAGGCAGGAATCGAACTTGCGATCCTCTGTTCCAAAGGCGTGTAGTTTAACCACTACGCTATCCAGCTGCTGCGATCGATCGATAACCGGTCAGCTGAACGGTAAGAACAAGATCCGGGCCATCAACACCTACGCCCTGCCCGTGATCAGGTACCCTGCTGGGGTAATAGGCTGGCCAAAGGAGGAGATAGAAGCCACTGACATAAAGACAAGAAAGCTCCTTACCATGCATGGAGGGTTTCACCCCAAGTCCAGCACCCTGAGGCTGTACGCTAAGCGGAAGGAAGGGGGCCGGGGACTGGTGAGTGTCAGCACCACAGTCCAGGATGAGACAACGAACATCCAAGAATACATTGGGAAGATGGCCCCAACTGACCGAGTGCTCAGTGAATACCTCAGGCAGCAGAAACCCAAGAAAGAGGAGGGAGACGAGGAACCATCATGGAAGGACAGGCCCCTGCACGGTATGTACCACCGGCAGATAGAGGAGGTGGCTGATATCCAGAAATCCTACCAGTGGCTGGACAAAGCTGGACTGAAAGACAGCACAGAGGCACTAATCATGGCAGCACAAGAATAAGCTCTGAGTACAAGATCCATAGAGGCTGGGGTCTATCACACCAGGCAAGACCCCAGGTGCAGGCTGTGTAAAGATGCCCCAGAGACAATCCAGCACATAACAGCAGGGTGCAAGATGCTAGCAGGCAAGGCATACATGGAACGCCATAACCAAGTGGCCGGCATAGTGTACAGGAACATCTGTGCCGAGTATAACCTGGAAGTCCCGAGGTCAAAATGGGAGATGCCCCCAAGGGTGGTGGAGAATGACCGAGCTAAGATCCTGTGGGACTTCCAGATACAGACGGACAAAATGGTGGTGGCTAACCAACCGGACATAGTGGTGGTAGACAAACAGAAGAAGACGGCCGTAGTGATCGATGTAGCAGTTCCGAATGACAGCAATATCAGGAATAAGGAACACGAGAAGCTGGAGAAATACCAAGGGCTCAGAGAAGAGCTCGAGAGGATGTGGAGGGTGAAGGTAACGGTGGTCCCCGTGGTAATCGGAGCACTAGGTGCGGTGGCTCCCAAGCTAGGCGAGTGGCTCCAGCAGATCCCGGGAACAACATCGGAGATCTCTGTCCAGAAGAGCGCAGTCCTGGGAACAGCTAAGATACTGCGCAGGACCCTCAAGCTCCCAGGCCTCTGGTAGAGGACCCGAGCTTGAAGGATAAACCGCCCGCAGGGGCGTGCTGGGTGTGATTGATAGATAGATAGATAGATAGATAGATAGATAGATAGATAGATAGATAGATAGATAGATAGATAGATAGATAGATAGATAGATAGATAGATAGATAGATAGATAGATAGATAGATAGATAGATAGATAGATATATTTTTTTTTTAAAGCGATCTTGACAAATAGGCTTTCTCAAAGTCTGAAGTTTTTTCTTGCACATTGGGTGGTTTTAATTCATTTTTAGTCCAGTTCTCATACCTTATCACTGTTTTTGTTGGCACCTAATGCAAGATATGAACCAGCGTTGTGTGTTTACTTTACAGACAACTTTGCAAAAGCTAAAAAATAAAATAAATGATATCTTTTGGCACTTAACTTCTCATAAAAACATTTATTATTTCATTAGTCGAATCCATAAAAACCTCCCAATGATAACACAGATTGACAGGCATAAAGCAATATTTTTGCACAAACAAGGAGCTTCTTAAAGTGCCATTAGAGAGAAGATTAGTGTATCACAGCATGGTGTTCACTGTGTCCATAAAAACGGGAGACCGGACAAGCAGAGGAAAAACAGGATGTTGAAGGCAACACTGTATTTAGAGCAGCTCTGTACCCACACTTTAAGCACTAATACATGAGTAACCATGTATACATAGTTTCAAAAGGCCTGGTGGATACAAATCTGTGCCTGAACATCACATAAATGCCAGCAGGATACAGTGAGTGTAATCAGTCCCCATAGTCTATATAGAATAATACACCTCTGCAACAGGCAATACAGATAACACACCAACTGTTGAACTGCAAGTAGGATTTAAAAGGAAATGGAGCAGATGTGTCCTTTGTCAATTTCAGGTCAATTGTATTTATACAATATACTGGAGTTTTCTGCCCCAACTCAGCAGGAGCAGATAAACAGGGAGCCAAGGTCGTAGCTTAGGCGCTGTGTGAGAGAAAGCATGTGAATGTTTAGGCTTTTTATGATAAGGTGGAGGCACCAGAGGCTATAAGAGTTTGAGCAATGCTCCACCATTTTGAGATCTGAGGCTGTCTGCATACAGTGTCCATCTCCCACGCGTGTGACTATTAAAATCATCGTTTGACTTAACCCGGCCGGACCAGTGTTGTTATTGTGGTTTTTCTCTTGTCTCCATCCCCAATATTTTTAACCATAACAGTAATTATTTATATCTTTTTGATAGTGGTCTATAGCAGCTTTGGAATAACTGCATGTAAAAATTCAAATACCTCCAGAAAAAACTGCTAGCTTTTTAAAATACTGTATTTGTTTAAGCAAACACTTGGTCCTCTCTTTACAATATATAAAAACAAAAAAATTCATCATTCAAAGAAACAAACCCTAAAATTAGAATCATAATTTCCATTTAGAAGCAGTGTTCTACTGTTGTCTTTGTTAATAAGGTGGATCTTATCATCATCAACTCTTTAAGGTCTTCAGAAAACAGCTTGCTGATACAAGTGCATCAAGTGAGGGATTTAAAAAGACCTTCAATCCAAATGCCCAATTTATCAGTTTGTCCAGGATGGTCTACCCCAACTTCTTCAAGCCAAGACCAGTTTGATACAAGAAGAAGTACAAAATGTCATCACAAGAGCTCCAGGTAACTTGCAACTGTTGGTTTCAAAGTGCATGTTGCTAGAATCAGAAAAAAACTTGTACAAAAAAAGGACACTAAAGCAAAACTACAGTTTAACAGAGAAAAAAAAGCCAAAGACCTACAGTAATACTCACATGCAGGTTATCTTTGTGCATAAAAACCACAACTTATTTTTTCCTGTGTTATATTGCTTCATGATAACTACGTTTGCCTGTCACTTGTAGACCAACCAAAGCTGATAGCCGACATTACTTTTTAATGTCTTTGAAGGTTCTCAGTCATCCAGGTCATCGTAATCTAAGGAGCTTGGAAAGAACAGCGTTTGGACTTCTTTAAGTTCCTTGAAGACGTTTCACCTCTCATCCGAGAAGCTTCTTCAGTTCTAGGGTCAAATGGTGGAGAGTCCCAGATTTAAGCCCTGTGGGAGTTTCCCCCCGAGAGGGACAATGGACCCCCTAATGATCCTCTACCGGATCACATGAGTCAAGGTGTGAAAAGAAACAAACCCTAAAATTAGAATCATAATTTCCATTTAGAAGCAGGTACTTTTTAATAAATTTCAGTTGGTTTTCTTTTCTGTTTTTAATTTCTGAGCTAAGACCACCAAAAAAAACGTGTGTCCATTTTACCAGTCCTCAGGTTTAGATACAGTAAGTGCTTCAGTGCTTATCTTAAGCGTAGTGTAATAACTTGTGTCTAAATTCATTGATTGATTGATGGGAATGGAAATCTGGCTTGTGCATGACTGTGGAATATCACTACGAATGAGATTAATGTAAAACTATTTGACACTTTATAAATTGTAAAATAATCCATATGCACATTTCTCCCTTCACATCTGCCCCCAGGCCTTTTCATTTACTGTGCTCTGGACAAACAAATCAAAGTTGTCTAGAAACATTAAAAGTTGACATGTTAGGTACGCACCAAAGACAGCTTTTCAAGAGAAGAACCTTGTATCAACTGGAAAACATGTTGCCAGAAATGTTTTGGTTTGGCATTGCCTAGGGGGCTTGGTAGTTTGCAGTCAACTTTAAATTTTGCATCCTATCGAAGAATATTTGAAAAGAATGTGAGGATGTGTGTCCAAAAGTTGTAGATGAACCACAAGTGGATTCTGAGCCTACCAGAAAATTCACCAACAGATTGCTCGATAAGAAAAAAAAAGCATGGTAATTTAAAGGCTAGTCAACACCTAGCATTTAAATCTCATGAAAATGTGGAAATTGGCAGTACGTGCAAAAAAATATCACAGATCTTGCAGCAGAAGAAATTTCGCAACAGATAGCAATCATGCACACAGAGAGTTATCTTGCTAAAGTGGACATTGCACTTGTATGCTACCATACATCAACAACGTTTGTTGAATAAGGGACAAACCAGATTTTTGTCATTTTAAAGTTGATCATAAATAACTTGTCCTGTATTATTATCGCAGTTTTATTTGACTCACTATTTTCATATTACTATATAAGGATGAAACTCTCTTTTTGCCCGTTTTATGTCTTTGACGATACAACACAATTATTTTTAATGTGAATCATTCCTGTCACAAACCCTACAAATGTGTCTCCTGAACTGAATATCACCTTTTTAAATATAATCACTACAATGCATGCACAGATGGAAATGGAATATATGATCTTTAAATTAACTAAAGAGAGTTGCACTCCATTAAGATATACAAATAAAGCCTTCCTAATTGAACAGCACAGGTGTTTGTTAGCCAGATAGGCTTCATGCAATAAGTTAGGGGCTTGGTTTTTAATTACCTTTGGGATTTGCTAATTTACATTCTGCCTGTAAAAGTCTCTTGTTGATACAAAGAAGTGTGCGCTCACATTTCTGTGTATGAGTGTATATCTGTGTCTACGTGTATATGTTTCAAAGTGGTTTGTTTAAGTGTAGGTAAGTAATCAATAGTATTCAATGGGAAACAGGATGTCCTCGGGTAAAATTCGAGCCAAAATACTGCATGAAATTTAATCTGTGCAATTACTCCATGTGGGTTGAATGGGAGGAGGAAAATGTAAGGAAAGGCATTCGATCTTAGCTCCCAAGTACACTTCCATTCTTGAAGGTCAGAAAGCTTGTTATAGTGGACAAACATTAGATGTCCAGTGGTGCTGCCATCTCATTAATCTCTTTTTTGTGTCTAAGGGAAAACCTGTAAAAGGGTCTACATACAGTATAGTGGCATATATCAGCAGTCCAGATCTCCTCAGTTATAGAATTTCACAAGGTGATAAGTGTACAACTCACAGCTGCTCATGCTTTATTTAATAACCAAAAGCTTCAGAAATTAGGCCTGCCTCCTGCCACTGGCTGAAAACAAGCTGTGTATCCTATCACATATCATTTCATAGTCACATTTTAATTGCTCTCTATTAATTATGTATTCTGGGTGAGCAGCGCATTTGCATAGATTTTACATGCAACCGTGACCTACTGTTATGTTGTGTGGGTGAAAAGGTTTCCCCTCACTGATACAATATGAATATAGTATGCAACTCTAAACTGCTTCACCAGCTTGGTTTTATTTCTGATATTAAATTTGCTGTTGAAGCAATACGTTTAAATTTGAGGCAATGACTAAACCTGTCATGGTTCTCAAGATCTGGAGAGGTCGTGGTGTGTGTATTGTTTGTCTTAACCTCTCCCACCAGGGCGGAACTGGACCTTGGTTCCCCGCCTCTGAACCCACCCTGAACACACACCTGTGGCTCATTCACACTGATCCTGGCAGACTACTTAAGATGGCAAGAGAGGCTGCTTCCTCGCTGGATCGTCACATTACCAAGTGTCAGTGTAGTGTAACCTATGAAAATGTTCCTTTGATCCCCTAGAGTTTCCTCCTGACTTTGTTTTTTCCTCTGTGTACAGGCCTTCTAGACTCCCTGCCCGTCTTCCCTGCCGTCCGGATTTCTGTGGATGTGTGTGAGTGAGCGTGAGCTTCTTAGTGTGGACATTTTTGAGTTACGGATCGAGTGGAAGAAGAGCGTGTGTGTACCCCCGTCTTGGACCTTCCCTTCGGACCCCGCCCTACTCCCTGGAGCCCCGTGTTATCTGTTCCACTGTATATATGTATATATTCTCACTTGGCGTCACATTTCAAATAAACCCTCACCCTCTCTCTAAACTTCAGAGTCCTGCGAGTGAGTCCTCTGCCTACTAATCTGTGACAAAACCAATTAAAAAAAAATCATGCATAGAATATATGCATGTTAGGCTAAACTGCGATTCTTAATCGACCACAATTGCGAGGTAGCTAAAGTGCTTGAAGTGTAAAGTATACAATGCTCTATGAATGTATGGTTAAATGTGGTAGTCTAAAGCACTTTAAGTGCCCAGTAAGATGAGAAAAGTGTCAGATAAATGCCACTCCATTTCTACTTACCTTTTTCATTTTACAGCCATATGTATGTTTGGCCCCATAGGCCAAGGTAACACAAAAGTACCATCATGAAGTCACTTAAAAATATCAGTGCTTCTTAGATTAAGAAGGAGAATATGGGCAGTACTGCCTAGACATTATGTGCTCACACACAAACACACACAGACGTAATAACTTTCAGACAGAAGACATTTCACATTATGCACTATTGCTTTAATAGTTCAAACCCAATAACATTTGTTAATGTTTGTGGATCATTAAGACCACATATGCACCCATTTATACACCTCTCTGCATTTAATATTTAGTTATTAATCTCTGGCTGTCTTTTACAGCATTTGTCCTGTGTTCCTCCCCTCACCCCAACTGGATGGCCATCCCTCCCTGATCCTGGTCGTGCTGGAGATTTCTTCCTGTTAAAAGGGAGTTTTTCCTTCCCACAGTCACCAAAGTGCTTGCTCATAGGGGGGGTCATATGATTGTCGGGGTTTTCTCTGTCGTATTATCGTATTATTGTAGGGGCGACTGTTGGTGTGATTTAGCGCCATATAAATAAAATTTAATTGAAATATGCCAGCTGTTACAACTGGCCAATAATAATGGTAAGGCAAAGTATAAACATTCAAGTTAAAACCTGAAATCCACACTGATTTAGTCCAGATGCCTGTTATTGGGCAGCTTAAATAAGTGTTAGCTGCTTAATCCTTTTTTTGGTGGCATCTCTCTCATTCAAAACTTTTTCACATACTGCCAGATAGGTTGGGGTTGCTTGTTTCACGTAATAGATAAAGTCATCATTTAAAAACTTCATTTTGTATTTACTTGGTTTGTCTTTATCTAATATTAAAATATGTTTGATGATGTAAATGCGACAAAAGTGAAAAAACTAAGAAATCGGGAAGAGGGCAAATTGCTACTGAAAAAGTACTAGATCACTTTGTGGCATTGGCCTAGCACCAAAGTATCTGTTCTTATGAAGTCCATAGGAGCTGCAAAGGGCAAAGAGCACATTATACTGACAGTCTAATCAGTGCAACTGATGTTGAATGAAAATGAAGCCAGGACACTGAATGAGCATCCAGACACACTATCTCTTCGTGATCATTTCCAAATTTGGTCATAACATGACATTCTTTTAAATGTTTTTGAGCATTTTTCAAAGAAATATAGCATTTTAAGCATTTATAAATGCATAAGTCAGTAGGGGAAAGTGGCAAAGTATTGTAGGCTTCAGATTATTTCATTGTTATATTACTGTACAGTGATTTGTAATGAAGAAATCAGATTATCTGTTAAAATGGTGTCTCCTTTTAATGTTTTTGGAGCTGTATGTCATGGTCCTGGGTCGAGCGACCCAGTGTTTGAGTTTTATGTATCTTTTGTATTCATTTGTGCCTAGCGTAATTCACCTAGTTAATTTCTAGATTGCTGTTTAGTCTTGTTCCTTAGTTGTTTATGTCATCTCCCCCTGTACTAAGTCTCCCTGTTTCATGCCTCATGTCTGCGTGGTTATGTTTAGTTCATGTCATGTCTAATCTCCATGTTTCCTGTTTTACTTTGAAAGTCTGTATTCAATGTCAGTGTATTTAGTTTCACCTCTCCTGTCCTGTCGTTAGGTTCATGTGTGTCAGCTGTGCTCCCATGTGTGGCCACTTCCCCTGATCATCCCTCATGTGTATTTAGTCTCTGTGTTTCATGTAGTCTGTGTTGCGTCATCTGTGTTCCCACCCTCCATGTTGTCACAGCCAGGCCCTTGTATTCATAGTTATGGTTTCCTGTGTCTTCATAGTTTATCCTGGTATCACCTTCCCAGTTTAGTTATAGTTTAGTTTTGTCACTGCACTTTTGCCTTGTTTGCACTCCTTGTTTTCAGCCACAATAAAGGCTCGCTTTTCGTTCGAACTCAGTTTCGTGTCCTCGCCTGTGTCTGCACCTGAGTCCTCCACACACTCTCCACACGGTCTGCCACAGCGGACCGTGACAGTGTAACTGTAGGTTCCTAAATTTTCAAACATTCTTGAAATTTTGCTTTTTCATACAAAAAAGGAAAAACAACTATGAACTGACTCTTCATATCACATAATGATAAAGATCTTTAACATTTGTCTATCACATTATCTTGCAACACATTTCCGGCAATGCGTGGAATTACCAGAATTAGAGAGGGGATAGAGAGGAAATTGTCAAGGCTCGGCTGTGTGGCAGGCAGGAGGAGGACCCAAAATGCAAAACTCACACACACGGTGATGAACTCAAAAAGCAGCTTTATTGCTGACCAAAGATAATAGGAGATACAAAACTAAACTGGGAAAAACTAACATAAAGCTCACCAGGAAACACGGGGGAATCACACACAGCATGAGGGACGACGTCACGCTGAACAGAGGGAGACGCAGACAGAAATACACAGAGGGTTAACGAGGAAAGTGGGAACACACGGGGAACACAGGTGACACTGATAATCATAACGAGACAGGGCGGGGTGAACTGAACATGACATGTACGGGCGTGAGAGTCACAAAGTAAACAGGAAGTGCACAGAGGTTCAGACAGGAGGAGAGAGAGCACGGGGAAAACACAGACATAACGGGCTGGGGAAACATGAAACAACCACAAAGGGAGACGAGGGCTCATAAATACATAGAGGGCACACAGGGGGAAGAGAGAGCACGGGGAGAACTTAGACATAATGGGCAGGGGAAGCATGGAATAAAACATAAGGAGAGACGAGGGCTCACAGATACACAGAGGGGCACACAGGGGGTAAAAGCCATGAAGGGAAAACACTTAGGGAACAACACAACAGGGCAACTCAGAAAACATGGCCTAAGCAAGGAACAAAATACAAACATACAAGGAAACTAAGAACACTGGGCCAACATGGCCCAGGACCATGACAGAAATAGCCTATGAAAAGAAACAGGAAAAGACCGCCATGTAATTCATTTATTTCAACAAAGTAACTGTATTCTAATTATCACCTATTTAAACTGTAACTGTAATGGAATACAGTTACTTATATTTTGTATTTTAAATATGTAACGCTGGTACATTTATTCTGTTACTCCCTAAGACTGTACACTACCAGTGAAAGGTTTGGGCACACTTTCTCATTTAATTTCTTTATTTTTACTACTTTGACTACTTTTTTATTGTAGATAGACACTGAAGACATCAGACATGTGAAGCAAGATACATGGAATCATGTAGCTAAGAAGAAAAAGATAAATATCTCTAAACATGTCTTATATTCTAGATTCCCTTTACTTTGTTGACAGTGCTGCAAACCCTTGGTTTTCTCTCAATGAGCTTCATGATGTAGTCACCTGAAGTGGTTTGCAGTCACCTGAAGTGGTTTGCAGTCACCTGAAGTGGTTTGCAGTCACCTGAAGTGGCTTGCAGTCCCAAGACCAGCAAGTGGCCCATTAGCCAAAAGGTGCGTCGAAATTGTTGAAAATACCTGATATGCCAGATTACCAGTCCAGCTCTGAAAGGGGATAATAACTAATGGACAACTGTGCTGTAGCACTGTGTGGAAAATCAAAAACTGAAGAATTCAGATATAACAGAATTACATTCTTAAAGCGTCCTACTCTTTTAAAAAGTAAAGTCCAATGTAAAAGGTCTCTGTTGCATTTTTCTTTGTGCAGCTTGTCTATTCAATCAAGACAGACAGAAAAAAAGGTTTGAGAACCTTCAGGCAGCTATAGTCAGTGTCAGGTTTTGCATCTAACAATGATCACACTTATGAATGCACATAGAGGCCTGGTTACCCATGTGTCAACTTCATTTTCATATCAGCCTTTTGAAGTGTAAAATTTTTTGTTATTCTGTCTTCACGTTTCCCCTCCGTCTGTAGAAGAATTCTAATTCTAATTAAATCATGATTTAAAAAGCTTGATCTGCTCTCGGGGAGCAGATTTTCAGATACAATACTACTGCATTTCTAGTGCCTTTGCTATTTCCTTAAGTGTTAACTTTCATTTCTTTCCTCAGATAGCCCCTTGACTGCAGACACCATCATTGACTAGTTCAGAAATGTATCTCATGTTTTCTCTTCTTTTTATATCCCTGGGGCAATAGAGGCCATTCTGCTGTCCACAGCATATTTCCCTGAAAATACCTCTGGGGATTCTTTGCTCAGTGGCAGTGCCATCACTTCTACCATCAGTCCCTAAGCACCACTGAGATGTACCTATCCCAGCAGGCAGTGGCATTCAAAGACATATCATTAACTGCTACAGTGGATGTATAAGAATGTGCTGAACTTATTTTTTCATTACTAAACAGAATATATAACTAGAGAATTAATTTTAGTATATTAAAAGGTTAACAAGATAAAAATAAACAATATAAAGTTAATCTCAAAGTATTTATGTGTATTTTATGATTTAACATTCCAAATAAGCTTTTGGTTGTGACTTTTAATGGAGGCAACATTGTATTCCATGGAAATGTAATCCCTCCCAATATTAAATGAATGAACAATTGTACAGTTGTCATCATTTTTCTAATTTGATTACTGACAAGAAAGGCAAGAAATTTATTAGCTTCCATTGTGTTATTCTGTTTCATATTTTGTTTTGCACATGTGATTAGTATTTTGAATTAGAATGGCTAAGATAACATTCATGTTTTGTTTTATTGTTGCCTATTATAACTATTCATTATTATAATTAACAAGTCGCCATGTTTTTGCTTAGTATAAAGACCCTATTCTATTTGCTTATTTCAAACTAAAAGGGGTATTGGGAGCCAAGAGGCCCATCTTAAAAGTACAATTTATTTTTTTCTAGTGGTAAATCATAAATGAATATCTGAACATCAACAAAAATTTGCAGTGTCATTCTTACATCATAATTGCAATCTTATAAAGACAGTTGCAAATTGACTTCACAAGCATCAAACAAGGGCAGCAACACAAGATTTAGAGTTGGATGTCTCGAGACCAAGACCGGTCTCGAGACATCCAACTCTAAATCCAACTTAAGATCCACTTTTACGTGGTCTTGGTCTTGTCTTGGTCTCGATACCCTCTGGTCATGGTATTGTCTTGGTCTCGGTTTAGGCGGTCTTAACTACAAGTCTAACAAGATCTAACAAGCCAGCTAATATTACTTAGGATATAAAAGGGTTAGGTAATAGGCTGTTTTTTCTCACATAACAACTAAAGGATCTCTTTAGTTTCTTCTCCAAGCTAGTCTCTTCTTATAGCTACCTCAAAGTTCACAATTGGTGGTGATCCAAGTTACAGTTCACAAAGACAGATAATAGGGAAAAGTATTAGGGAAGAAAAACATATCCACATTAAAAGTTTGTGTATCATCAAAATCTATTTAAAGTGGAAATTTTATTATTATTTTTTCTCTTAAATCTAAAGCATTTGAGTATACAAGTTTGTACATTTGTGCTGTCTTTGTGCATGTTTAAATAAAAATATTTTAGGTTACATGTCAGAAAAAAATGCAATAAAAGTATAATTTTGATCTAAATGCCACTGTTTTATGATGTTATGCTGTTCTCATGCTGATGTTACAACCTGTGACTTTGTCAATATTAGACCTCAGGATCTTCTCTTGCCTTCACACTATTAGTTACACTGATAGAAGGGCATTCCCTACAGGGATCAATACATGTTTTTCAGCAATGGGGGAGGTGCAGTGGGGTGGAGGGTTGCTATTAAGTAAAAGCAGTGAAGTGGGAACCTCTAATCCAGTCAGTTCCTTGGCCAAAAGAATATAAATTTCTTTTGATGGAAGAAATACAGGATATTATATTTCAACTGACTAGTTGTTTTCTTGATGCAAGTCAAAATAATAAAATCTTCTTTGATTATTGATCAGTTGGTTGGATTTTATTTTTACAATGCCTTCTTTGCAATTTTTTAGTTTTTGTTTTTTTTTAAAATTTTGAATGTTAAATATTGAAGCAAATGACTTCAGTAATCAAGAAAAAGTAAAAACCAAAATAAAATTTGCCTCCAGAGAAAAATTTTTTTGAGTCCTTGGGCATGGCAGGTAGGCAAGCATTTTTTATTTATTTATTTATTTTTACTTCTGCTGAAATTATTTTGAATGCTCCAACTATAGTCAACACCCATTTTCAGCAGTTGCCATGGCAAATGACAAAATATCAGTCAAACATCTGTTATGACTAATAGCAAGCCAAATAGTCCACTCAGAGGATTCAAAATATTATTCCCAACAGCTATTTTCAAGGAAATGATTGAAAGGTTCCTTTAGAGCATTTCCTGTATGCATTTCCACCACAGTCTGAAGACTAAAGTCAAACATCTGTGAAGATTAGGTAATTTAGTCTGCTCGTTTACTGACTATAGCTGCTACACACTGGACTTTATACAACAGTATAGTGTTCACACATTGTACGTCTCATTGCATGATTGACTGAAAATCAAAAGGACTCCTGTCACGTTCTTCTCTTGCAACAAAATTATTTAATGTCAACATTTTGTGTCGCACGCTGGTGCAGTTGTTAACACTGTCACCTTACAGCAAGAGTGCCCTGAGGTTGGGGCCTGTGTTGAGTTTTCATGTTCTCTGTGCTTCTTACCACAATCAAAAGACATGGCTGTTGGGCTAATTGGTGGTTCTATATTGGCTGCAGGTGTAAATATTTCTGTGTTAGCCATATGACAGGCCTGACCTGACCAGGGTGTACCACAGCTTTTGCTCTGTGACAGCCGGGAGAACCTCAGTCTTCCTTGGACCCAAACTAGATAAATGGTTCTGAAATACCAATTACGTTGTACTTAAAAAAAGGCAAAAAGAACAAAAGAAAATCATGTCATGTCTTTGTCTAAACCATAGCACAGCTCGACATAGAAGATATATGAACAATAAACAGAGGAAAGTGAAAATTCTGTTTTTTTCCATAGTCTTTGTCATTGCTCCTTCTCTTCATTCAAACTCTCCCCTAATGTCTTCCTCATTGAATTAGGGTCAAGGGACTATGTTTGAAGACATAAATGGGCAATTTCCACAGTATATCTAAGTAAACAGAGAGATTTTACAAGCTTTTACCTTGACTGATGAAGATGTGACTAAGATGAATTAGTTGAAATATTGGAAGTACTAAGCTAAACAAAATTTTCAGCGCTGTAGGCTCTATCAAAGCTCTCAGAGTAACATTCGCTGAACCAGGCCTTCTTTTGTGGGGTATATGGGTAAAATAATATCCATCTATAGCTCCCTATTCCCTCTGGAGTTGTCCTGCTGTGAACACCTAACTTATGCATGTAAAGGAGGTATTGTACAAGCAATTACAATCAAGGTTACTCCTGCTTTGCATTCTCCAAGCCCTTTCCTTGCTATTGTAAGTGATGTTCTTTTTAGATACCCATTGTGCCACATAATATATGTATGTAAAAAAGGAGAGATGCTGAGAAAAGGTCAAAACATTTACAGGCATTAAACATTACCCTTATTAGAATGCCTGTTTGTAGCCTAGATACTGACTTGTCAAATTTGAAATTAATGTTAAGATGTTAAGAAAATGCCAACATTTTCGATCATGTTATATTAGCTTCCTTGTAAAGACTATGAGTCTGACTGGGGAGTTTGTCTGAAACATTTGTCTTCAAACTTTTACAGCCTTCATTAGTACTTATGATAAAATTAAAGGGTGGACAAGAAACATAGAATTCACTTAATTCAGCCGAGAAAACTGTCTGATAATCCATGATGTGATGACATTCAGGTCTCCTCTAGTCACCTCCTGCTCTTTTCCTCTTTGATAGGTTTGTAGCTTAAACCTATTCGCTGGAATGTTCAAGACAATTCAGTTACACAGCAAAAAGCATTGACACCAAGCGCTCTGCTTGGTGTCAATGCTCGTATACGAGGGAGACCAACTGGACAAACGTTGTTCCTTCGCTTGACCCCAGTTGCTCTTGTCCACTCCCTTGTAACACTGCTCTTTTATTGAGGTTACATGAATATACATAAGTTCATTAACATATGACGTATACATACAAACAAAGAGTACCTTGCCTGTGCGCTGTGTAAGCATGTGTGTGTGTGTGTGGTCAGAGTGTGACCCCATAAACGACTTCCCTAAACCTGCTGGTCTGGAAGTCCAGCAGTTCATCTAAACAAAAGGCACTTAGAGTAAAACAGATATAGATGTGTTTGCTATACCATATATCAACAAGAAAAGATACGACCTCTTCCCATGACCCTAAGATTGTGAGTGTGCATGCCAGAACACTGGAACGCACACGAAGGCTTTGCAGACTCCTAAGGATCACACATCCTATCACTACACAATCGATTATACACCTCTAAGCATATTTGGTTAAATATCTCTAATCATAAATGACAACCAACAATACAAATCTAACACTCTTCTTTAGAAAAACTGCTATTTTATGGCTTTGTACTACTTAAGAAAAAAAAGTCTGCATATAATGTTGTGATTTAAAAAACATTTAATACTTGTACACAGACATCAAAAGTGACCCAACGCATGGTCTTGGTCCATGGACACGGTCAGATAGAGGCATGTAATTATTACAAATAATATTTCCTTCAGTAAGCTATCGGTTTATACCCTTGTGCTTAAAAAGTGTACTTTGCTGAGTCAGTCCAGAAAAAGTAAGAAAAATAACGTTAGTTACAGTCACTAAACCAAGGAAGCATAGCCATCAAAGAGATGACAACAAACTGCATCCAGAGCTGGAACCAGGACAGATAGTCATTTTATTTTTACGATTACCATCAGGGAATCTTAACGAAAAACAGTCATTCTATTGTTTATTTCAATGGTCTTTAATATCCTATTTCTGATTGTTCCTTAGCATTACAGTTTTAGTATTGCCCCAGGCTTCTGTCCATAGGATCAGAGCCAATAATAATATTAGCCACATTAACGATGTAAGGATTTTCAAGTTGCTGTGGAGCGATTTAAATCTAAAAGAAAATCATCTACTGGGTTCTCCAAAAACCGATACTTATTGTTATTGTACCGAACAAGGCTAATATTAATAAATACATGCCAATTTCCTTTAGTTACATTGCTGCTGAAACAAATCTTGTGCTTTTTATTCAATTTCAATATCAGCTAACAACATCTTATTTCTGACCTTTATCCTAATCTTGCTTGTCATTTAATGTAAAATGCACAGCTATTACAGAAAACATGCCAAAAGCCACTAGTAGATTTTGACAAGCAGTTTTAGTGATTAAATAGAAATGTCAAGACAGCAGTTTAATTCTTCCTTTTTTAATAAAATGACAAACTTACCACTAACGAAGGATTATACAAATATGTTACATGCTCCAGAGATAATATGGAGAGAAATATGTTTCCAGAGGGTTGCAAATGTTTATGATATGTTCCACAAGCGTTAAAAAGTTATACACAAATCATCGTACACATTTGTGTACAGTATGATCCAACGCTTAGTTTATGCATGTGGATCACACTGTATGCATTTGCAACGTTTTTGAGACATATTTCTCTCCATAAAATACGAGAAAAAATTGCTAGTGCAGTTCACAAATAGTGTTTTCAGTGGGAGAGATTTCAACTACTTTCATATCAACTACTTCATGTACAAAAAGTCAATATATCACTCTAAAGCAAAGGTGAAAACTTAATTAGCATGTCATGGATCCCTTAAATACTAATAAATACAATGTTTATTTAAATATTTTACCTCGCAATACTGTTATCTTTTGACTATAAGCATAAAAGTCTCCTTGAAATACAAAAGACGGCATACAAAGTTAAATGTAGGGTTAAATTAACTTTAAGCCTTGGCCTGACATCCCTTTGGTCTAGCCTGGGGAAAATTCAAATTGACCACTGGCTGTGCTGAGGTGAGCGACAAACAACAATGTCACACAACTACCTGAGCTATGTCCTTGCCCAAAGCAAAAATTGGTGAAGTACAGCACTTGCACGTCCTTCATCTAATATGTTGTGTGTTCCACATCTACAGTGAGTCCATTTGCGGTGACAGTTGTGTTTCATCCTGTCAAAGATGCAGAAATCCGTTTTGTCAGTTCACCTGACAGATATGTTTGTGAGTGTCTCCTGCATAAAACAAACAAACAAACAAAAAATGAAAAGCAACAACTTCAGTTATAATACTTGTGTATTAAGACAAACTTGGCACTGATATATGTCAGCTTTTTTCCCTAGAACAGCATCTATTTTTGCATTGCATGTAATATCTGACATACACTGAAAAATTGCTTAACACTGCATGTAATGTATCATTTAGGTGTTCAGCCTGTGGACAAAATATTCACAATGAGTGTCATAATTAATAGATGACTTCTTGATTAAAACAAATTGGATGTGTTTGGCTGAACTATTGATGGACTCTACTACATATGATATAGCACAAGGTTTAGCTTGTAAGTAAATGATGCGTTTCTGACTCCATAATTTTATTCTCGGGCTCGGCTTGACTACCATTGCGTAATTCAAAACGTAATTGTTTTTTTACTGGGTTTTGATGCAGACCTTCAGTTCATCCACTATTTTGATATAAGACATTTTAGCTCATTTCTCTCTAAGGCCACCATCCCTGTAAAACAACTTTCTTTTAATTGGCTCCCTTTTGTAAAGAGAGAATTTGAACACCAAATGGGACACTGCACATAGCCAGAGCTTTCTGGATGAGATGACCATGTTAGGAATATCTTGATAGACATGGTAGAAAGTGTAGAACAAACCCCTGATTAGAAACAGAGTTTTTACTGTGTTCTAAAACCTGAGCTAGTCTCTCAGAAAGAACACTTTATAACAGCCCTTGGACATTCACCACTGCATAATAGTTCCCTTTTCAACATTAGGGTCATGGCTACATGTTGAAATACAAAAATAAAATAAAATAGAATAAAAACACATTTGATTCTATACAGAGTGATAATACAATGACTACTGAAGCATGTAATTTCAGTTCATATGTGGGTGTCTTCAGATAGACAGCCAGCAGCCAGTGTTTATATTCACACACTCAATTTACAACTACTCGCTGTGTTGGCACTGGAGGGAAAATATAAAAGTCGTCTTAGGAGGACTCCAAAGGTTTTTTTTTTTTTTTTTAATTCATCAGAACTTTGTTTGCTTCATTATTTCACAGCAACTTCTAAAACCTGGCAGCAATTGCAGCAGACATAAGACCTATATGGAGTTGGCACATAATTCTGTGATTTGACACACTGCTCTGCAGTCCCAGGGACATTTTGTGCTGTAACGTGGTCAAGGTTTAGCTGATAAGACGTGAGTGGATTAGGGCTGAACGATTATGGAAAATAATCTAATTGCGATTTTTTGCCCCAATATTGCGATTGCGATGCGATATGCGATTATTTTTTAAGGTCTTTGTCTTCTGTATTATTAAACAAAGACAAGCAATACATCATATAGTATGGCCAATACTATATTACATTAATTTTAAACTGTTCTTTCCTGGAAGACAGACCTCTGTTATGATGACATGAGGTGATGCATGAATTGATGACTGACATTTTTATTTAACTTCTTCAATCACAACAGTATATTTGAACATACACAATAGTTTATTTTTAGCTTACAGACATCTGAGCATAAAGTGCTGACAAGGAACCCTGGTGTAAACATTAAAATGAAAGTCAGTACAATGTGCAGATTGCAGAAATATACATAAAAAAAAAAATCAGTGGCTTTACCACACTCAGTTTTTCGACATCTGTGAACTACTAGACAGTCATTCAATTAAAAAATAATATTAAATAAATAAAACTAATAAATAAAAAATACACACATCTTACTGATCTCTGCAGTCAGTAACATTACACATAAAGTGCAAACATAATAGCAATTGTATAAACACACACACAAACACGCCTTTAAAATTTAAAGGCGTGAAATTGGACGGTCTAGTTCTGATTAGCATCACCGCTGTCTCGGTGGAGTTTAATAAACTCGGCCGTCTGCTTCTTGCTATCTAAAATATAACCAGACACTGGTGTAAATTCTCGACTGTCTCATACTTCTGTTTAATAAGTTTTCTGTTTGACGTTTAGTCAGCTGTGTGAAAACCAAGGAGGAACCCACCCGGGGGATTAATAAAGTTTTATTTTATCTAATCTAATAACTTTAATCTCAGCCAAACCGATTTACTCACGAACAAACAAAACACTGAAAAAAGCCCAACAATAACATTTTTAGGTTGTCTAAGTGACTTATATATTACGTTTAACCCGAGCAGCGAAACTCCGCGGTGATCTGAAAATGATGTGCCGGGAGTTGTGCCGTTCTCGGCCGCATCAGTAACCCTCGAGCTCCCGGCTAGCTGTCGAGCTGGTGGGTAGCAGACGCCTCTGAAAACGTCGAAGCACTTTTGCAAATATGGGATATCTTGATAAACCGAGCAGATATTTGATGTTTACACAACTACTTTCTCGCCTGAAAATATGTTAAAAGTTTATTTTGTGACCCAGAAAGATTAGTATGAGTAATTTTAAAACTTAGTAGCGGCCGCCATTGCTGGAAACTGGAGTTTGGCTGGGCCGCGCTATGAATTCTGGGATATGGTAGTAATTTGGACAGCCTTCGGCACGTCGCTGTGACGTAATCGGTCTACAAATGCGGCCTCAGGAGGATGCAGCCCATGAATTTGGACATGTCCAGAGTATAATCGCAGCCTTTGCGGTTAGAAAATTGCACTTGATCATGTCGCGATATTATCGCAAATGCGATATATCGTTCAGCCCTAGAGTGGATGTCATAACCAGACATCACTCAGTCTTACATGGCATTTGCTGAACGTTCCTGCAACCTGCAGGTGGTGTTTGTGGATAATCACAAAGGTTGCGATTTTTTCTTTTAAGGTTGTTAGCTAATTACTAGGGGTGCAACAATACATGTATCGGTATTGAACCGTTCGATACAGTGCTTTCGGTTCGGTACGCATATGTATCGAACAATACAAAATTTATTTTATCAACTTTTCTTCTGACGATGTTGTCTGTGTGGAGAGCTCAGTGGATCTGCGTTCGACTACTCCGCCTAGGCTGCACTGTCGAGCGCAGATCCACTGAGCGCAGCGCAAGCTAGCGAGACAGAAGCTAAGCTCATTGCAACATGGCAACTGCCTCAACGCTACCCGAAATTGAACCTCCCCCACCCTCATTCAGATCTGGCGTTTGGAACTATTTTGGTTTTCATGTGAAGTATGACCCTGATGGACACAAGTAAAAAAGTATGTCGGATGTGTCACGCAATGCTCAATTACATTGGTAGGAACTAGTGGGTTAGCGCAGTTAGCTCGTTAACGTGTTGACGCCGTCCAGCCCCATGCACGGGGCAATCCGCGGTAGCTCGTTAACAGAGATTTCCCGCGTTATGATAGATTTATTTTTTTCATTATTTTGTTGTTTCAGCAACATTAAATTTAAAAACTGTACTTTTGAGTTAAAATATATATTTATAATTTTAATAAATGACAAATTAAAAAAGGCATCAACATTTTTTGTATCGAAAAAATATCGAACCGTGACACCAAAGTATCGAACCGAACCGTGAATTTTGTGTATTGTTGCACCCCTACTAATTACAGTGAACAAGTTAAACTGTACATAAGAAGTCCACCTAGATCCACCTAAGAGTATGTAGCCCTCATTTACTCAATACCATTAAATAAATGGGCTTTGGGTTCTTTTTCTAGTGTACTCTCGTACGATGTTTTAAATTAACTTCTCTTTTGTTTCTGGGATCAATGAAGCTTATTCCTTAACAGTAGCACTACACGCGAAAATTAACACTAGTGTCTATAGTGCAGTAAATCATGTCATACACCATGTAAAGTAGAGCATTGCAACCCTCCTTTAATTTACCAAACAATGAAAACAAGAAAATAATAAAATGGCAGATTTCAGTATTCAGGCAAACCAAAAACACACACAGCAATTTATCCACTGTACACAGAATCTCCACACATACAGTGTAAACCACCAGTGATAAAACAATTATAGTCCCAAACTAACCCTAAAGCCGGCAGAGATAAACCCTACGTTGCAGGCCTGTATTGATCCAGTATAAATCCAAAACGATCTCCCAACCGGAAGTTCTTCACTCAATGAGCAAAAGATAAATAAATAAACTCAGTACCTTGTGAGACGTGCAATTCCCACCAGCTTAATCCAGGTAACAAGTTGTCTTCAGCTCAGTCAGAAACACTCCGCTCTGAATGCAGTAGCACAAAGATGAGGAAGGTCCGTGATCTCCACGTACTCCACAAGCTACCTGTTTTAGCTTCCCACGTTGCCAGAGGTACTCTGAGTGACGCGGGCACTCAGAGTGACTATCTGGGGTGTGTCCGTCGTTATCCAGTTCGGTAACGATCCTCTGCAGCTTGTTACGTTCCACAACTACAGCGAAACGGCAGCCTACAGTAGTCCTTATTAGCGAACGGCTGGGTTAGCCTCACTTTAACTTAATGCGTGCACGGCCGCAAGAAACAAAGCACACAGTCCAGCAGACTCACGCTGAAACTTTACGTGTTATGTCACTAGCCTACCGACACTGTGACTTATCTGTCCGAAAAGTCAAAACACACTTACTCTTAGTACATGAAAACAAGCTAACTTCTCCGGATGCTCCGTGTAACTCACGCACCACCGCCCTCTCTTCTCGCGCTCTCGTCTCTTTTTTCCTTTTCCTTCTCCACCCTGTGTTACCTTCACAGACCTTACCCCCGTAGGAAATTACAGTTCTCACAAACAATTCACAAGAAAAGAAAGATAACTTATTTTAAACAATGCAAACATGTTTTTAATCATTTTACATGAACTCTTACCTTTTTAAATATACAAGAAAATTTAAATAAATGAACTCTTTGATATTTATATTCTCAGATTTCACTTATCTTTTACTATTTATGCATCTTTTTAACCCGGGTTACAAGTAGGAAATCTTTTGGTAAATGGTTCTTTACTACTTTTAAATTTAAAATGTAGCACACATATTTTTTTCCCCAATCATAGCTGTAAGAGCAGATTACCATGTGCTTGATGGACCAAAATCTCTTATTGTCTTTTAATAGAGTCATTAGTTCTAAGCGGGACTATTGTAATTTGTTGTTGTCAGTTGTCCTAAAAACTCCCTGAAAAGCCTTCTGTTAACCATAGTCAAAGGAGCTTGCAAAGAAAAGCGTCTGGACTTCTTTAAGTTGCTTGAAGACGTTTCACCTCTCATCCGAGAAGCTTCTTCAGTTCTAAGGTCAAATGGTGGAGAGTCCCAGATATAAACCTAGTGGGAGTGACCCCCCACAGAGGGACAAAAGGACCCCCTGATGATCCTCTAATCGCCTGAGCCAAGGTGGGAAACTGGGCGTGGGTCCAAATCAGCCAGAGTTTCGGGTGTGTTCATTGTGAAACCTGGCCCCACCTTATCATGCAAATTCCTGAGGTCAGATGGCCCAGGATGTGAGTGGGCATTAAGGCGTCTGGGAAGGGATCTCAAAACTGGATTATAGATGGCAGAGAGTTGGTGTCGTAACCCCCCGCCTCTGTTCAAAGATGGTCGCTCACAGTGGACATAGATGGCTTCTTTCACTCCTCTTTCAAACCATCTGTCCTCTCTGTCCAAAATGTGAACATTGGCATCCTCGAAAGAGTGTCCTTTATCCTTAAGATGCAGATGGACTGCTGAGTCTTGTCCTGTGGAGGTGGCTCTTCTGTGTTGTGCCATGCGCTTGTGAAGTGGCTGTTTGGTCTCTCCGACCAACTTCACACCCGATCAGATCTGCACACTGTTAGACCTCTGCCTCACCACTACATATTTCAAGTACAACGAAGGCTTTTACAGACAAAAACATGGCTGTGCCATGGGCTCCCCCGTGTCACCTATTGTAGCCAACCTTTACATGGAGGAAGTGGAAAGGAAGGCTCTTGGCTCTTTCAAAGGAAGAGTACCCAGCCACTGGTACAGATATGTGGACGACACCTGGGTCAAAATCAAGACACAAGAAGTGGAATCCTTCACTGCGCACATTAACGCTGTGGATAAAAATATCAAGTTCACCAGGGAAGACACAAAGGACAACTGTTTGCCTTTCCTGGACTGCGCTGTGCACATTGAAGAGAACGGCAAACTCAACATCGAAGTTCACCGGAAGCCCACACACACGGACCAGTACCTCCTCTTTGACTCCCATCACCCTCTGGAACACAAACTTGGAGTAATCAGGACCCTACACCACCGGGCAGAACATGTTCCCTCTAAGCCTGAAGGGAAAAAGAAGGAACACACACATGTAAAGGAAGCACTCAAAACGTGCGGCTATCCTAAATGGGCGTTCTTAAAGTCAGCAAAGAGGCACAGAAAAGAAGATCAGACACCAGCGAGGGAGGACAGACGCAACAACATTGTCATCCCCTATGTAGCCGGCGTATCAGAGAAACTCAGAGTTTTCTCCAAGCATGACATCCCAGTGTATTTCAGACCCAGCAACACACTCAGACAGAAACTGGTTCACCCGAAAGACAAAACGCCAAAACACAGACTTAACAATGTGGTGTATGCTGTACAGTGCAGCGAGGAATGCTCAGACCTCTACATCGGAGAGACCAAACAGCCACTTCACAAGCGCATGGCACAACACAGAAGAGCCACCTCCACAGGACAAGACTCAGCAGTCCATCTGCATCTTTTTTTTTTTTTTTTTTTTTTTTTTTTTTTAAATGACATCAGAAACAGCAGTATGCGACATTACGTGATGGCAGAGCTTCAGTTCATCCTTTGTCATTTTTTTTTTTTTTTTTTTTTTTTTTTTTTAATAAATAGGACAGGGGGAATGAATGAGAGAGAGAGGGGGAGAGAAAGAAAGAAAACCAAAGGGGAGAAGAGACGGTGAGAAGGGGGGGGAAGAGAGACAAAAAAAAACAAACAAAAAAAAAAAAAAAAAAAAAAAAAAAAAAAAAAAAAAAACAAACTCCTGGGTCACCTGTATGGAGAAAAAACAAACAAACAAACAAACAAACAAACAGAGGAGACAGCAAACAACAAAGAGCAACATAATAATAGAGAAAACAAAGCACCATCACAATAAACTAGCTAGTCATAGATATCAGTATTTACTAAGTAATAAACGATATTGTGCAGCACGCAAGATAGACAGCGCACAGTGTGCTTTGAGGCAGCAGCCAAGAAAGCTTTAGTCCGCGTCTGTGAATACCCATGTGTGCATACCTGTGTGGATCAGCATGCTTGCATTCCAAAGGTTTCTCCATGTAATGATCTGCTAGGGAGTGTGGGGGGGCCTCAGCCCCGTCCTCCAGGGTGTGAAGCGGGTATGGAGGAGATCAAAACTCCAGACATCCAGAGGCCCCCAGAACACAAGAGACCATGGAAGACCAACAGAGGGGCAGCCGCGCCACTGTTCCAGTAAGAGCTGAGGAGAGTCCCAGATGAGGGCTCACTCAGCAGCCGCGGAGCAGAAGCCAGGGGGGGTTGCAGTGACGCGCCCGTGAGCTCCGCCGGCCCCCAGCTGCGCCTGAGTGACCGAGCCCTAGGCCGAGAGGCCGGGGGCACCCCACCTCCAAAGGGGGCCCGAGCGAGCCCCAGGCCCCAGGCCCCGACAAGCGGCCGCCAAGGCGTGAGCCGGTGTGTACCCGGACGCCCACCCCCAGACACAAAGAACCACCAACACACCGACACCTGAGGGAGTCCGCCACCGGCAGGGGAAGTGGTGGTGGGTGGAGATAGGCCTCCAAACCTTGGAGGGCCTGAGGTGTCCCCAGAGAGGTGGCGTCTGATACCCAACCTGACATATAGACACAGACATACAGGCACACACAGACACAAACATCCATTCCCACCCTCATGCTCTCATATGCACTCACTCCACACTCAACCAACGTGGAGACAGACATAAAGAGACGCTGTACACACAATCACACTCCCCAAGCGTACTCTACAATCCGGGTCTAGGTACCCTTGCCCCTGGAGGGGGGAATTGCACCCAGACCCAGGTGGTGTTACCCTTTTCCCTGCGGTGGGGAGAGGCAGACCACCCCGACTCCGCAGCAGCAGGGAGGCCCCACACCCCAGACCGCAGTCGGACGGCCAACTCCTCCTACTAGCCCTCCCGCTCCAGCAGGCCGCAGAGAATGGGGGTGGGAGAAGACTCCAAACCTCCCTCCACCCGCTCATTGTAGTGTTGATGCATATGTGTTCTAAGGTGCAATTAAAACCCAGGAGGGCATGGAGCTACCTGCCAAGGAGCAGCAGGTAAGCGCATAGTCCCTCCTGCTAACCCTCAATGACTAAGTGTATTTAAAATTGAGAGGTGGGCAACGACGTCAGGGGTGAGGTATACACCCTGATGGTGATTTGGACTCCGTGATTGTGCCCACCCCCAAGATCCTATATGTATGTGTAATGAGAGTGTGAATAATGTGAATGTCTAAGTTGTGGGATAAAATTGAGGCAGAGGCAGCCAGAAGGGGACAGGGGGGGGGGGTAGCCTCCTCTGCACCCTGGTGACATACCCCCACTCCAAGGCCCTGCATGTGTGGGTGGTTGTGGAGGAGCGGGAAGAGGGAGGCAGTTGGAGATGGGGAGGGAAGGAAGGGAGGGGCAGGTAACCCCTCCCTGGGGCCAGCTCCCCCGCTGACCCCAGTAGGCACTCCCACCCTCTGCGACCCGCCAGGGAAGGGGGGCCCAGGCCCATCAGACCGGGGCCCAGTGCAGTAGCGCCCCCCGGCTCCACAGAGCCCTGGACAGTCCACCCAACCCCACCACAGAGAAAACTGCACCCACCCCACCAACCACACATCTTCCAGACTACATAAGACGGTAAACGCCCAGGCTGAGATCTTCCTCCACCTCTCCTGTATCTCCCCCTCCTGCAGAGAGTTCCTGAGAGAAGAAAGCTCCTGCCAGATGTGACCATCCCCCCCACCAGTTGAAGAGCCCCCCAGGCGGCTCGATGCACCGGCGGCACCCTGCTCCAGGGCCGGGCCCCCATGCACCCACCCGCCCACAACCCCGGCAACACACCAACCAGGACCCGAGCCCCCGAGGCCCGGCCCGGGCCCCCGCCCAGAGACGGAGCACCCCCAGAACCCCACGCCCATCCCGGACCCACCCAGGGGCAGCCAGGTTGCCAGGTCAGTAACCCACGTCCGTCAGCACAGACCCTCCCCTAGCCCCGCTGCACGCAGCCGCGAGGAAACAGTCACCTGAGAGCCAACAGAGCCCTCAACCGGACGTGACCGCTACCCCGGGTTGAGCCCCCCAAGGAAGATGCCTCCGGGGAACCCCCCGACGCCCTAAGCCTGTCCCTACCCCCTCACCAATCACAACAGTGAAGGCGGGACCAAACTATGACCCCCCACCCCCACTAGGTGATGGAGCTGATAAAAGGGGCCCAGAGCAATTGATCTGATGTGGTGGCAGAGGCTGTGTCAAGACTAATGTAATCTAATAGATAATTTCTATATTGGTTAGAATTAAGATTATTTTTATTTTTCCAGTTCATGAGGACTGTTTTCTTGGCTATGCATAGGGCAGTGAAGATCATATGGGCTATATTCTTTTCTGAAGTGACATTATCTAAGCTGCCCAACAAACACACTAAGGGGGAGGTTGGAATGTTACATTTCAGACATTTTGATAAGTCTTCACATATCTCGCGCCAAAACTTTTGCACTGGTGGACAGAACCAAAGAGCGTGGATGTAATTGTCTGGTGTATTGCCTTGACAGTGTGAGCAGTTGTTGGAAGATGTAAAGCCCATCTTGAACATCCGATGACCTGTATAGTGCACTCTATGAAGTATTTTGTATTGTATTAATTGCAGACTGGGATTTTTAATTAATTTAAAAGTTTTTAAGCAAATCTGAGACCAGAAGTTTTGGTCTAGGTTGACTGATAAATCTGCTTCCCACTTTGCAGTAGGAAGGGATATTGATTCATCTAATTTAGAAAGTGTTCTGTATATTTTAGATAGTAATTTGGGGGATTTAAGAGTAAGAAAATGTGCCGCACTTGGTGGTGTTTGTAATTCAACTTGACTGAGGTTAAATTTCTTTTTTACTATGGATTTAATTTGTTGATATTCTAAAAACCTTGTCTTGTTGATCCCATATTGTTCAACTAGTCTGTCAAATGGAATAAATTCTGTTCCCTCTAATATATGTTCTAAGTATTTAATTCCTTTACAACTCCATTCTGGGAAATTAATCATATTATTGTTTTGTAATATGTCAGGGTTATTCCAGATAGGTGTACGTTTGCATGGGATTAATGAAGACTCCGTTATTTTTAGAAACTCCCACCATGCTGTTAGAGAAAAGCTGATGTTGATACTTTTAAAGCATTCATGTCTTTTGATGTTTGAGCTAATAAATGGTAGGTCTGAAATCTCTAGATCCTTGCATAGTGCCTGTTCAACATCTAGCCAGGGCTCAACTAAGAAGGTATGTTTTAACCATTCTGAGATGAACTGAAGCCTGTTGGCTAAGAAGTATTGGTGAAAATTAGGCAGATCTAATCCTCCTCTATCCTTGGTTCTTTGTAGCGTTTTTAAGCTAATACGCGGGGGTTTATCTTTCCAAAGGAATTTGGAAATATATGAATCCAGAGATCTGAACCAATCTTGTGATGGTTTGTTAGGGATCATCAAAAATAAGTAATTTATTTTTGGCAAGATCATCATTTTTATAGTGGCGACCCTTCCCATGAGTGATATGGGTAAAGATTTCCATCTAGTCAGATCGCCTTCTACTTTCTTTAGAAGTGGGATGTGGTTTAGTTTAGTTAAGTCTGAAAGCTTAGGAGAGATATTAATACCTAAATATTTAATGTTTCCGGATTGCAGTGGGGCAGAGGAAGAATTATGGAAGGAGCAGTTAATGGGGAGAACTGTAGATTTTGGCCAGTTAATTGAATAATCTGAAACTCTTGAAAACCAGTTTATTAAAGTAATTACCTCAGAGAGGTTGGTTTGTGTGTTTTGCAGAAAAAGCAACACATCATCCGCATAGAGACTGATTTTATGTTCTATGTTCTTACATTTTATGCCCTTAATTGTTGTAGCCTGTCTAAATGCTGCTGCTAGAGGTTCGATAAAAATTGCAAAAAGTGAGGGGGAGAGTGGGCATCCCTGTCTGGTGCCCCTCAGGAGACAGAAGCTGGAGGATGTCTGGTCATTTGTTCTGATACGAGCCGTTGGGGAATTGTATAATATTCTTATCCAGTTTATGAAAGAGTTTCCAAAACCAAATTTGTGTAAAGTTGCGAATAAAAATTTCCAATTAACTCTGTCAAATGCTTTTTCTGCATCTAGAGATAATATTATGGCTTCGATGTTTTTATCGTATGAGTAGTCTATTAAATTAAGTAATCTACGAGTGTTTGTTGAGGAGTGCCGACCTTTTATGAAACCAGTTTGGTCAGGATGAATTAAGAGGGGGGTCATTTTCTCTAATCTCTTTGAGAGAGCTTTGCAGATTATTTTAAGGTCTACATTTAAAAGAGAAATTGGACGATAGCTTGAGGGAAATAAAGGGTCTTTGCCTGGTTTTAGCAGGAGACTAATGTTGGCAGAATTCATATTTGGTGGTAGTCTGCCCTTTTCCTCGATTTCCTGCAACATGCTGTGGAATACTGGTGCCAAAATTGTCCAGAATTCTTTGTAGAATTCTGCAGGGAAGCCGTCTGGACCTGGAGCCTTATTATTGGGCATACTTATCAGGGCTTCCTGGAGTTCACTTGGCGTCAGTGGCGAATCCAATTCCATTGCTTGACTGTCTAGTAATTTTGGAAGAATTACGTTGTCAAGAAACAGATCAATTTCATTTTTAGATGGGTTTATTTGTGGTGAGTATAAAGTTTCATAGAAATCCCTAAAAATGTTGTTTATTCTTCCAGGATCATATATTGTGTTCCCCGATAAATCTTTAGCAGCACATATAGTTGTTTTTTCTTTATTTATTTTTAGCTGGTTAGCTAGAAATCGACCTGATTTGTTACTGTGTTCAAAATTCTGCAAGCGAAGTCTTTGTATAAGGAATTGTGTTTTTTTATTAATAGTTTCATTTAATTCTAGTTTTGTTTTGCATATTTTGTTCAATGTTTCCTGATCTTGGTGGGACGCGTAGGCTTCTTCTAGTGATTTGATGTTTTTTTCTAATTCCTGAATATTTTTGTTTTCTTCTTTCTTTTTGTGTGATGAGAAAGAAATTATTTTACCTCTCATCACAGCTTTCCCTGCTTCCCATAGAACAGAAGCAGATATTCCGGGAGTGTCATTAAAGTCTAAATATGAAGTCCATTCCTTTTTAAAGTATTTAATAAAGTCTTCATCTTTAAGTAGTGATATATTAAATCTCCAGTTTTTACTTGGCGTAGTATTATTCTTGTGCATTAGTGTTAAAGATACAGGAGCATGATCGCTGACAGCTATAGGATGAATCTCAGTGTCTGAAATGTCACACAGCAGTGAGCTGCTGACCAAAAAATAATCCAGACGAGAGTAAGAGTGATGAACATGCGAGAAAAAAGTATATTCCTTACTGGTGGGGTGAAGAGAGCGCCATGCATCGCAAAGACCAAAGTCGTTCATATACTGTTTGATTATATTTGTGGACTGCCAATTACGCTGAGTTCCTGTTGTGTTGAGCCTATCCATTTCTTCATTTAGTCCAAGGTTGAGGTCACCGCCAAGAATGAGTGTGCAATCAAGGTGTTCAGAGAGTGCACTAAAAAAACCGTGGAAGAATGAGGGTTCATCAACATTTGGACCATATATACTAACAATACATAGTTTTTTGTTCAATATTGATAGTTTAATAATTAGAAATCTACCCTCTGGATCTATATAAGTCCATCTGCATCTTAAGGATAAAGGACACTCTTTCGAGGATGCCAATGTTCACATTTTGGACAGAGAGGACAGATGGTTTGAAAGAGGAGTGAAAGAAGCCATCTATGTCCACTGTGAGCGACCATCTTTGAACAGAGGCGGGGGTTTACGACACCAACTCTCTTCCATCTATAATCCAGTTTTGAGATCCCTTCCCAGACACCTTAACGCCCACTCACATCCTGGGCCATCTGACCTCAGGAATTCGCATGATAAGGTGGGGCCAGGTTTCACAATGAACACACCCGAAACTCTGGCTGATTGGGACCCACACCCAGTTTCACACCTTGGCTCAGGCGATTAGAGGATCATCAGGGGGTCCTTTTGTCCCTCTGTGGGGGGTCACTCCCACTAGGTTTATATCTGGGACTCTCCACCATTTGACCTTAGAACTGAAGAAGCTTCTCGGATGAGAGGTGAAACGTCTTCAAGCAACTTAAAGAAGTCCAGACACTTTTCTTTGCAAGCTCCTTTGACTACGATGACCTGGATGACTGAGAACCTTCACAGACATATTCTGTTAACCATAACTTTACACAAGCATCACCTGCATTTGGATGATTGTCCCTGAAAACCTAATATAAAATCTCCATTTGCATATAGTGGTATTTTATTAAACATAATTTGATGCACATTAGAAGCAGTTAAATCAAATAAATGTGGAGTAAATTACTAACTATGCAAAACCTTTACTCATTAGTGAGTAAAAGTTGGAACAAGAGGCTAGTCGGTTTGGCCTCGGTCACCAGTGAAAGCATATTATTTGTTAATTTCAGCACAGGATAACAAATTGATAGGAAATTCTAACAGAGGTTCTACTCTGTTCTACTATCCACAAGTTACCCAGGCATTGTTAGGGTCCTGCAACAGAAGCAGTGATGGTTTAGTCTGTATTTATCATGCTATGGTGTTGGGGAAAAGGCAAATGTCATGAAGCTCTCCTATATCACAGTGCTGTGACACAAAACTCATTTAAAAATAGCTTAACACCAACGAAATATAACAAAATAATAAAAAAAGGTTCATAGATTTTTCATATATTTTCAGCTAACAATTATGATGTGCTAAGAACAAAGTATGACTTTGATTTGAATGATGATTTATTGTTACTGTATGTTTGTTCTGTTTTACAATGTAGTTTGAAGCAAGACACCCTTTTATCATTGATGCAGTAAGTTTGGAGCAAGGGGCTAAGGAAAGCATTGTCAATACAATGACCTAGCCAACAACTGAAAATGACTGCATCTGTGTAAGGTGGGTGTTTTGTGGTGTGTGGTATTTTTTATATGAGAGAGGAACACTGATCAGGCTGGTGGGTTCTTTCATTCATTTAAGCAGTGAAGTAAAGAGGCTCATTAGTGGGGCAATTTTAACAACAGAATGATGGCGCCTGTGTTTTAATGATGATGCTGTAAGAGTATGATGGAAAAGAATATTATCTAAAGATTATCTGAAGCTATCACAATCACCGTAACACATTTTGTTCAAATTACCTGAAGTAGATATGTCACAATGTGATATAAACAACAATATACAATCAGTAGTATTAAGAAAAATACTAAACATACATTTGGCTCCTCATATTTATAATAATGATACATTTTTTTAGGTAAAGTATTGAATTGTTTATCTTCTTTCTGGATACATTATGTGGGAAAATGTTTTGTTTGATGCAGCTTTACTTATTTTTCCATACTGATCATCCATCCATCCATCCATCCATCCATCCATCCATCCGCTTCCGCTTATCCTTTTCAGGGTCGCGGGGGGCGCTGGAGCCTATCCCAGCTGTCATAGGACGAGAGGCAGGGTACACCCTGGACAGGTCGCCAGTCTGTCGCAGGGCCTCCATACTGATCAATTTTTAAAAATATATTTTTAATATTATTTAATATTTAATATATTTTTAATATGTTTTAATATAGTCTGTGTAACACGACAAAGAATGCAATGATACATGCTGTAAATACGCCCCCTATCCTGTAAAACTTAACAAAGAAAAGCTATTATCCTTCTCCATCCCATCACTACCTGGAAAAAAATGCTATAACTGTAGTAAACTTTTCAGTCAGCACTCCTCGACATCAATCACTCAGTGAAAAATGCTTCAAAAATAGTCACTGCTATTAATGTATTCTACATTATGAGAACAGTCCCACCTCCCACCAGACTTAAAGGCAGGCAGGCTGATAAATGTGTCTGCCACTTCCCAGAAAAAAAAGGTTAGGCTATATTTCGAAAACACAGTAATATCATAGTAATGGCAATTTTACATTAATGTTTACCAAAAAGAAAAAAAGTAAGAAAAAAGCTGGAAATATCTTTACTGCTGGTGTCTTTTATGTCTGAACCCATTGAAAAACAACAGATTCATTGTGAACTATGTAGAACTATTTTGACCACTGTGGTACCAAGGCCAAAGACTTGTAATTCTCCAATTTAAACTTAGCATTACACACCTTATACAGATAGCCATTGTTTAAATGTTCATTTATTTGCGTTGTCTTATCTTGTTTGAGTGCAAATTTTAAGACCTCAGAGGTCAATGCAGGTTTCCATCTGAACACAGTTATTTGAAAGATTGGCCAAAAGATTACTTTGAATGCGGACTATAGCCTTCACATCCCTTCAAAAACCAAAACGGTACCTGCATTTTCTGTTCCCTTTTCTTCCTTGGTTGTTCTCAGGGACCAAGCAGTAAGGGATAGAGGACACAAGTGTTTAACTCAAAAATATGGAGTTTTATTGACCCAAAATATGAAAGATAAGTACCAAAGCCAAAAATTTAAACAGGCAGACCAATAAAAGAGGTGGAATTCAATAAACTAAGCTCAAAATAACAACTAACAAAGCCTCAAACAAATGTAAGCCAAACTGACCTGCTGAAATGACACATAAGGGAAGTTAAGTACTAGCTTAGCTAAACCACATAACACACAAGGGGAAAACAAAAGGGCTGCCATATAACCAGCTAACAATTAAACAAACTCCAAAACCCACCAGGCAATGAAGCATGTGGTTCAGTCCAATGAGGCTGTCAGCAATACTTCAGATCCCCCAGCCCTTTGCCACACCTTTTGCCAACCAGGAAGGAGAAGCCAAACCCCCAGGTAATTCAAAAAAAGAAAGGGGTGTCCAACTCCAGGCCTCAAGGGCCAGTGTCCTGCAGGTTTTTAGATGTGTCCTTGATCCAACACAGCTCATCTAAATGTCTCAATTACCTCCTCAACATCTCTCAAAGTTCTCTAGAGGCCTGGTAATGAACTAATCATTTGATTCAGGTGTATTGACCCAGGGTGATATCTAAAAACTGCAGGCCTGAGGCCTGGAGTTGGACACCACTGTATTAATATAACATAAAACAGAACTTTGACCTTGCAGTGTTGATATGTGTGAACTCCATATAGACATTGTAAGGTGTGACGGAAAAAAAAAAAATCAATATATTGGACAAAAAGTAAAATATACGTAAAGTAGTGACTGTAAAGTAAAATTAAGTGATGCAAACTAGTGGCGAGGTGTGGATCTTACCATGTGTGGCTTGCCATCACAGTTTTCCAAAAAAAAAAAAAAAAAGGTAAGTAGCTTGTAAATGGTCTGCATTTGTATAGCGCTTTACTTGGTCCTAAGGACCCCAAAGCGCTTTACACTATACACAATCATCCACCCATTCACACACTGGTGATGGCAAGCTACATTGTAGCCACAGCCACCCTGGGGCGCACTGACAGAGGCGAGGCTGACGGACACTGGCGCCACCGGCCCCTCTGACCACCACCAGTAGGCAAGAGGTGAAGTGTCTTGCCCAAGGACACAACGACCGAGACGGTCGGAGCCGGGGCTCGAACTGGCAACCTTCCGATTACAAGACGAACGCCCAACTCTTGAGCCACGATCGGCCCCCTTGTTTCGGTGTATATGTAGAAAATAATGAAAAGTTTAACTTTTGTAATGTAATTGTAAAAGGCAAACTTTAACTCTATATTCATTATATGTAAAGTGAAATACTTTGAGCTTTGTTTTGTTTAAATTTGGGTAATTATGGCTTAAAGATCATCAAAACATCTGAAAGTATGTTAATTTATACACTCTGTATTTGGAAGGGGCTCCTTTATTATGAAATAACTGAATCAATGCTATCAGTACTATTCAGAATTTTTAAGTAATGCAATATTGGACTGTGATGTTGTCTTGGACTTCCTTGCATCCTCTGTATTTTTTAAAGACATCTTACCCCAGAGATATGTCATTTGTCAACTTCATGTGTTGGCCTTTTCATATTATTCTTAATTCATATTTTTCCTAATACTATTACAAATGTAGTCATTGCCAGAGTCTTTCACACCAGCACTGAAAGGTCTTTTGAACTAATAGAATTAAGGGCACAAGTTCATTGATGAAAATCGAGGCAGGTGTCATGTCCTTTTGCTTTAGTAATGACTGCAGTCTGATTTGTAAAACTGAAAGGAGGCATTCAGACCATCCATGCCAAAGAAAAATGAGACATCTACAGTTCAGCAGACTTGGCCTGACACATGTCTGTGCCTGTCTCCTTAATGTAACACATTCTCACTCCCATCTCATATCATACTGATGCTTGGTCAGGACCCAACTGCGTGACACGCATGGGGCATCACTTTTCAACTGGTTAGTGCTTCAGAATAGGAGAATAGAGCTTGCTGGATCTGGAACTACATTTTTTTCAGTTTTTCTTTCATTTTCTTTTCCCAAAAATACAGCAAGAAAAGGAAAAAAAAACTTGTCAACTATGTCATGTGGATTCAGTCACCAGCTCTCCTCCATATCAAAATGAAAGTTCTCATTTTCCAGACATCTTGGAAAGAACCTTTAGTTGTAATGAAGACATACAGAGAGACATTTGCCTCAAAAGTGTTGCAAATGTGTTCAATATGATCTACAAGCGTAAACAAAAATTTAATCCACAGATCATGTCGCATGTGCATGTGGGATATTGAGAAAAATTTAAAGCTGTCAGCTTTAAAAACAAAACACAAATGCATGTATACACAGTTTTACACTGTAATTAAAAGCAGCGTAATTTTTTGGATTTGAGCAGAGCTGGCAGACGGAAATCGGGCTCAAAACCTCAAGTGGGGATGCAGGGTGATCCGTGCATATGAGGCGATTTGTTTACAAGTATTGTAAGTGAGTGAGCGAGATGTACATGTAGTTTGAGACATTTGTACCCACAGAAAGGTTTTCAAACCGTAGAACAATCAGATTTGTGAGCTGAACTTAATAAATTGTGTGTAACTAATCAGTATATATTCAGGTTTCGAGGTACACATTTGTTAAACAGTTTCACGTGTGATCAGATTGCTGTATATTTGTGTGTGGATTGAAGCATGTGCTTGTGAATCCTCAAAAGTTACATACAAATCTCTGTACACATTTGTAAATCTTAGCTTACACTTGTGGATGATATTGTATACATTTGCAACACTTTTGAGGCAAAGTTCTTTCTATAAATCCCACCCTGACAGTGGGTTGCTGTGATGTTGCTGAGTTCCTCATCCATGAGCTAGTTAAAGGTCCTTTGTTGAAGCAGGTGCCTATTACAACATTTTCCACCTCCATGTGGAGAAACAATTCTCAATATATCTTTGAGGAAAGGATAGTAGACTCAGGGTCTAGTGGGTGGTTAACTGTGCGCTATTGTCCAACCATCGAGCATGGTGACACCTGACTGTGTCCCTCACAATAACACAGGTCATGGCAACTGCTCTAGTCTTGATGAATCCAGAGTTAACTCATCAAGGAATACTACAAGCTCTGTGTTTAGCCACACGACCTTCTGATAAAACAACATACTGGCCCCATGTTGTCGTGGTACTTCGATTGTAGCCCCAGATATTTCTGTGAGCATCGCATTTTTCTCGGTTTGCTTTACTACTGCCCTGTCTCTGTGTACATTTGAAAATTCTGTATATTTTTGCAGTCGTTTTTGAATTTTGTGTCTAGAGTTTTGAAGAACGGCATCCTGGTTTATACTAAACTAGTGCCAAAATGGATTTGGTGGTGGAACACTAGAGTCTGTGTCCCATTTTTTATATGAAAATCTTTAACCCTTCATACAACCCATTGATATTTACAATCGATTTTGAAACAGTAATGGGAAAACATACAAAGAAAGAAAAAAGATAAATAGAAATCTATTCTAATTCAGGGCTGGACAATCAAATAAAAAGGGGAAGTCATTCTTCTGCACAATAGATGATATTACAATATATTCAGTCTCTCCCCCGCTGTCTCTCTGATTTCCAACCCTCTGTGGAGATTTTGGTTTTTAAATCTCTGTTCCAGATATTTAACTTTTATTGGCAATCCTCTGATAGGCACGATGTAAGCACATTTTAAAAGTCTGATGTATTGTCTTTTCCTTTTAACAGTCCTTTGACATAATTATTTCAACAAGTGATTGCAGGGGTTCAGTAGGATAATCATGTTGTTATGCTTTAACAAACCTGTTACTGTTAAAGATGGCTTAGAATTCATTCTTCACACAGTTCAGTGTTTGCTTCTGTTTTTTTTCCTGAGCAAAGTGACAAAACATATACAGGAACAGTGATGAAAGAACAAGGAACACTGAACTATGGAGTAGTGTCTCTTTTAGATTAGCTTACTGACGATGTGGCTATACGTGCCATGGTCTTCCTCGTCCTCTCAGGTGCTGACCTGCATTCGCTTTGTTTTTCTTCTGCCTGTAGGGGTGGCTGCCCTAGATTCCACTGACACACCTGATGTTCATCTATAATCACTAACAGTATATAGCCCCAGTTATCCTGCCCAGTCCTTGCTGAATTGCTAAGCCACACCGTCTGAGTTTACTCTGGCGTGCCTGCCTGCCTGCCTGGCTTCTGGGGAAACATAGCTGTCATACTGTTTCTAACATAGAAATACTCATCAAAGTTCAAATCTGTGAAGTCAGTTAATCTCCTACTTCCTTGCCAAGAAAAGACTGTGAAAACCTGTTAATAAACCCGTGAAGACTGCATCAACTTACCTGAACCCTGTAACCTGTGAAAACAAGAAACCTTTACCTGCTTGTCAACCTTGGAGTAACTCATCCTGTGAAGAAACACAGACTTGAGATTCTTTGCTTCTAAATAAATCTCCTCTTTGAATAACTGCAAATAGTCACCTATTGTTTGCTTAATGGTATTCATTAAAATCTTTGAACTGTTTTCCACTGGACCCTGGCAATTAGTTTTTTTGAACAAACTGTGACAGTGTGTTAAATGTGTTGCAAGCGTTCCTGACAGTGTTTTTGGCAGGTTTTTAAATAAAGATTGTTGTTGTTGTTGTTATTATTGCTTTAGTCAGCAGGTGCTCAGCTTTTAAGATGGGCAGTGAGTGTGATAGTGCTGATTCTTTGACAATAATGCTTAAACAAAAGATTGATATTGAGTTACAGGAAATTATTTTTAGGTGCTTTAATGAAAAACCAAATTCCACTGTGATCTGTAGATCTTTTTCTTTTAAATTACTGAATACCATGCCTCTAGAAAGGTTGCTTTTTCATATTTCTCCCAGTTATTTCCAATTACCTAATTATTACTTTGTTAGACTCATAAGCATGCAAACAGTCATTAGTTTGTATATGTGTAATATGGTTAGCAATAATTCCCATAGAGTAGACTGTGACTGTTTTGAGACTGCACACATGTACCTAATCCTGGTTTCTTCCTTCTAATCTACTTTCTTTGTAAAGACCACTGTGATCAATGTTTTGTTTATTTGCCTGTGTAATAAGCAAATTATGCTAAGCGGGAAAAGTCACCTCTAGCATTAACCTGCTTGCATTTTAATCAATGACTTAAGTGATTTTTATCAGGATGCCACAGGCAATGAGGTGATAGAGCCAGTTACAGAATAGAATCTGTCCTTTTAAATGTCAAAGAGATTTAGTTCTCTTCTTTAGTGGTTCTGCTAGAAAAAGCTATTTCTCCCAAAGTCACTGATCCAAGCAGCATTCATCATACTGTATTTGGAATTAATGGCCTCATTTATTACATCCAGTGCAATTCTGATAAAATTATAGTATTGACTTCAAACTTTGTTTTGATTGAGTCAGTTGTGCTTCATCAGATTACTCTTTAATTCTAATTAGTGAAGCACTACTAGCCATCAGTCGGTAGTAAGGCAAATTAGAAAAGGTCATATTACCTATTCTAATTATTCCACCCAGTTTACTTCACTGTGTGCAATTGCCAGGTGATAAAGATACTGATATTCTACTGAAAAAAGATTCCATGTATTTCATTGTACTTAGTAGTTTGTTTGTTTACAAAAATGCTAGTTAAAATTGTATTTTATGGTTTAAGACTATGTTCTTTATGTCAAATTCTTTACAGTTCTCAGTCACTAATCCAGATTTGTCAGTAAGAATTGCTTAAGAAAAATCATACAATTGTACTTATTTGCTAACTACTCTGTTATAGCGATGGGAATTCCTGCACTTTTTAGAGAACCGGCTCTTTCGGCTTGGCTCATTAAAAAGAGCTGACTCTTTAGGCTTCCAACTGGCTCTTTAGGTTGTTTTTTTGCTTTATTTAATTTATTATCGAAAACAATATAAAATTATGCACAAAAGGAATTACTAATGTAAAAAAAAGTGGTTTTATTTATATACATTTATATATAAATATATACGGGGTCCCCTAGAGACAGAAAAGTCACTTCTTGCAAGAATCAGCTTTTAATGTGTAGGAGTATATGGGACAACTGGCAGAAAATGTCACACGATAAAGAAAGAAAACTTACAGTACAGTGGGGCAAAAAAGTATTTAGTCAGCCACCAATTGTGCAAGTTCCCCCACCTAAAATGATGACAGAGGTCAGTAATTTGCACCAGAGGTACACTTCAACTGTTAGAGACAGAATGTGAAAAAAAAATCCATGAATCCACATGATAGGATTTGTAAAGAATTTATTCGTAAATCAGGGTGGAAAATAAGTATTTGGTCAATAACAAAAATACAACTCAATACTTTGTAACATAACCTTTGTTGGCAATAACAGAGGTCAAACGTTTACTATAGGTCTTTACCAGGGGCCTGTTCTTCGTACCTCGCTAAGTAAGTTAGCTGGATTTGATTGTTGACGATTTCGCCTGATCTTGGATCGTTCGGTTCCCCGAAACTCATCCGGGACTTGCTGTCATAGCAACAGAGCCGTAAGCGTAAACCTGCTCGGGAGCAGGTTTACTTTATGTAAACAGGATTAGATCGCGGCCACGCAGGTATGTCCGCTTCATTTATACGAAAGCAACAGCGATATTCCACCACTGTTTCACCATAAATAAATAACATCAATGTAACTAAAGATAATGCAGCACTTGATCCTTTTATTGATGTCACACAGATACATACAGGTCATTTCCTAAAAAAGGGAAATGTACTATTAACATTCTATTACATGTATGTGATTATTACAGATGTAATTCATATTTCAGAGTAGTAATTGCAAATCACTTCGTGTAATCAAGATGAGAGACCACGGCTATAAAAGCGAAGGTGGATTTGGGAAGTCTGTCGCAGCCATGTCCTGTCCGTATACGCGAGCCACCCATTGCGGAAGGTGCAAGATTGATAAGGAGAGTCCTCAGAATCCAGCGTATATTGCGGGACAGACAGGATCCTTTAGCTCAGCGCGACAGTGTGCTCATTGAGAGATATCGATATTCCCGTGAGGATATTATTTACTTAACCAACTTGTTGACGAGGGGGTGCAGGACCACCACCTGTCTTTTTTTTTCTCTGCCCTTTTCTTGGTTGCTGTTATGAACAAACAAATAGATTATTTCAGGGTCTCTTTCCAAGAGACGAAAAGCAATATAAGTGATAAATATTACCATTCTGTAGAATATTCTTATATTCCACTTTTACTTGTTCGCATGTTCTAGTGGGTCCTGTTGTGGCTCTAATGTGAAAGGGGATATAATATAACAATATAATATAATGTAATATAATATTGGATAATATAGTGTAATATAATAAATCTATGAATAAATAATAAAGTGACTGAATAGTGGTATTGTCATGCGCTTTGGGTGCCTTGAAAAGCGCTATATAAACCCACTCCATTATTATTGTTATTATTGAATTACTTACGAGTTTAATTTGTCAGCAACTTCCTGCCAGCCCTCTCTCCTTGCTTTTGCAGCCTTTGCAGTGTTCCCTTGCGTTTTAATTAAACTCTGAAACTCCTGAAATCCCTCAATCAAGAGTTCTTGCTCTGCTGCCGGAAAATACCGAGCGCGCCCCTTCGACATTTTCGCCGACCAATCAGCGGGTTGCCGATCAATGTTTCTACTATCGATGCGTAGCCCCTTTTACGACACCCAGTGATGTCACATTACTGCGTCCAGCTGTACTAATCGTCAACAACAGGTGTGTTCGGGGAACCGGATTAGCGAGCTCACGGTTAGCGCGATGGTTTGGTCTTGGATGTGTCATTTGATCTTGGATGTAGTGAGCGACGTACGAAGAACGGGCCCCAGGTTTGCACACACAGTAGCTGGTATTTTGGCCCATTCCTCCATGCAGATCTTCTCGAGAGCAGTGATGTTTTGGGGCTGTCGCCGAGCAACACGGACTTTCAACTCCCGCCACAGATTTTCTATGGGGTTGAGGTCTGGAGACTGGCTAGGCCACTCCAGGACTTTCAAATGCTTCTTACGGAGCCACTCCTTTGTTGCCCGGGCGGTGTGTTTTGGATCATTGTCATGTTGGAAGACCCAGCCTCGTTTCATCTTCAAAGTTCTCACTGATGGAAGGAGGTTTTGGCTCAAAATCTCACGATACATGGCCCCATTCATTCTGTCCTTAACACGGATCAGTCGTCCTGTCCCCTTGGCAGAAAAACAGCCCCATAGCATGATGTTTCCACCCCCATGCTTCACAGTAGGTATGGTGTTCTTGGGATGCAACTCAGTATTCTTCTTCCTCCAAACACGATGAGTTGAGTTTATACCAAAAAGTTCTACTTTGGTTTCATCTGACCACATGACATTCTCCCAATCCTCTGCTGTATCATCCATGTGCTCTCTGGCAAACTTCAGACGGGCCTGGACATGCACTGGCTTCAGCAGCGGAACACGTCTGGCACTGCGGGATTTGATTCCCTGCCGTTGTAGTGTGTTACTGATGGTGACCTTTGTTACTTTGGTCCCAGCTCTCTGCAGGTCATTCACCAGGTCCCCCCGTGTGGTTCTGGGATCTTTGCTCACCGTTCTCATGATCATTTTGACCCCACGGGATGAGATCTTGCGTGGAGCCCCAGATCGAGGGAGATTATCAGTGGTCTTGTATGTCTTCCATTTTCTGATGATTGCTCCCACAGTTGATTTTTTCACACCAAGCTGCTTGCCTATTGTAGATTCACTCTTCCCAGTCTGGTGCAGGTCTACAATACTTTTCCTGGTGTCCTTCGAAAGCTCTTTGGTCTTGGCCATGGCGGAGTTTGGAGTCTGACTGTTTGAGGCTGTGGACAGGTGTCTTTTATACAGATGATGAGTTCAAACAGGTGCCATTCATACAGGTAACGAATGGGGGACAGAAAAGCTTCTTACAGGAGACGTTACAGGTCTGTGAGAGCCAGAGATTTTCCTTGTTTGAGGTGACCAAATACTTATTTTCCCCCCTAATTTACGAATAAATTCTTTACAAATCCTACCATGTGAATTCATGGATTTTTTTTTCACATTCTGTCTCTCACAGTTGAAGTGTACCTCTGGTGCAAATTACTGACCTCTGTCATCATTTTAAGTGGGGGAACTTGCACAATCGGTGGCTGACTAAATACTTTTTTGCCCCACTGTAAATGTATTGGTTTTATGCATTTTAATTATTATATATGAAACTGACACATTCACTTCTGGAGGGAATCAAAAAGTCCCCCATCTCATTTGTTTTCAGCCTCAAGATCCTGCTGCATGATATTCTCTTAAATCTCAAAAAAAGAAAGGAGAAGTGTTTTTTCCTCCTGCTGGCAGCAGTGTTGGTCAAGTTACTTGAAAAAAGTAATCAGTAACTAATTACTGATTACCTCCCAAAAAAAGTAATCCCTTTACTTTACTGATTACTTATTTTCATGGGTAATTAGTTGCTTAGTTACTTTTTAAAACACGATTTATCCCCTAAATAGGTAATAAAGCAATAGAGCTTTCAGCCCAATTCTACTTTTTCTGCATAACCCATTATGTAAAATGTAATCAAATGAAAAAGTCTCTTTTTAAAACTTGTTTTATTAGTTTCAATCTTTTAACTTTATGCATCAAGCAAACATTTAATTATATGCAACATTCTCTGACTGGAAGAAATTTGTTTAACATTTAAACCTATTTTCTGCACATTCCAGCACATAAAATAAAATCGTTTTTTGTGTTTACACTCACTCTTTCAAATAGATGCAAGTAAAACACAGCAGAAAATAAGTAAAATCAAAGACTCAGCGGTCCTGTTGCTCTATTTTCACCTGTATAGCAGGAGTGCGGCAGGCGGGGGTTTGCCCTGGTGCACGTGTGCCGCAGCGGTCAGTGGAAGAATACGGCAGTTTCTCTGTGAATTTCACATTCCAGCGACAGCGTATTTGGTGCTTGCTCGGACGTTTAGGGGGTTTTCTGTTGTAAAAAGAAGTTTTCTTCCTACACAATGAGCAGCGGACGCTAATGTTTTTGTCACTTTTTACAAAATCAAACTCAAAGTAAGGTCAGTACTTCCACGCTTTAAACGCTGCACGCTCATACTCTCTCCCGCACTCGATATATTATCCATTGTTGATCTGCACACAGCTGTTGCCACGAACGTCGCACTCGCTTACGTCATTGTCATGAGACACTCTCGCAAAAAAAAATCACAGTTTTAGTAACGCAGTAATGCAGCGTGCTTACGGGAAAGTAACAGTAATCCAATTACCTTTTTTGGAATAGTAATCCCTTACTTTACTCGCTACTCGAAAAAAGTAATCGGATTACAGTAACTCGTTACTTTCATCTCTGGCTGGCAGAAATTGCAATTAAGCCTATGTGTAGCTCTTTTTTTTTTTTTTACAGTTGAAATTCCATTGAATTTCAAGCACCCAAGCCAAGTCTACAAAAACACACTGACCTCAAATGCTAGAAAACAAGGTTATTATAAATGTTCTCATGTAATAGTCTTGGAAGGTGGAACACACTTGGAAGGTGGAATATTTGGTATAAACATATTAAATGAAACTGGGTGAAATTAATACTGATTTTAGACAAAGTTGTGTGACTCTTCAGGCTTCCTGCAACTGATTTCATCTAATACATCTAATACAGCTCAGAAAAGGAGGAGACAGAGGTAACGTCTGGTCTTGCTTCCCGCAGAGTTAGCCAGGGAGCACAGCTGTTTATTATTATTCATCAGACGAACACACAACGCTAACACACCCGCTCGGCGCAGCTCTAGCGTAACAACAACAAACACTCTCTCCACCCAGAAACACACAGTCGCAGAGAGAGAGCGTCACCTGTAACCATGGCAACATAATGCTGCCGCCAGGACATAGCTGTCAAAACAAAACCCCAAACAGCCCTGACCCGCTACATAGCCCCCACCTAAGGGGTCAGTCGTCCCCGACAACCCCATTACCCAACACAAAGTCCTGCAAATGTCCATGTGTCTTCTTTCAGCGCACCGACCGATCTCGACCGGTGGGGGAAGAGTCACTCGGATCAGAACATGGGGTGCCACCAGCATCCCCTGCCTCGGCGGCTGCTGGAGCGAGTGGTCGGTATGGTGAGAGTCTGTCCTGGTGCAACACGACCATGTGCCCCTGGGCCCGGCATGCGGACCTGGTACACCACGTCTGTTAGCCGCTCCACAACCTCCGCCGGCCCTTGCCAGTGACTGCAGAGCTTGGGGGATGCTCCTCTCTTGCAAACCGGGTAGTACACCCAAACCTTTTCGCCAGGCACGAAAGCTCCCCCTCAGCACCTGGTGTCGCAGGCTCCTTTCAGTCTAACTCCGGTGCTGGCCTGGGCCTGGTGGGTGTAGTCATGAACCACCCGCGACTGCTCCCTCCACCTCCTGTAGCAGTTCATGGCCACCAACACGCGCCAGTTCCCTGCCTTGGTGACGGGGAAAGGCCCTAGGATGTCTACTCCCACTGTCTCCATCGGCGCCCCCACCTGGTGCTGCTGCTGCAGGGGGGCAGTGGAACGTTGAGTGGGGCCCTTCCGTCCCGTGCAGGTGTCACAGCAGTGCACATGAAGTTCCACATCCTGTCGACAACCAGGCCAGTTCAACCGTCCCCTGAGATGGCGGAGAGTTTTGGCATTCCCATAGTGGCCGGCCCCCACCGAGCCATGGACAAGCTCGAGCATCTGCTACTGCAGCGACCGAGGCACCAACAGCTGCAGGAGACCCTTGCCCTGACCGGGGGCCCGCCATCTCCGGTATAGAAGGCCATCGTGGGCCTTCACTTCGGCCCCCTGTCCTGACACCCCTGTCCAGCCTGGGCGTCGTGCCGCCTCCAGCCAGGCCCCCACCTGAGCCAATGTTGCATCAGCCTCCTGCTCCTGCTTCAGCGAAAGGCAGAGCCGGTGTTGATGGTGTGCTGGACCAGCCGCGTCTGCCTGCAGTCTTCGTCACTAGCGGCAATGATGTCCACATTCTTGTCCGCTGGTCAATGGTGAGACCTACGCTGCTGCGCTGCCAGAGGTCATCAGCAGCTTGGGTTGTCTCGGTCGAGGGAGGTTTGTTGGGCCTAGAGGCTGGGGCTGAGGCGAGTAGAGATGGTCCAGAGCCATCGGCATCCAAAGTCTGTTGAGTGGCAGCTGCCTGAATCCTGGCTTGTCGGTCTCTGGTCCCCTCCGTTCCCTTTTTTTGACCACACTGGAGGGCCAGAGTAGAGCAGGGCAATATGACCAAAATATTTATCACGATATACATTTGAAAATTTGCGATAACGACATAACTGACGATATAATTGACACTAGACAAAATACTTTACAACTCCACAACTTTATTAGTGCAAAAAAACCCCATCAATGTATTTTCACTTAAACAAGCAGCTGTTTTTTTTATGTTTAAAGTTATATAAAAATTTAACAGTGCAAATGCAAATTCCTTGCTGACAGTTTAACCAAAAGGCATTTCCAGTGGAAACTGGCCAACATATCCTCAGCATAACCATGTGTAATAGCCACAAAACTTAAAAAGAGGTTATACACACACAATACGGTAATATTATGTTGGAGACAGTATGTATCACTCTGCGAGGTTCCTGCCTACGATAGCCGTAATGCTCCGACAATCCATCAAGCGGTGTGGGTTCGTAGCTTAGCAAAGTCGTACTAAAACATTTGACAGATTTCCGAGCGCCGTGTATCACATAAAATTGGTTCGAGGTCAGTAAACACAACCCCAAACAGCCCTGACCCGCTACAATATGTTCAAAGTACAAATCAGTAAGCAATAATTAGCAAACAGTATTAAGCATTAATCTATTTAAATGAATGACTACTTTTAGTTTGAGTGGAAAATACTCAGAACACAAAAGAGGGAGAATAATGATATAACATTTTAAAGTACAGATTTTCACGATAGATGCAATCTACATTGGATACTTTCACGTCTGTTCTTCCTCGTCTTTTTGAATTTTATATGCATTTGTCACAGTGCACATATTCTGCCACTGTGTTAGTATTTGCTGTTTATTAATGCACTATTTTACATATAATAGGTTTGCACACAGCTCTATAGGCTGGAGCATATTAGATGTAGCCGAGCTGATGTTTGTTTACATTGTTAAAGATGTACATAGCCCTTTACACAGGGGACAGACAGGTCAAGAAGGGTAGAGCTATGTAAGATCATCCGTATCTATACCACAATATTTTTAATTAGACACAAATGTCAGACCAAATATTATCATATTTTTAAAATAAAAATATCCTCCCATTGCCTACACACACACACACACACACACACACACACACACACACACACACACACACACACACACACACACACAGAGAGAGAGATGTTATGCATCCTGCACCATAGTTCAAGCATTCATGGGGAAAAATACATAAAGAAAATTGTGTTTTTACACGAGGGATGTTAATGTCATACATCAAACTCATAAAGTCCTCAATAAAAATCAAATACACAACCGCATTACATCAATAATAACAATGCTTTAATTTTACAATGATGAAAAACAATTATACCTAAACAGCTCATCAATATTCAATTATCAGTTTCTGCTATTAATCTAGGTCGAGTTTCAGAATGAAATTCCAGTGACAAATCTTATTTGTTCCTTACAACATTACTACTTTTTTTTTTGAATGTTGGGAAGTCAGACACACTACATTTCAGCTTCAGCAAAGCCTCTCGGAATTTACTGTTCATTACATTACATGAGTTGTACTGAGTTGTCTGACAGAGTTTAACTATATGTTGTCAGACTATAGATCTATGTCAGCTAATTTAAATGTTTTTGTGTCTGTTATTTTTTTTGTTTTATTTAATTTGAAAGGTTATGAGGAGGAGGCCCCTTTGGAAAAATCTGAGTGGACTCCCAGAATGGCTAAGATGGGGAGGGGTATGATAGACTGCAAATCTAAATATGGTCCGATCCTGCTACTTAATGTCATGTGGAGACTGAAGAAAATCCCAGGAATGAATCTGAAAAACGAGATTGGTTTTCACTGTGTTTAGCACATTTGCATTCCCAAGGCACAAGCACACGGTTCTTAGACAGAGTGCTCTGTCTGCCGCCATGGTGTAACATTGTCAAGGAAATGCATTTTTAGTGTTGAGTATAATTCATAAAGAACTGGTTTATACAATCTGACAGTGATACATACTTTAAACCTTAAGTACAGATCTGAAACAACCAAAACTGACCAGCTTTTTACAGTTTGTGACAAAAACTGTGTAAACCACATATTTTCAGAATTCATATATATATATATATATATATATATATATATATATATATATATATATATATATATATATATATATATATACACTCAGAATTGAGGGGATCGAACTACCAGAAGGCAACATTGCAGACTTTGAGGACATCAAACTGTACATGGGCATCTCACACGCAAATGGAAACCATGAAGAGTCTGCTGGGAAAGCTGTAAGTACCTGCAGATGCTAGAAGGTAGAGCATACATGGAACGCCACAACCAAGTGGCTGGCATAGTATACAAAAACATCTGTGTGCTCATCTGTCTCTGTCGAGTATGGCCTGGAAGTCCCGAGGTCAAAAAGGGAGACGCCCCCAAGGTGGTGGAGAATGACCGAGTTAAGATCCTGTGGGACTGCCAGATACAGACAGACAAAATGGTGATGGATAACCAACCGGACATAGTAGTAGACAAGCAGAGGAAGACGGCAGTAGTGATAGAAGTAGCATTACTGAACGACAGCAACATCAGGAAGAAGCAACACAAGAAACTGGAGAAGTACCAAAGACTCAGAGAAGAGCTTGAGAAGATGTGGAGGGTGAAGGTAACAGTGGTTCCAGTGGTAATCGGAGCAGTAGGTGCTCACATTGTGCAAATAAAAAATTGTCATTCTATGTAAAACCAAACAGGTTAAATGGATTAAATTTAAATTGCAGAAGTACACTTTGTACATACTGAAAGTGACTATATATGTTACTGTACTTCCAATTAAGAAGAACAACTGCTAAATAAAACTGATTTCTGAACAAGGAAATGGTCCAAAAAGGTGGAATGAAAAAAAAAGCATGACATTTTGACCTGGGGTAATATGTCACCTGCCTTAAATCTATTTGAATATCTGTAAACGTATGTTAAAATGCAATGCAAAGCAGCTTAACCTCTCCAGCAAAAAGTGGCTAAAAATTTCATCTCATTGACATACTTGTGAAAGATTGGTATCATCCATTCCCAGAAGGATCAAATATGTTGTCAGAAATCAAAGCATGCATCTCAGCAAAGTAAGGATTCACTCAGTGTTATTAAAGTTGTTCGACAGTGCATTCTAATGTAGTTATATCAAACGCAAACATGTAGTCGTGTTTTCTCGTATATTAATAAAGTACATTGGAAATAACTATCACTTATCGATTCAATTTTCATTGGCCCCACTTTGAGAGTCACCACCATCGCTAAGCAGCGATTACTCTGTAAAATGATCTGAAACACATGGTCTCATAATTACCATTTAGCAACACAAACTTGCAGGCTACAGCCCCACACACCAAATCCCTATCCTAATAAGGACACACGTGATCGTTCTCTAAGTATTTAGATATGAACACAAAGCTAACAGCACAAGTCAATGATGACACCAGCACAAACACAGTTTAAAGTGATCGCCACAAGGATACTTTAGAAACATGAACAGGTAAAAATGGAGCTGCGGCCTTCAGTTTGTTAACTGTAAAAGTTCAGCAGTGGATGATTTCACCACAAATGATGGCTCACTTCAACATTTACTGAGCACTTAACTTTAACATCACTCTGGGCTCTTGACTTAGCATTAGCATGCTATCTGTGCAGGTACAAGTTGTGTTAACAGTGTAATGCAGTTGTTTCTGTCCTGGAGCAGTCTTTACTTTACCACCACGCTCTCAGCTTTTTGTGCAATAAAAATAAGTAATGTCCATATCCACACTGCACACTGTGGCACTATTTTCCTCCTCTGACACATGAACTGAAATCAGCTAATCGTACTGGGAGCGCAAGAATCGATAAGCGGGATCGATAGGCAGGCAGACTAACGATTCCAGGGAATTGGACTGCTGGGAACCGGTTGTGTACAAGAACCGGTTCTCGATTCCCATTCCTAAGTGAGACTCAGCAAAAAAAAAAGAAAAAGAAAAAAAGAAAACAAATTTATAAGATAAATAGTTATAGACATATTCTTCCACATGTATGAACACATAGGGCAGACAGTCACTCTGCCTCAGTGCACCTTTTTTCACTCAATGAAATTCAATTATGAAAAGAAAATGTTGAATCATCACAATTACTCAATGGATATAAACATGAGATGCAAATAAGTGTGGTACTATGCATTTGAGGCATTTTGTCACACCATAATGGTATAATGCTGATAAGGAAAGCAAGGCCACAATAAATTTATTCGCACAGACAGAAATAGAGAAAATGACTGAAAACTATGAAGAGGTTCAATTGTAGTACATGGAAGCAAATGTGTACATAATATGGCCATAACGTAATATAAATATTGGAGGGGTAGTGAAAATAGCAGTAACAAAATTATTATATTGCAGTATTCCATTTGAGATTAGCTTGTAATGTGCTGATTTTATGTGTAATGGCTGTTTAATATAAAACACAAAGCCAGTATTTATGTTCAACTAATCATTCAATTAATACGCTTTTACTCCCAGCATCTGCTGAGAATAAAAAAAATCTTTCTTTGGATAATGTAACAGCTCCATTCATGGCTTAAGTATACCATTAACACTGACTCCATCGTTTTTGGAAATGCCAGCCAGCATGTCTGTCTATTTCAACATGGCAAATTTGAACCATGACAATTCACACTGCTCTGTTTCACCCTGATCAGTGTGCAGTCAAGATGCCAGAATCTCGTTAGCCAGTCAAAAGCCACCAAATCTTAGCCCTGATGCCTGCTTTGCCTCTACGAGACAAAATGTTCTATGGTGTGTGTCTGTCTGTAGCATCTGTCAGACCCATTGGTGGTGCCAAAGACTTATCTCCTGTTAGCTACAGTCATTTGCATATGTCCTTGCAGTTGTTTGGCATGAGCCCATAATGACAAGAGGGGGCAAGACGACTTGTAAAAGAGCTGAGAAACGGTTATGACAGATCTTGTCCGATTTTCTCGTTGTGTTAATGCTGTTAAATATGGGCAGTAGGCCTTATGTTGCAGAGCAGTTGCTTTATTTGTTGTGTGCATGAGTTACTGCTGTCTCTATGAAATTAAATGAAATCCTTCACTTGATAATAGTATAGTTTGATTGAGAGTGGATGGTTATATCTGTGTCTTACAGCTGCAATGACAATGTATTTTTCGGTTGCCAGGTAGCTACCTGAGAGACAGTTGGATCATAATCTGTGGATTTCTGGGGACTTCTTGTGCTAAAAGTTTATTATTTTGTGTACAACATGAACATATAAATTAAGCTAGGAAACTAAATGTAACACAAGACTGGTTTTTATCAGTTTATCAATTTTAACTCACCTCACACCAAAATATTAAGAACACATTATCAAAGGATGATCAAAAGACATAGAGTTGATGAATGCATGTTATTCTACAGGGAGTGCAGAATTATTAGGCAAATGAGTATTTTGTCCACATCATCCTCTTCATGCATGTTGTCTTACTCCAAGCTGTACAGGGAGTGCAGAATTATTAGGCAAGTTGTATTTTTGAAGAATAATTTTATTATTGAACAACAACCATGTTCTCAATGAACCCAAAAAACTCATTAATATCAAAGCTGAATGTTTTTGGAAGTAGTTTTTAGTTTGTTTTTAGTTTTAGCTATTTTAGGGGGATATCTGTGTGTGCAGGTGACTATTACTGTGCATAATTATTAGACAACTTAACAAAAAACAAATATATACCCATTTCAATTATTTATTTTTACCAGTGAAACCAATATAACATCTCCACATTCACAAATATACATTTCTGACATTCAAAAACAAAACAAAAACAAATCAGCGACCAATATAGCCACCTTTCTTTGCAAGGACACTCAAAAGCCTGCCATCCATGGATTCTGTCAGTGTTTTGATCTGTTCACCATCAACATTGCGTGCAGCAGCAACCACAGCCTCCCAGACACTGTTCAGAGAAGTGTACTGTTTTCCCTCCTTGTAAATCTCACATTTGATGATGGACCACAGGTTCTCAATGGGGTTCAGATCAGGTGAACAAGGTGGCCATGTCATTAGTTTTTCTTCTTTTATACCCTTTCTTGCAAGCCACGCTGTGGAGTACTTGGACGCTTGTGATGGAGCATTGTCCTGCATGAAAATCATGTTTTTCTTGAAGGATGCAGACTTCTTCCTGTACCACTGCTTGAAGAAGGTGTCTTCCAGAAACTGGCAGTAGGACTGGGAGTTGAGCTTGACTCCATCCTCAACCCGAAAAGGCCCCAAAAGCTCATCTTTGATGATACCAGCCCAAACCAGTACTCCACCTCCACCTTGCTGGCGTCTGAGTCGGACTGGAGCTCTCTGCTCTTTACCAATCCAGCCACGGGCCCATCCATCTGGCCCATCAAGACTCACTCTCATTTCATCAGTCCATAAAACCTTAGAAAAACCAGTCTTGAGATATTTCTTGGCCCAGTCTTGACGTTTCAGCTTGTGTGTCTTGTTCAGTGGTGGTCGTCTTTCAGCCTTTCAGGCTCAAAAGCCTACTACCAATTAAGCATATTAGGTGATGTGCATCTCTGTAATGAGAAGGGGTGTGGTCTAATGACATCAACACCCTATATCAGGTGTGCATAATTATTAGGCAACGCCCTTTCCTTTGGCAAAATGGGTCAAAAGAAGGACTTGACAGGCTCAGAAAAGTCAAAAATAGTGAGATATCTTGCAGAGGGATGCAGCAGTCTCAAAATTGCAAAGCTTCTGAAGCGTGATCATCGACCAATCAAGCGTTTCATTCAAAATAGTCAACAGGGTCGCAAGAAGCATGTGGAAAAACCAAGGCGCAAAATAACTGCCCATGAACTGAGAAAAGTCAAGCGTGCAGCTGCCAAGATGCCACTTGCCACCAGTTTGGCCATATTTCAGAGCTGCAACATCACTGGAGTGCCCAAAAGCACAAGGTGTGCAATACTAAGAGACATGGCCAAGGTAAGAAAGGCTGAAAGACGACCACCACTGAACAAGACACACAAGCTGAAACGTCAAGACTGGGCCAAGAAATATCTCAAGACTGATTTTTCTAAGGTTTTATGGACTGATGAAATGAGAGTGAGTCTTGATGGGCCAGATGGATGGGCCCGTGGCTGGATTGGTAAAGGGCAGAGAGCTCCAGTCCGACTCAGACGCCAGCAAGGTGGAGGTGGAGTACTGGTTTGGGCTGGTATCATCAAAGATGAGCTTTTGGGGCCTTTTCGGGTTGAGGATGGAGTCAAGCTCAACTCCCAGTCCTACTGCCAGTTTCTGGAAGACACCTTCTTCAAGCAGTGGTACAGGAAGAAGTCTGCATCCTTCAAGAAAAACATGATTTTCATGCAGGACAATGCTCCATCACACGCGTCCAAGTACTCCACAGCGTGGCTTGCAAGAAAGGGTATAAAAGAAGAAAAACTAATGACATGGCCTCCTTGTTCACCTGATCTGAACCCCATTGAGAACCTGTGGTCCATCATCAAATGTGAGATTTACAAGGAGGGAAAACAGTACACTTCTCTGAACAGTGTCTGGGAGGCTGTGGTTGCTGCTGCACGCAATGTTGATGGTGAACAGATCAAAACACTGACAGAATCCATGGATGGCAGGCTTTTGAGTGTCCTTGCAAAGAAAGGTGGCTATATTGGTCGCTGATTTGTTTTTGTTTTGTTTTTGAATGTCAGAAATGTATATTTGTGAATGTGGAGATGTTATATTGGTTTCACTGGTAAAAATAAATAATTGAAATGGGTATATATTTGTTTTTTGTTAAGTTGCCTAATAATTATGCACAGTAATAGTCACCTGCACACACAGATATCCCCCTAAAATAGCTAAAACTAAAAACAAACTAAAAACTACTTCCAAAAACATTCAGCTTTGATATTAATGAGTTTTTTGGGTTCATTGAGAACATGGTTGTTGTTCAATAATAACATTATTCCTCAAAAATACAACTTGCCTAATAATTCTGCACTCCCTGTAGTCAATGTCTTAAAATGGCATTTAAGTTAACTGAAGACTGCCAGATTGAGTGGGCCAAGTTTACAGGTGTAATTGTAACTTTGCACACTTTGTGATTGTGACTAAAGTCTCAAACATAATGGATTTAGTTTAAACAAACAAAAAAAGACCCAATGTATTCATGAAAACCTCAGGTCAGCTGAGACTGAAGAAGTCACATGGATGAGTGATGAAGTGTTTCTCCCACTGAAAACGCTACGTCCAGATGAACAGGATCAACTTTTGGAGATCCACGAAAGTTGCACTTGCACACAGTTCAGGTCAATTCAATTGAACTTATTAGTGCAAGTGCTTTAAATTGTAAGGTTAAGACCCTTGACTTTCACCATGACAAACAAAGGACAAAAGGTCCTAAACATCATCTCCTAGTCAGTAAACATACATGAGACAACCCATATCATTGACCATGACTGTAGAGTTCGTTCTCCTGCATATACCTGCTTAGTTTTATGTCTGTATTTTCCATGGTTGTTAAGATATTGTGTTCGCAAAATCAGCTCTCCTACAAACATAGAAACACTTTCAATTGTAAAGTATACTGCCGTAAATGGCAGTGCCAGGCACCATGTGTCTCTGCAGCCTGCCCCCCCAAAACAAAACACTGACTTCCCTATCACAGGTAATGCATTTTCTAAATGCAAAAGTTCTATTGTTTTTTGAGTTTGAGATAGTATGACAAAAATTTTGTGTATGAACTTTATGATTTTTCTCTCTGGCACTACAAAAAATAATCAACTACCAACTACCACTGACATAAAAAAAAATATTTTTCAATTTTATGAGTCTACCATAAATATACTTATTTCTGGAAAAATTAGCTCAAAAGAAAGGGAATACAGTTCCTGTTTCACATCACATGTGCATTTCAGCAACAGGAAATCATTCACTAAGGGACACTTAGTTCTTTGTTGATGATTTAGAAAAAATTCCACATATCCCGTCTTTTCTTCTATTTGTTGTTAGCTTACATAAAATGAAAAGAAATGAGGAGGTGAACCTTTCAAAATGTTTGTGCTATAGACAATTTAAGTTGAAGATAAAAAAAATAATAGACTAATCAAATTTTGCATTTCACTTTATAATGTATAAAATGTGCAAAGGAGTTATAACTTTGAAGTCAGGACCAAGTAGCATAGGTTCAATTTAGGACAAAGCCATGAGTAAATCTGTGCTCTGTGTATTGTTTTGCAAACATTTATCAATAATTTCTCATTTGTCCTCATGGAGTTGTACACAAACTTTCATCTTCAGTGTACAAAGACTTCACAAAAAAACTACAAAGAGAAAAGGGTAATGGATACACATTACTTGTTACCCCCAAAAAAGGAACATATGATGGGGAAAGTAATTTGTTACACTACTTGTTAATTACTTTTACTTTAATCCATAACAAGGCCTGCTCACACACTAGCACAAACCCCTACTGACACACAGAAGAGCTTTCTTCTATTTTTTTTCCAGTATTAACACAAAGCTGATGATATATTTAAAACAAGCCCCGAGAGAACTTTGCAGTTAGCAATGGAATAAATGGAGGCTACAGCCTCACTGTTCAGCAATGCTTTTGTTACCTGTTGAAGTTCCAACAAGGGTCACAGCTCTAACATCACTTGGGTTTCTTCACTTTTATCTTTGCATTTGCATGCTGTCTGTGCAGATATTTGCAAAGGGTCCATGCTTTGGCAGCAGTTGCTTCTGGCCTGTGAGTAGTTTTCACTTTAGTGTCATGTTCTACTCTCTTCAAGCACTAAAAATAAAAGTATGTTTATTTTTCCAATTCTCACAAGTTAAAGACAACCCTTTCTCCTCCCTCCACACTAATTGAAGTCCACAGGGGAAAAAAGAGAGAAAAAAAACAGTTATGTTTGACAATTTTTTCTATCAGCTCATCATTCACATAACTGAAGACCCAAGGAACAACATAATTATGAATCAAATGAGACTGCTGATCTTTAGTACACTTAATCATTACTTTATTCTCCTTAGAGAAAAAAGAGGTAATGTGGAGATGCAGGATTGCAGTTTTAGTCCACTACTGTGTTACTATTATATTACACCCAACATTGAAAACATCCACAATATCGCATTACATTTAGAAGTACTTGACTTACTTCATGGATATTGTAATAATGTGTTAATTATATAAAATTAACACATTATTAAATAATAATAAACCTCATCACCACCACTACAGCAGTGGAAGTTTGTGCTTGACCTAATTACAGTAATTGCAGAAATTTTGATATTTTTATACTATGGCCAGTTAAGTTGACATTAAACTTGAGGGTATAGTTTTCCTTTGGTGATTAAAAAAGTTGACTCACTGGACTGAGAGGCTTATCTTGTTACTGAGAAGTCTCAAGGTTAATTCTATTCCCAGTTTTTATTTAATGTAGAGATCCTTTTGTTTCTACCATGGCCCTTTACTCATTTCACATAGCAAGCCTGGGGTGACGCTTTCCACCTGACAAGGCCGTATTCAACATGTACACAATGGCCATCTGCGCTCAGTGGGAACAGACAATCAATCATTTCTTGTGGAAAGGTGAACGATGTCAAATTCCATGAAGTGACCTAGTCTGCAAAAAAGCATCAGCATCTCCCTTAAATTATTTGTACCTGTTGATTGATAATTCAACATATCTGCCACGGAAAAAGGTGTTTAGAATTAGAAGATTTTTCTTTAATTTTTCCAAAGACATTTTATGAGGATAAGCAAGAAATTTGCAATGCATTGGAGTGTTCCCATTCTCTCTAACATCCAGCATGATTTCTACCAGCTTCCACTGGCTGAGACAGAGGTGAAGGATAGGCTTTTTGTCACTTCTCAAGCTTCCACTGATTCAAGAAGAGCAGCTAATTGGACTGTAGCATATAGGAAAAAAAAACAAATAAGCAAAAAACAGGAGAGGACATGTCCAGTGTTGCCAACTTAGCGACTTAGTCGCTATATTTAGCGAGTTTTCAGACCCCTTAGCGACTTTTTTTAGAAAAAAAGTCGCTAAAAAAAAGATGTGAAAGCGCGTATTGCTTTTACTCTCAACAAGCAGCGGCTGCTGTAACACAGTCAGTTCTTCTTTTACTCTTATTTCGGGTCACTTTTGCCGGTCCAAGCCCGGGTAAAGGAGCAGGGTTGGAATTGTGACATTAAAAAAAAAAACAATAATTGCTAAAAGAAATTTAATTGGTAGTTCTAAATAAACTCTAAATACATTTAGGACGTTTTTTATTCACTTTATGTCTCTTCCACGATGTTATTTCTCTCTCCAACAACATAAGTTACAATTAGATTAGCATGACCAATTATGCAAATTAGGCGATGACGTCACGGTGGCACGGTGGTTAGCACTGTTGCCGCACAGCAAGAAGGTCCTGAGTTCAATTCCAACATCAGGCCGGGGTCTTTCTGTGTGGAGTTTGCATGTTCCCCCCGTGTTTGCGTGGGTTCCCTCCGGGTACTCCGGCTTCCTCCCACCGTCCAAAGACATGCAGCTTGTGGGGATAGGTTAATTGGAAAATCCAAATTGCCACTAGGTGTGAATGTGTGAATGAATGTGAGTGCGAATGGTTGTCTGTCCCTGTGTGTTGGCCCTGCGACAGACTGGCGACCTGTCCAGGGTGTACCCCGCCTCTCGCCCTATGACAGCTGGGATAGGCTCCAGCGCCCCCCGCGACCCTGAAAAAGGAGAAGCGGAAGCGAATGGATGGATGGATGGAAGGCGATGACATCATTTAGCGACTTCTAGCGACTTTTAGGACAGCCAATAGCGATTTTCCTTACTGAGGAGTTGGCAACACTGGACATGTCCCCAGATGAGCTCTTGCTCTGTAGGATGTAACAAAACACTTTATCATATACAGATGAAATACATATTAATATAACCAAGCATGAGTGAGAGCATAGTGAAATATGAAAACACTACTGAAGGAGAAAACATAATCAAAAATGCAAAAATTAAATAATAATGTATTTTATTTTATTTTAAATTACACGCATATTATTAGCGATTTAGATACACTGCTCAAAAATTATGTTTTTAAATGAAAGATTATTGAATTTACAAAAGAAGAGAAAACACTTCTTGATCAGAGTATAGTATCAACTGACTTAAACTGCTGGGATATTGCTCTGGACAGATCTAATTAAATTAACTAGCGGATGATACCGTGGAGACAAAGACTATCACAACGTTTCCCAACCAGAAGCCGTGGGTGGATAAAACCATCCGCGACGCTCTGAGATCCCGCACCGCTGCCTACAACACGGGACTCATGACGGGGGACATGGACCCGTACAAAGCCGCGTCATATAACGTGCGGAGGGCGGTGAAAGAGGCGAAGCAGCGCTACGGGAGGAAACTAGAGTCACAACTCCAACAGAGTGACTCTAGGAGCCTGTGGCGGGGACTAAGGACAATAACGGACTATAAAGCACCAACAACCGGTATGACGAACGCGGCCGTGACTCTGGCAGACGAGCTGAACACTTTCTATGCTCGCTTCGAGGCTGCAGCTAAGGTCTCCAACAATGCTAGTGTTAGCGGCGCTAACGGCTGCAGACAGGAAGATACTGCCAGCACCGGAAACGTGCTCGTCATCTCCGAGCATGAAGTAAGGAGAGCCTTCAAGAGAGTGAACACCAGGAAAGCAGCAGGACCAGACGGCATCCCAGGTCGTATCCTAAGAGACTGCGCATACCAGCTAGCTCCTGTGTTCACTGAGATATTCAACATCTCTTTATCTCAGTCGGTGATCCCCACATGCTTCAAAGAGTCCATCATTGTTCCTGTCCCGAAGAAACCCCACCCTGCTTCTCTCAATGACTATCGCCCTGTAGCCCTCACCTCAGTAGTGATGAAGTGCTTTGAACGCCTGGTCAGAGACTTCATCATTTCTTCACTACCAGACACACTGGACCCACTACAGTTCGCTTACCGTCCAAATCGTTCCACAGACGATGCCATCTCTCATCTCCTCCACACATCACTCACTCGGACACTAGAAGGGGGAATTATGTTAAAATGCTCTTCATAGACTACAGCTCTGCATTTAACACCATAATTCCCTCCACACTCACCACCAAGCTGGAGCATCTGGGACTCAGCTCATCTATGTGTCAGTGGATCTCCAACTTCCTAACTGGCAGACCACAGGCAGTAAGGATGGGCGGACATGTCTCAGCCTCCACCACTCTCAGCACTGGAGCCCCCCAGGGGTGTGTTCTGAGCCCCCTGCTGTACTCTTTGTACACATATGACTGTGTGGCCACTACCAGCTCCACCACCATCATCAAGTTTGCTGACGACACCGTCGTGGTGGGCCTGATCTCTGATAACAACGAGACGGCCTACCTGAAGGAGATTAGGAATCTGGAGAACTGGTGCCAGAGGAACAACCTCCTTCTAAACGTCAGTAAGACAAAGGAGCTGATAGTGGACTTCAGCACTAAGCAGGAGAGGAACTACCAGACCCCCGTCATCAACGAGTGCCCAGTGGAGAGAGTGGACAGCTTCAAATACCTCGGAGTTCACATCACGCAGGACCTGTCATGGTCCTGTCACATCAACACCGTGGTGAAAAAGGCCCGACAGCGTCTCTACCACCTCAGACGCTTGAGAGACTTCCAACTGCCCTCCAAGGTGCTCAGGAACTTTTACTCGTGCACCATAGAGAGCATCCTGGCGGGAAACATCTTAACCTGGTTCGGGAACAGCACCATGCAGGACAGACGAGCTCTACAGAGGGTTGTGCGGTCAGCTGAGCGCACCATCCGCTCCCAGCTCCCTGACCTGCACTCAATCTACAGCAGGCGGTGCTGGACCAAGGCCAGGAAGATCGTGAAGGACCTCAGCCATCCCAACAACAGACTGTTCTCTCTGTTGAGGTCAGGAAAGCGATTCCGCTCCCTGAAGACCAACACAGAGAGACTGAGGAGGAGCTTCTTCCCGCAGGCGATACGGTCTCTCAATCACACCACCACACAGTACTGACCCACACATACAGTTCTTACACACACACTGGACTTTCTGGACTTTGGTTTTGCACAACACTGGTCACTATATTCTTCATTTCCGGTTAATACTTGTACAGCTGCTGTTATTGTGTATATATTTATTTATATTTAGATTTCTTCATACATTCTTATATAGTTCTATATTGTGTATTGTGTATTTTGTTGTACAGTTATTTTATTTTCAACTTTAATTTATATATTTATCTTTATCTTATTCTTCCCAGTTAAATTTACCCTTCATTCTAATTTGTGTTGTACAGTTATTTCATTTTTAACCTTAATTTATATTTTATTCCTTCCTAGTTAAATTTACCCTTTTTAATTTTTCATATTTATTTCCTATCTTATTCATAGCCTTTTCCTTTTTTTGTTTTCTTTAGGTCACGAGCAGTTGTCCAAGCATTTCACTACATATCGTACTGTGTATGACTGTGTACGTGACAAATAAAATTTGAATTTGAATTTAAAATTAAATTAAAATGAATATCATTTTTATGAGACACTGTCAGTGTGCTGTTATATAACTCAGGTATTTTTTTTTAAGGTCTGACTTGTGGCATTGATGCCCATTGCTTTGCTGTTGGATGTGTAATGTCAGATCCCTTGTATCTGACATTTGATTGTTGCTATGGAATGATCCTGGTCGTTATTGTTATTAAAACAATAACAAATCCAAATTCAAGCACTGCTGCATTGTGGATTTTTCTGCATTCTTCTGTCACTGAGGATTCCAAACCTGCACTCAGTCTCCTCATTACATTGGTACTAAACAGACACAACATTTGAGCTCTTGCAAACTTTACTCAAAAACTGCGGCTAGTCTGCGACTGACAGCAAGCACAGAAACTTCAAACAAGTCACTGAAGTAAGGACTGAAAGATTTATTTTTAAACAATAATGATTAAGACCTTTTCCAAAAAGGTTGTTTTACCTCGATTGCCAGCTGTTAGTGTTTTTATCTTCATTTCTTTCATATTTATCCACCTAAACAATGCTTTAATGATACAGTTTGATATGAATTTATCACGCTGACTTGAAAAATGTATGACAACTGTCCTGTAATGTTACAGAGAAACCAAATCCTGCGTGGATCTTTGCCTTGACTGATGCCTAAAATGTCTGGAGCTGGAGTTACCCTTTACCGCGTCCATTTCTAAAGATTAAATCATGTGAATTCTTAAAGAAAAATACAATACTACTACTACTAATAAAAATAATAAACTTTCTTTTCTTTCTTTTTTTTTTTTTTTTTTTTAGGAAAATCCACATCTTAAGACATTTGACTCACACTCAAACTCACATGTCAGCACTGACAGGTATGTTTGCTATTCAATTAAAAAAAAAAAAAAAGTGGTGATTTTTCTTGTTTTGAGTGCAGGAAGGACTGCTTCCACCATGTGGGGATCTTACTGCCACCACCAAGGGAATACTACTGTGTAGTGATGGGTCGGTCGCGAACGAAATGGCTCTTAGAGCCGAATCTTTGACGTGAACGACGCGAGCCGGCTCCTTATCGCGAGCGGTGTTTTTTTTTTTCTCTCACCTTCTCTCTCTCGCACTTTTTTTCTGCTTCACTCAGCATGCGAGCCTTGTGCTTTACGCTGGGAAGAGGGGGGAGGGGCGGTAGCAGTAGCACAGGAACAGAGCCAGAGAGAGAGAAAGAGAGCCAGGGACACCAACATCACATTAGAAAGGTATAGTAATCATCCACAACTATTTTCAGTTGCAGATGATAAAGGATTCAGAAAGTTTATTCATGCAGGTCCATATGACAGAGAATATGCATGTTCTTTTTGTTTTTATATTATAATTTATATTTAATTGTGTTGTGGTTTGCAGTGTTTTGTGTTGTTTCACTTTAAATTTATAAAAGGAAAAAGCTGAAAATTTAAATAGTTAAAAGTTGAAATGTGAATAGTTGATTTTTGTATTATATGGTTTATTTATTACATTTTATGTGGAGTGAATAAATAAAAGTATATTTACGGTGGCCCCTACAGACAAAGCACATACAAACTTCAAATCACGTACGAACCCTGAAGCATGTACAAACTCCAAAACACGTAAAAACACATAAAAACTCCAAAACGCGTACAAACCCTGAAGCACGTACAAACTCCAAAACACATAAAAACTCCAAAACACGTACAAACCCTGAAGCACGTACAAACTCCAAAACATGTAAAAACTCCAAAACACGTAAAAACTCAGAAGCACATAAAAACTCAAAACACCTACAAAAGACAACAGAAGTGCTCCAGGATGCTAGGGGCAGTGTTGAACTTTTGTTGCCTAGTGGCTACACAAGCCAGCAAGTACCAACGATCGGATTTGGTGTGTGGTAATAACAGGTAAATGAACATTATTTTTTTTTTATTATTTGACTATATATGAATGCTTGTGTATAAATACACAAACAATACACATATGCTTTCATGCTTTCAATTGTGTAATTTAAGTGATCTAGTAGCTCTGTTTTGGAAGTTCGTTCATGCTAGAAATGTGTTTTGGAGTTTGTATGTGCTTTTTGGAGTTTGTACGTGTTTTGTCTCTAGGGGCCACCGCATATATTTATATATAAACATATATAAATAAAACCACTTTTTTTTTACATTAGTAATTCCTTTTGTGCATAATTTTATATTATTGTTAATAATAAATTAATTAAAGCAACAAAACAACCTGGAGAGCCGGTTCTCTAAAAGGAGCCGGAAATCCCATCACTACTACTGTGTGTCCTTTGTGTCCAAAGATTTTTTGGAACCAGAGAGCAAAACGTCAGGTGACCTGAATGTTTCTTTGCAACACGAGATCCGTTTGGCTCAAAGTCTGCCTCCTCCAAAGACAAAGGACAAGCACCCAGACTCATCAAATGAAGACCGTTGTGCTCTGGACGATGAAGTTCCCTTTTTCATGTTTAGAGCTATCAGGGAACCTGTATGTGAGGTCCTAAGTCCTCCACCTGCTGATGCCTGGTTTCAGTCAAAGGACACTCATATGGTCATGCATCCAGATTTTAAAAATGACTGTTCTTCCCTGGATGATGAAGTGGCCTTTTTCATATCTCCTTGTGATGTTCTTCTGCCTCCAAGACCTCCACCCATTGCAGAGTTTGGTCACTGTAGAAAGCACAAATATTCAAGTGTTTCTTCTGTGGATGATGAAGAGGAACATTTGATGCCTAAACGCATTAGACTGATGACTTGTGATGTTCCACTGCCTCCAAGTCCTCCACTTACTGAAAAGAAGTGCCTTGCTTCCGTAAAACATGAGATGTCTGATTTGATGCCTCTAAGCCTCCTGGAATATATCCCACTATCTCCAAGTCCTCCACCTGCTGAAAACAAGTATGTTTTCTTTCCTTGTCCTGATGATAAGAGGTCTGATTTGATGCCTCTCAGCCTCCTGGAATACATCCCACTGTCTCCAAGTCCTCCACCTCCTGAGACAAAGTGCCTTGCTTCCCTAAAACATGAGATGTCTGATTTGATGCATCTCAGCTTCCCGGAATATATCCCACTGTCTCCAAGTCCTCCACTTGCTGATGCCTGGTTTCAGTCAAAGGACACTGATAAGGTCACATATCCCGATTTTAAAAATGACTGTTCTTCCCTGGATGATGAAGTGGCCTTTTTCATGTCTCCTTGTGATGTTCCTCTGCCTCAAAGACCTCCACCCACTGCAGAGTTAGGTCACTGTAGAAAGCACAGATATTCAAGTGTTTCTTTTGTGGATGATGAATATATTCCACGATCTCCAAGTCCTCCACCTGCTGAAAACAAGTATGTTTTCTTTCCCTATCCTGATGATAAGAGGTCTGATTTGATGCCTCCCGAAATATATTCCACTGTCTCCAAGTCCACCTATTGGGGTTTCTAGTAACTACAGGAAACACCTAAATTCAGCATTCACAGAAAGGCCTCACAGTGTAACTAGTGATGGGTCGTTCGCGAACGAAATGGCTCTTAGAGCCAGCTCTTTGACGTGAACGACGCGAGCCGGCTCCTTATCGCGAGCCGTCACGTGGGTTTTTTTTTCTTTCTCTCACCCTCTCTCTCTCTCGCACTTTTTTTCCGCTTCACTCTGCACGTGAGCCTTGTGCTTTATGCTGGGCAGAGGGGGGAGGGGCGGTAGTTATACTCAGTAGTGATGTGCGATACCACTGATTTCCTTTCCGATCCGATACCAAGTAATATTCAGGGTGGTATCGACGATACTGATCCGATACCGATACTTTGTACAAAACGGATTTTATTTATTGTATCTCAAATTATAGCGTCATAATGATTACAGGACATCAGAATACCTTCTTCTTATCACTTAATAATGCAGAGTTCATCATATAGAAATAAAAAAACTAAAGTTGTGTGCTATTTGAACACCTTGCCTGCCTGGAGGACTAAAGGACTCCGTGAGAGACTCTCACCCTAGCAGCACCTGTCCCTCTCCTCCTCTTCAGTTCGCCTCAACATACGCTCGTCATATTTTGTGATATGATTTACTCTGAGGTGTTTGACAAGGTTAGTGATGTTGCCACAACCATACATGCCAACCCTCCCGATTTTTCCGGGAGAATCCCACCTTTCTCCAGATTTTCCACCCGGACAACAAAGTTGAAAAACCATATCGCAGAATTCATAGCGTGGCCCAGCCAATTCCAGTTTCCAACAATGACGGCAGCGACTTAGTTTTAATATCACTCTTATTTCTCTTTCTGGGTTGCAAAAAAACTTTTAACATATTTTCAGGTGAGAATGTAGCTGTGTAAACTTCAAATATCTGAGCCGACCGACACATCGTCTTCAAACCCCCGCGGTCTTTCACCACTCGGGTTAAACATGATGTACAAGTCACTTTGATAACTTAAAAAATGTTATTGTTTGGCTTTTTCAGTGTTTTATTTGTTCGTGAGTAAATCGGTTTGGCTGAGATTAAAGTTATTAGATTAGATTAAATTAAATTAAACTTTATTATTCCCTCGGGAGGGTTCCTCCGGGGTTTTCACACAGCTGAATAAACGTCAAACAGAAAACTGATTAAACAGAAGAGTTTACGTCAGTGTCCGGTTATATTTTAGACAGCAAGGAGCAGACGGCAGAGTTTCACTCCACCGAGGGAGCTCGTGACGTACTACCCGGCTTTCTTTAGACCGCGAAGGCCGGTCCTCAGGTGGAAGCAGCCTCTGAATTTGGACACCCCCGCTGTTTCCGGGCCGGCCAATAATAACGGTGACATTTAACGTATTTTATCCGATAAATAAACCCTGTAAAATATATTTATCCGCCCAAACAGCCCTTTTGAATGTCTCCCTAATTCTGAGGTCTCAAGGTTGGCAAGTATGGCCACAACACCTCACTTTTTTTGCCACATTTATTGCAAACCACGGCTCAGCTGTTTGTGGAGGTAAAATACATCCGCACAATTACGCTCAGCCATTGTTGTGAGTGCGCACGCCAAGGGGCTGCGAGACATTTATACAGCCGTATTTCGCACATGACTATGAAAGGCGGAAGAGGAAGTAGTTCCTTTGAATGTAGGCAATCCGAATGTTATAGTTTCTTTCCACTGTGTTCCTGTTAATGATAAACTACAAATTTACTCTAAATTACTAAAATATCGATATTTTAATGTGAGAATCGATTCTAGAACATAAATGACTGGTATCGGAGGAATCGATATTTCAGGATCGATCCGCACATCACTAATACTCAGTAGCACAGGAACAGAGCCAGAGGGAGAGAGAGAGAAAGAGAGCCAGGGACAACAACATCACATTAGAAAGGTATAGTAATCATCCACAACTATTTTCGGTTCAGATGATAAAGGATTCAGAAAGTTTATTCATGCGGGCCCATATGACAGAGAATATACATCTTCTTTATGTTTTCATTTTCTTTCCTTTCTTTATTCAAATCAAGCAACAAAGTATATATCTCATTTACATTGACATAGTTTTTTTTTCTTTTTTACCCCTTTTCCCTTCCCCTCCCCTCTTTTTCCCCTTCCCTTCCTTCCTCTCCCCATCCTTTTTACATAAAATATAATTACCATTATATAAACAATCATATCTATGTCTATACATACACATTTATTATCCTAAATAAGTATACTCAAAGGAGGGAGAGAGGGAAAAACAAACAAAAAAACAAACAAACAAACCAAAATAAACGAACCCCCCCCCCCCCCCCCCCCCCCACCCAAAAAAAAAAAAGTTTTCATATTTTAATTTATATTTAATTGTGTTGTGGTTTGCAGTGTTTTGTGTTGTTTTCACTTTAAATTTGTAAAAGGAAAAAGCTGAAAATTTAAATAGTTAAAAGTTGAAATGTGAATAGTTGATTTTTGTATTATATGATTTATTTATTACATTTTATGTGGAGTGAATAAATAAAAGTATATTTATGGTGGCCCCTAGAGACGAAGCACATATAAACTTCAAATCACGTACGAACTCTGAAGCATGTACAAACTCCAAAACACGTACAAACTCCAAAACACGTAAAAACTCCAAAACACATACAAAAGACAACAGAAGTGCTCCAGGATGCTGGGCGCAGTGTTGAGCTTTTGTTATCTTGTGGCTACACAAGCCAGCAAGTACCAACGACCGGATTTGATGTGTGGTAGTAACAGGTAAATGAACTTTTTTTAAAATTATTTGAATATGTATGAGTGCTTGTGTATGAATACACAAACAATACATACAGTACATGCTTTCAATTGTGTAATTTAAGTGATCTAGTAGCTTTGCTTTGGAAGTTCAGTTCATGCTAGAAATGTGTTTTGGAGTTTGTACGTGTTTTGTCTCTAGGTGCCACCGCATATATATATATATATATATATATATATATATATATATATATATATATATATATAAACATATATAAATAAAACCACTTTTTTTACGTTAGTAATTCCTTTTGTGCATAATTTTATATTATTGTTAATAATAAATTAATTAAAGCAACAAAACAATCTGAAGAGCCGGTTTGGAGCCGAAAGAGCCGGCTCTTTTTAGTGAGCCGAACCGAAAGAGCCGGATCTCTAAAAAGAGCCGGAAATCCCATCACTAAGTGTAACTGCTCATGAGGTTTCACCACACCCACCTGATGAAATTCCACACCTTCCAGAGAAGAGATACTTCCTTATTTTTTTTTTTTTTTTTTTTAAATGACATCAGAAACAGCAGTATGCGACATTACGTGATGGCAGAGCTTCAGTTCATCCTTTGTCATTTTTTTTTTTTAATAAATAGGACAGGGGGAATGAATGAGAAAAAGAGGGGGAGAGAAAGAAAGAAAACCAAAGGGGAGAAGAGAGATACTTCCATTTATCTACTGTTGCTTTTCCTTGTTTCGACGTTTAAAGATTTTGAAGATCCATTCACATTATTATTAAATATTCGTATTCTCAGTAGAGTATATAGCTAGATCTGAACAAGGAATAAGTTAAATTCTACCAGATACTCATTAACAAGTTACCTGAACATAAACCATTTAAATAAAGCAGGAATTACTGGAGTGCACAGATGGGACAAAATTGCTATATACACTCAAAAAAGGTATAACTATTTAAACAAACAAACAAAAAAAAAAAATCATAAAAATAATTCCCATGTCATTAAATTGTTTTATTTTAGCATTATGGAATTCTGTTATTCCAACTTAATGTACTCAAGTTGGACCAACTTGATTAATGATTAATGAATCAACTTATTTACTGCATTTGAATCCAATATAATTTAATAGTGTTGATCCAACTTAAAGGAAGCATACATAAAATGCAAGTGCAAGAAAAACAGTAGTGGAGATAGTGGTAACTTAACCTGTTTAAACCATTGGTTAAACACAATGAATGGCTGAATCGGGTGATTTTCTGATTATTTATACAACTACTTTGAAGGTCAAACAGTTGCACTTTCAAAAAAACAAAAAGCACCAATTTTGTTTTTCTGAAAATGTAAAAAAGGGGGAGCACAAGAACAACAGAAGCTGCGGGACCCTCCCAGAGCCAAAGGAGATGAGTCGAAGGGTGACTCGTGCTCCTGGGCACGGATAGCCTCCTGCCTTTCTCTTGCCTTGAGGAAGGCAGAAACTGGGGGTCGCTGATACCACACGGAGTCCGCTGGTCGCGTCATACTGTCACGGTCTGCGGGACAGACCGAGTGGAGTGAGTGAGGTGGACCCAGGTGCAGACACAGATGAGGAACCAAAACTGAGCTTAACGAAAGCGAAACTTTATTTTGGGCCTGACACTCACAGACAAGAAGCAAGGAAAAATGAGGGAAAATCTAAACTTAAACTGGGAAACTATAACTAAGACTTTCACTATGACTTGACAATGAAAACTATGACGGGATGTGGGATAGGTAGCACAGACAACGCAACAATAAACAAAGGGAGATGGAAGACATGAGGTGATCAGGAGAAATGAAGACACATGAGGACACAGCTGACTCGAATGAAACATAATGACAACACAGGAGAGAGTTAACACTGGACACACAAGACATGGACCTTCAAAGTAAAACAGGAAACATGACAGGCACACCTAACAAACAAAACTCTAATTAGAATAACAACTTAGGATTATAATGTTCAGAACAGGACAACTAAAGACTCAGAAAATAAAACATAAAACACCAAAATACAAGAAACTGAAAATGCTGGGTCAAAATGACCCAGAACCATCACTCTTACCTTTTCAAGATGACCGTGAAGCAAACCACGTGTGTGCTTTTTTGCCTCCTGTGGTATAAAATCTCGCAAGATCTTGTGATATCGTGAGTCTATCGGCCTTTAAGGCAATTAACCACTCTTAGATTAGATTAGATAGAACTTTATTAATCCCTCGGGTGGGTTCCTCTGGGAAATTCGATTTCCAAAAAAGCACAGCACCGACAGAAGTTACAGAGTTACAGAATATTATATATATATATATATATATATATAATACACACACACACACACACACACACACACACACACACACACACACATATATATATATAAATACAGAGACAATATAAATAAAATATACGAAGGGGATAAATAGAATAAATAGGAATAAAAATAAAAATAGAAATTAAATAAAAATTAGATTGTAACATGTCATATCAACAAGAATAAATTTAAGAGGTGCTAAGTTGGTGAATTTCATGCAGGTCGTATATGATTTTAATATGTTCACCTTAGAAACATAAATTTATTTTGTTCAAATTACATGTTTTGAGTCTTAAAAATGCAATAACCACCCTGTTTCTAGGCAGTGCAGCAGTTCTCTTTTACTTTTAGCACAAGTTCTAAAAGTACACATTTGTATTTAAACTTGTTTAATTTCATGTACAGGAGCTACTGTACATGCATAAACATTTATATTCTGGCCACATGGTGACGATGACTGTTTACCACAAGCCTCGGTGCTCCAAATGCTCCACATATGCATTTTATTTGTGTTTTGTTATAAATAGATATAGTTTTTTAAATAAAGAAAGCAAATATTAAAATGTTTTCATACTCTTTTCAGTGCTAGAAAGCAGTTTGTTCAAAGTGCTTAAAGTATATGCTTTCAAAGGTACAAGGCTTATGTCTGCCTTGTATTTACTAAACAATGAATTGTGAAAGTGCTTCAAAAATAAAATAAAACTCTCATGTGCCCCTGTGCTCAAATTATACAGCACATACAGGCCAACAAGAACCTAAATGAGACAATTTGAGGTTAAAAAGAAAAAGATTAAGTCAAATATTTTGGGTAAGTTTAATGTAGCAGTTTATAGTGTTGTAGCTAGCTAGTCTGGGTTTGTGAACTGGGCAGTCCTTATCATTTGGTCCCAATGGATAATAGGTTCATGGATATACAACAATAACCTTATAATATGCCATTTTAATATACTGAATGTTATTGATACTCTAAGATGTAATATTTCCTATTATATTTTCAATAGCCATCCAAAAATTGGGTGTAAAATATAGTGGAAAAGAAAAAGGAAAATGTAGTTGAAGTAAGTGTCGGAAGTTCAAAGAAAGATGGTATTATTATTTCTACTTGGATGTCCTGGTGTGAATTTGCCAGAGACATTTGTCTGAAGTAATAGCTTTGTCAGTTATGTCATTGACTCACCGTGGGAGACAGTCAAGGAGGGATTACATTTTTGGGCACTCTATCATTACAATTCGAGAACTGCTGACTTTGATATTAGCTCCCAATAGGGAGCAATGCTTCCAAACCCTCCCACAGAGCTTACTGTGAATATTTCACAAAACAAGGATGAGATATAAACAATTATTTGGTGTTTGAGTGAAAAAAAAACATGTTGTAATGTCAAGATTTCAAACAAGAGAAACTTGTTTTGTTCCCCTCTCTCACCTACATGCTTTAAATGATTCATCCCCTGTTGAGCCACGGTACTCCAGACAGTGTCTCATTGTGATAGTCGCTCTGTGCATCTTCAGTTATCTAAGGCAAATGGCTCCATTCTGACTACAAAAAGATTTCTTTTATTTTATTGTTTGTTTGTTTTTTTAACTGAATTTGTCAAAGCTGCGATTCATAAAAGCAGATGGAGGTCAAATATTATTTGAAGCCATTTTCAAAGATTACAATAGCTGTACATGTATCCTTTGCCACAATGGGTGGAGCACAGAAATGTGTCTGCATGGCTTAATATTGCTCTTTCTGCCCTATTTTTAGGTTGTATTTTGATATTTTGCAACCTGTTTTGTTATGTTTATACATATTCCCAGTGGGCTCTATTAAAATACCAACATCAAAATCCATATATCCATCTCCTACTGACCACACTTAGCTGTGCTCTCTGCTCAAACTGTTTGATCTTTGTTGCTAAATCCCAAACTGTGAAGGTCTTTAATAGCAGATTGTTAAAAGCTGCCGAAAACCTCATCTCAAAGTCCTCATGTTTGACCCCCATTTTCCATTAGAAAAATCTTAAAAATGTCTATTCCAATCTAAAATTAATTTAAAAAATGTTTAGTTTTATTGAACCTCATTAAATCTTAGATGCATTGCAGACATTGCAGCGCATGTCTTAATGTTTTGTGTTGATTGAGAAAAATTCAGTACTAAGGGGTTGAAATGATCTTTTACCAGTGTACTTGCAGTCGTTAACATAAACAGGGTTAATAAAGCACGTTTTCTTATTTTACTGCACAAATTCTTTTACAGATTATCTTATTCTTCGTGATCTGCAAATAATAAAAATGAACTGAACTGAATTGCATTGAATTACAGTTACTGGAAACTCAGTACTCTTTTGCTCTTTCTTTTATTATTATTTTTTTTTTGTGTTTCTAAATAACTCAAGGTAATTTAGTATTTAGTATTTATTTATTTATTGTCATTGTCAAGAACAATGAAATTGCGTTTGGGGCTTCCATACAACCCAAAAAAAAGAAGAAAATAATAAATACCCCTTAAAACCCAAGTGTACATATTTAACCCAGTGTGACTCCAATGCAATAAGACAATCCTTAGCAATAATGTTCGTAGAAATTCAGACAAAGACCTGAGAAACATGACAAAATACAACAATGCAACCCATTCAATATTATTGTACTGTGAGATATGATATCAGATATGATAGTTATCTATTTAAGAAAGAAGGGGGGGGGGGGGGGGGCAGGAGGGGGAAGAGAATAAAGATATGATGCACCAATGCAGACCAGTTCATTGCTATTAAGAAGTTGGATATGGTTATTGTCTGTGAGAGGGGGGCAGAGAGTTCAGGAGCCTCACAGCCTGTGGATACAGGCTGTTGGCCAGTCTGGATGTTCTGGCCTGTATAGACCTGTACCTTCTCCCTGAGGGCAGCAGATGGAAAAGGTGGCGCGCAGGGTGATGTTGGTCCCGCAGGATACTGTGCACCCTCCTCAGACAGCGAGTGGGGAAGATATTACTGATCTCTGGCAGACTTGTTCCAATAATTCTGCCAGCTTCTTTCACCACCCGCTGGAGTGCTTGCTGATCGGCCTTGGTGCAGCTGGGGAACCACACTAGAAATCCATACGTCAGAACGCTGCTGATGGCACAGTTGTAGAAGTTCAACATCAGAGATCTGGGAATGTGTGCGCTCCGCAGTCTCCTCAGGTAGTAGAGGCGCTGTTGGGCCTTCCGTACAACTGAGGTGATATGGTTGCCCCAGGACAGGTCCTCGGTCACATGAATTATGTGTGAATTATGTGTTTCCTTGTAATTTTTAAACTCCTGAAACGATGCAGCATTTTGAGAACAATGCTTATTTGCTGAATTCACCCAATAAAGGTGGGAATGGTTGTTTTTTTACATTTAAGCTGCATAAGTCATTAAAAGGAAATCTAGCAGCTTTAGAGGTGCCAGGAATTTTCTACAGATTAAGCCAAAAGTGTTTGGGTGTAAGCTCTGGGATTCCTCTCCAAGATCTTGACTTTACCGTGCAGATATTGAGCTATGAAACTCTACAATAGTCCTAATTCAAATCTTTTAAATCTCACTTTTGTTTGTTTTTCATCCCCATTTTCCTTCTTCATACACTTAACTTTCCCTCAGGAATTTGTCTGTTTCTGTGTCATTGGATTTAGTGTTGATTTTTTTGTGTGCTTCTGTTCATTAGTGGTGGTTTTCTATTAATGGTTATAATCCGGTTCCTCTTTTATTCATCCTAGAGAAGCTGCTACTGCAGTGCATTTTATTTTAATGCATCACTAACAGCTACCTGCTGTTCGGTAGCTATTTATAACAGTAAGCACAGAAGCTTTGTTGAAAAAGGTTAAGTTCAGGTTGCTTTGTGTGATATTAGCTAACACTGAAAAATGTGTGTTTGTCTGAAACTATTACTTTGTAAAGCAATGACAGTTTTTTTAACTGTTAAAAAGATCATTAATAATGCTTACAGGCAGGTCAGTGTAAATTTGTGAAATGTAAACATTATGTGGATAGTTATTTGTAATTTGAAACTGAAAAATTGTTACACAGCTGTTACAAAATGGAATAAATTTAACTGTTTCACTTGTTATTTGCTTTCAATAGGTGTATAGATTTGGACAATAAAACTGCTCGGTCAGGTGTGGTTTGAATTCAATTGCGACAAGCTAGGAGTGAGACCATCCTCACTATTTTTGCAACATGTTTCACACGATCAGTGCTAAAGGACACATTATGCATGTTTATGGCCAGTGACTTTCACTAAGCGGCAGTATTGCACAGACTGGAAATTTAGAATTTAGTAAATTTTTATATAACATATAGAACTACATACATGCTTTAGTACTGTAGAGGGAACAAAGCAACTGTAGAAGAAAACGTGGCTTGGGATGGTGAAATACCCATGTACTCAGAGGTGGGAGGTTTGAAAGTAACCAATCCCAGAGTGTTATTCATCTCTCCTTATTGCATTTCTGGCAGATGCAGCCCAGCATTCTCACATTTTTATCGATAACAGTTTATCGCGTGTAGCTATCTCAACTGTTTCGCTGAGTGTTTTCTGTTTTCTTCTTCTTAAAGCCCTAAAATGCTGACCAAAAGCATATTTAGGGTTTAAAACATAGGCATTTATAGACTATTTCTGACCACATCAAAGATTCATAGCTTTTCGAAATTTGCAAAAATCAAGTGTAACAAAATTTAATTGTAAAAGAACTTAAATGAACTTTATATTTACTTTACAATACCTTAATGGACATTAAAGTGCTATCATTTTAATGCAGTAGTCCATTTTCATGCATTTTGTTATTTAAAAAAACATATGCAGTTAACTAGTTAAATTGTTAAAGTTAAATCGGATTGCTTTGTGACTCTCAGTGCATTGTTAGATGTAACAGAAAATTGTGGGTTTTTTAAGTTTTCATTTGGACGTGAGTGATATGTTCAGACAGTTTACTTGTTAGGTGTAGGAGTGTCAGTGTCATAATTTCCTTAAGAGGAAAAGTAATGTCTAAAGAATTCCTTTCTTTATCTGGTTTCCACAAAGAATATGACCTATACTATTTTTGATGTTGTTTCCCAGTTTCATCCAGAGAAGAATGTGAGTACATAGCTGTTGTGGCAGGCAATATTGAACTGACTCTAATGTGTCGGCTTGAAAATAAATCAAAGATGATAAAAAAAAAAACCCGCTTTTTACTCTTCAACAAGAGAAGAGGAAATATAACTGATGAGGCAAGATAGGAAATAATTTTTGTTGTTGTTTTTAGAATTTGTGCTAATTGATCTTTGATTATAATTATATTTACAAGTAGATTAGCTTACCTCACCTGTTTGGACTGGTGCTATTGTGTTCAGCTGTTGAAGATATTATCGTTAGCATTAATGTGGCAAAGAGATTTTTGGGCTGGTCTAGCTTCCAAATTTCCACTGCAGGAAAAACATGCAAGGAAATATCAATGTGCATCATTCGCTTCAAATTCTGGGTTCACTACTGGTAATAAGAGCTATGTCTTCAGCTTTACTAAAGCACCATACAGTGCTTGTTTTTTGTGGAAAACTCCCCCACAGTATCCAAACCAGAAGAAGGCACATCAGGGCATCTTCCATTTTTTTGCCCATTCATGAGGTTTTCCACCATTAATTCATTCCCAAGGGTCAGACTGCCAATGCAGAATTCCTCAAGTCACCTCGGGACATAACAGAACATTTGGTCCAACCAGCTACTTCCATTATGCCATCATGCCATGTTGTGCTCGCTCACAGCATACTGAAGAGGAGGTATTCGCTCACCGTCCATGTTACTTGAGAGATTTGGCTTCACAAAATGAAATTCAAGTTGTAGTTTTGTTACAATTAAGTGGTTTCTGCAAACATGCAAATGCAAGTGCTGTGAATGGGACACCCAAAGAGTAATCAAAACATAGCGGGCACAATGGAAGTGGCAAAGCAACTTCAAATGAATGGAATGCCAAAACTAGGTAAAATTTAAATCAGGCACAGTTTTTGCTTTTTTGTGGGGGAAAAAATTACTAAACATTTTGTTTGCTCCTTGGATATCATTTGTTAAATATAAATGAACAACAACAGAAAGGCAACAAAAAATGCTCAAGGTATGGTGATTAGATTAGATATATCATTTCCTGCACAGAAAAAGGTGTTTTTAGGCACTCAGCTCAAGAAAACATGACTGCAGAACTATTGTGACTTAAGTGTAAAGGCATTTAGACTTTGAGTGCATTGCGAAAAAGCATGAAATTCCAGATTTTTCCAATGCAAACGTGTTGTGTGACGTATATACACACTGAAAATATTGTAGAGAAATTGTTTCAGGGAGCTGATTGACCCAGGAGGTATAATGTCGCACAAAACCTCATTACTGCATGACAGAGTCATGATATATAGGTTCATCAAAAAGTCCAAAGTGATCAAAATGTGAGAAAGAAGTTGGTTTTTTTTTTTAGTTTCTTGTGGTCGCTGGTAGGTGCTATAACAAAAGCAGCAGGTAGTACAGGTAGTAAAGCTGCAGCACTGGCTGTAGTGATTCCAGACATACTCTCAAAAATAATAGACGGTTGTGTTTATCGTATGGACATATGCCGTGCATGCAGAGAGGGATGCACTGAGCATTTCTAAACATTGTAAGTTTATATACTTTATAACTTTATACTCAAACTTGTATTTTAAAATTTAGTGCCAGTCTTTATGTCCATTACTAAAAAAAAACCCTATAGCCTTTTGATATTGGATTCTTTTTGATATACCCTGCATAAACTAATATACTGATCTTTTCCTGCCACATGCATTCACTTGGGTACCCTGAGTATACAGAACATTCTACATAATGCAGGCCACAGAGGACTTATCTAGACCTCAACTCCCATAGAAATAACCATTCCACAGATATATTTCCAGAATGTTGTTGCATCACATATATTGCCATATATCTGATACAGTAGCAGTTTATATGTCCATGTAACACAGTATGCGTCAATCTTACAAACTATATTTGTTCATATACTACTGCAAGCTAGTTGTAGTGAAATTCTTTATCATGCATTAGAGCAGATATCACCGTATATCCCATGTAAAATTACATGAACTACATTGTAGTTTACAGTCAGTGCTAAATGTAATGTAGAACCTGGACAGGAACTGTGTCAATTGAGGACAAAGGAGGTCGAGCTGGCAGTAGCTGCTGTGACTATTCATCAGACAAAAATAGCTCCTGGGATGTAGAGTGGTAGTAGCCGATGCTTAGATCAGCCATGTGTAGAGCTATAAATGGACTCTTTTACAGTGTTTCTTCACACAAGCAGAATTTTATTTTATAGAGTATATATGCAAATCCTCTGCTGCAGTATGTGTGTGTGTGTGTGTGTGCTGTTGCAGTGATACATGGTCAAGAACCAGCACTAATAGAAAGCATCACTGTACACTAATAGACAAATCTTAACAAATGTTCAAGAAGCAACATGTTTCTTAGTTTCGGCCACATATACACATTCAAACACATATTATAAATATTATTATTATTATGATTATTATTAGCTTCTTAATTAGTGTAGTGAGCCACAGGTGAATCATATCTTTGTGCGTCAACCACAAGTTAAAAGTTTTCTTCAAGTACAAGCTGCTATTTTATTCATGAGAATTTTCTCAAGAGCTATCTATAATGAATGCTGAAGCCATGGCCTTTTTGCTATGAGGTTTTGACATGAAAGAAGGCTACCTCAAAACCAGTGTAAGATTGATATAAAAAGACATCTGGAGTGCCTTCAAAGAAAACCCTGCATCCTATTTATTACATCTGTGCACACAGATTTACTTCCAACCTTGACTTCAAAGTTTACAGATTAACATTTGAGGGCACCTGGCAGGTTCAGGCTTGTTGAATTGTTACCATGACTAATTTAAAATTCACAATATATACAGTTTGCAATTTTTTCAATTTTATTTTCTATATATTTCTCCGACTGTAAGGTACGATTACATGAAGAATGGTGCAAATGGTTAGAATATACACTCATAATTACAAAAACAAATAAACTGGTAATAATAATAATCATACTAATATACAAATAAAAAAATATATAAATTAGAGAAATGTAATTGTGCGATGATTAATTCAAATCCGTTCCACAATCCGCTCACCGCTCATTAAAACATTTTGCAACAAGTTGTTTATTTACCACCACCTCAAGCTGGAGCAAGATATAATGAAGGTGAAGTGTAACCGCTTGTAAAGATCACTTCACATGCAGGGACAAAAAAACCCTCTTAGAGCTCTCTCTTTACAACATATTTTAATGTTTGATACAGAAAATCAATCAGAAGCAGGGTTTCAATATGGTCGCCTTTCATTCAGTCCTGCCCTGAGAATTGGGCAAGGGCAGGGTTTTCAGGAGAGTCATAGTTTTCTTCACTAATGAGACAAATGAGCAGGCTCTGCTGCTGCTTGACCATGCATGCTTAAGTAGGTGGAACAAGAAGCTGAGCCTTTGAAAATGACAACATGTCTCCATTCCATATATTATTTTGGTCAATTCTTGCTAGTCAGTGATTCTCTGTAGTGTCAAAGGCATTTGTGTCAGCAGAGTGCAATGAGATCAAGGACTCAAACTGTGCTTACAAAATTGTGTCTATAGCCACACTTCAGTTAACCCCACTGTCATGTGCCCTTATTTAAACCAGTTTGAATAATACAGAGTATGCCCTGTAAGATGGTTAAGGTGTAGCACTGTAAATAGGATTTTCTCTATCTTTTTTATATTTGTCTTTTAATCTGACTTACTGCTAGTAAATCTACGTATATTTGTATTATTTAATGCTCATGTCATTTACATTCAGTGCCATCTTTTTATAATTGTGCATTTTGCCCTTTATGTAGTGAGGGGGAGAGCTATGTGTGGAGGTCAGGATTGTGAATAGCATATCTAATTTATATGTGGGAGGAACAATTTGCCGCTTGTATTGATTTGTATATGGACTACATTTCTCTTGTGCTTTTCTAGTCTTATGAAGCAGTCAAGGTGCTTTACACTATTCTATCACCAACTCACTCGCAAATGTGCTTTTCATACTTTACACCCAGCATACCTATCACACAGATACACTGTTGAGCAAACCACGAGCCTTTAACTGACTCTTTGTCTTGAGCTTGTCACTCTTAAATATACAGTTCATTTAAACTTTACTTTTATAAAGCAGATTCACAACAATAGCCTGAAAGTTATTTGTATTGTAAGGTAAATACAATACAGCATTAGACAGAAAATCCCAACAATCAAATGATCCTCTATGAGAAATCACTTGGCAATGGCGGGGAGAACAATCTCTCTCTTAACTGGAAGAGTTCGCTGGTAGAAGTAGGATCAGAGAGGGGCAGCCATCTGCTGAGACCAGATGAGAGGGTGGGAAGAGAAGAGGAAACAGGAGAGCATAGAGAGACAATGACAAAAACACAAACTACTAGATCCCGAAAAGTTGATTCTGCTTCCACTGAAAACACTATGTCCAGAGGAACAGAATCAACTGTTGGGATTTCCTTTCCTGGATGATAGAGCATGCATGAAGACACAAACTACTAGAGAGAGAATATTAAATATAATGGTAAATGGTAAATGGCCTGCATTTGTATAGCGCTTTTCTAGTCCCTAAGGACCCCAAAGCGCTTCACACTACATTCAGTCATTCATCCATTCACACACCCATTCACACACTAAAGAACTTAGTATCACATTATCCCAACAGAATACTTTGCTCTAAAACTGCAGGCTCACTTGTAGTTCCTAGAGTTTCCAAAAGTAAAACTAGAGCCAGCCTCAGGTTATCAGGACCCCTCCTGTGTAACAGCTCCCAGTTTGGATTTGGAAGACAGGCACCCACTCAATATTTAAGATTATTGAAACTTTGAAACGTTATGACTGGATTGGGTGACCCTGAGCTTTGTTGAAGGACTTTCTAAGATCCACTGAGCATTTTTTGTCATTTTTCACCCCCATGCATCTATATGTCACTACTGCATGTCATTATGTGATGAGATCTTATTTTTCAAGACTTTGTAAGGATACAGATTTTAAATTCAATTCTGCCAACATGGGGGAAATATGATCTCTCTTTTCTGGTAACTGCAGTGTTGGAGGTGAACTTAAAACCTTTCATGTGGGTTTTTGAACAGCCTGATTGTTACGTGCCAAGAGATGTGGCTTTGCATTTGGTGTTATTTTTATCTTTAAGGTGTCAAGCCTCCACCTACTGGCCAGTTCAAAGTTGATTGGCATGTGTCTATTGGCTGGTGTGGAGCAGGGAAATTATTTTACTGCTATTGTTAAATAATTGTCATCATTACCATTGCATTAATAATATAATCTGGAGTTTATATTGCATTCAGGGGTTAAACAGTGTCTCTTTCAGAAAGACTGAGTTGCAGGCTGACAGGAAGTTGTATGCAGAAGTGAAAGCAGATAGTTATTTTGAGCCGCAGGCTAAGACGAGGCTTTAACAATGTAACAGATAGCTTTAAGAAGGCCTTAAGCAGTTATGACTATTTTATACACAATGCATATCTGTGCTTATTAAAGAGTTGGAGCTCGGTCAATTAATTGGGGGTCGGAAGCTTTGTTCGGCGCGATGTTCGGACAATCTATTGTGCAAGTGACTTGGAGCCATAGAAGGAATTGCAATACATGCTTACAAAACACTTATATATCAGATCATTTTATATTAAGGTTTTAGTAGAGGTTCTTGGTTAAAACATTTATTTAGTAGAAGACATACACATAGTCTCAGTGAGCTTCTGGTCTGGTAAAAGGTCAGAAGTGCAACAGGTGAATTGAGAAAGAGCATTTGAGGACGAGACACAGACAGTTAAGAGGTGACACAAAGAGCATGTGAGGTCAACACATACACACACATTAGTCAGACTTATTTAGAGGAGAGATTAGTTATGTCTAGACAAGAAAGAGGAACAATTCACTTTGAGACAAGAACGGAAAGTACCAAGCCATGAAAATAGAAGATGATTTTCTGGGTGAAAAGTCATGATGATGTTGATCTGATCTATGTATAAAATGTACCGGTGACGCATGAAGGGGCGTCAGTAAACAAACCCTGATGCTATAAAATATCTGTTCATGCTTTGATTAAGTCGAGGACTACTGGCTGTCTGCGTACAGAGTGTCTTCCCACGCGTGTATTCATTAAAATCATTGTTTGACCAAAGACCTTCTGGACCAAGGCTGGTTTGTACTCTCCTTCCTCAATTTTGAACCTTAACACTGGTCTGGGCACAGTTGGCCAATCACTCTCCGAGGATCACTACAAATGAGCAGCTCCCTGGGCAGCTGGTGGCTGCTGGCTTCTGCTTTATGACAAACATTTGCGAACAGGCTTCTTTGTATTGTGTGTGGTGGGAGGCTGGGCAGGTAAGCTGGGGTACCCTATACACTTGTTGCAGGTTTTTAAACTGTTAGTCACACTTGGTTATGCGGTTGATGCCACTCTTGTATGTTTTCACTGACCTTTTGTCGAGTAGCTAGGTAGGCCTTTTGTTTTGCATTTTTTGTTTCAGTTAGGCCCTGGAAGCTATTGACCTCTTTTTGTTTTATTAATTTCTTTGATGTGGATCAACCGCCCAGTCCTCCTCCCCCACCTTTTTTCTTTTGTTAAGTTTGACTATCAAGGCAAGCAACCAATAAATCCTGCCTGATTCTTAACTCTCTGTTGTCTTCCTCCTTCATTGATTGTGGTTGTCCAGTGTTGCTGTCTCCTTCCTACCTTTGCCTCCACCATGGTGGGGGGGATGTAACACTGACGATAAGAAATTACAAGACGTCCAGCCTAAAAAGTACTTTTTGAACTCGTCAGAGAGAGAGAAACCGTCTCAGTACCCCACCTACTGTTCTACTTGCTGGGATAGGCTGCTGGGATAGGCTGCGTCCTGCACCCTCCACAACCATGATAAAGATAAGCGAAAGAGGATGGATGGCTACAATTTTTTTTTTTTCCTATGAAATGAATGTCTTTACCACTTAGAACTTATATATATTTATATATATATATATATATATATATATATATATATATATATATATATATATATATATATATATATATTTATTAGGGGTGCAACGATATTCGTATCGATATTGAACCGTTCGATACAGTGCTTTCGGTTCGGTACGCATATGTATCGAACAATACAACATTTGTAATTTCTTTTATCAACTTTCCTTCTGACAATGCTGTCTGTGTTGAGCGCTCAGTGAATCTGCGTTCGACTACTCCGCCTAGGGTCGACAGTGCAGCCTAGGCGGAGTAGTCGAACGCAGATCCACTGAGCGCTCACAGACAGCATCGTCAGAAGGAAGAGCGCAGGGCAAGCTAGCGAGACAGAAGTTAAGCTCTCCTTACAACATGGACCTCCCCCACTCTCATTCAGATCTGGCGTTTGGAATTATTTTGGTTTTCATGTGACGTATGACCCTGAAGGTAAGCGAGTCATGGACTAAAGTAAAACAGTATGTTGGATGTGCCACGCAATGCTCAATTACATTGGTGTGAACTAGTGTGTTAGCGCAGTTAGCTCGTTAACGTGTTGGCCGTCTAGCCCCATGCACGGGGCGATCGGCGGTAGCTCGTTAACGGAGATTTGCCGTGTTGTGGCGTTAAGGTCATTTCAACGAGATTAACCTGAAAGCACTAGTGGGAACACAACGAATATGACTGCACATTTACGCCGACATCATCCTAGTGCAAAGACAAGTGGAAGCAGAAAAAAAACAAGCAAGCATGCTACTAACTTTAGCCGAGTCATTTAGACAGCTGTTTAATATGCTGCTGAGAATATAGCCCAGAAGAAGCGGATAGTATAGCTTTTATTTTGGAAAGAGACATTTCTCTGTAATAAACTCTCTTTTCCAAAGATGAGTGATTCCTCAATCAGATACAGGGCTCGCAATATCGCTAGCCCGACGTCCCGGGGCTAGAGATTTTTTCAGTCGGGGTACCAAAATCTATCTCTGCCCTGCCCGTCGGGCTATTGTAGGAAGGAAAAATATATGTCAATGCTTTTGCATTCTTTCGGAAATGTAGCTGGGTAATTATGTCATTGGCATCGGTGAGCCACTGTCAATATGTGACATATTGAAATCACGTTTGAATTTGCGCTTGTTTTTTTGCTTTCACTTTGCAATCGCGCGAACTGTGTATAGAGAGCGACAGTACTGATCTGTGAGTGATGATAATTTGCGCACCAATTCCTCTGACATCGTCTTATTAATCGTTAGCTTACTATGCAAACATGACAAGTGAAATCTCCCGCAGCTTAAACATGTGAGAGGTTGATCGCGCAGAGAATCGCTGAGCTTATGTGAGTGCGTGTGTAAAAGCAGCAGGATTTATATTTGACTACGATGACCTGGATGACTGAGAACCTTCACAGACAGATATATATTTTAGTTCTGCTGAGCCAAATAAGACAGGTCAGGGTGAAGAAGTGACAGCCAAAGAAAAGCTTACCACAAAACGGAAAAGTTATGACAAATCAGACTATAAGGCAAAAAGAAAGTGCAGCTTTATGGTTTCATGGACAAAATTATTTCTGTGGCTGCAATATGATAAGCTAAATAACCAGGGCTGCACATAAGTGGTCCGCAGGTACGCATTCGCTGTCAAAATAAAAAACACGCACAAGGGTTAGGGTTAAATTTAAAAACTGTACTTTTGAGTTAAAATATATATTTATAATTTTAATAAATGACAAATTAAAAAGGCATGAACATTTTTTTGTATCGAAGAAATATCGAACCGTGACACCAAAGTATCGAACCGAACCGAACCGTGAATTTTGTGTATTGTTGCACCCCTTATATATATATAGATATATATATATATATATATATAGATAGATAGATAGATAGATAGAGATATATAAAAAACACCCAGCACGCCCCTGCGGGCGGTTTATCCTTCAAGCTCGGGTCCTCTACCAGAGGCCTGGGAGCTTGAGGGTCCTGCGCAGTATCTTAGCTGTTCCCAGGACTGCGCTCTTCTGGACAGAGATCTCCGATGTTATTCCCGGGATCTGCTGGAGCCACTCGCCTAGCTTGGGAGTCACCGCACCTAGTGCTCCGATTACCACGGGGACCACCGTTACCTTCACCCTCCACATCCTCTCCAGCTCTTCTCTGAGCCCTTGGTATTTCTCCAGCTTCTCGTGTTCCTTCTTCCTGATATTGCTGTCATTCGGAACCGCTACATCGATCACTACGGCCGTCTTCTTCTGTTTGTCTACCACCACTATGTCCGGTTGGTTAGCCACCACCATTTTGTCCGTCTGTATCTGGAAGTCCCACAGGATCTTAGCTCGGTCATTCTCCACCACCCTTGGGGGCATCTCCCATTTTGACCTCGGGACTTCCAGGTTATACTCGGCACAGATGTTCCTGTACACTATGCCGGCCACTTGGTTATGGCGTTCCATGTATGCCTTGCCTGCTAGCATCTTGCACCCTGCTGTTATGTGCTGGATTGTCTCTGGGGCATCTTTACACAGCCTGCACCTGGGGTCTTGCCTGGTGTGATAGACCCCAGCCTCTATGGATCTTGTGCTCAGAGCTTGTTCTTGTGCTGCCATGATTAGTGCCTCTGTGCTGTCTTTCAGTCCAGCTTTGTCCAGCCACTGGTAGGATTTCTGGATATCAGCCACCTCCTCTATCTGCCGGTGGTACATACCGTGCAGGGGCCTGTCCTTCCATGATGGTTCCTCGTCTCCCTCCTCTTTCTTGGGTTTCTGCTGCCTGAGGTATTCACTGAGCACTCGGTCAGTTGGGGCCATCTTCCCAATGTATTCTTGGATGTTCCTTGTCTCATCCTGGACTGTGGTGCTGACACTCACCAGTCCCCGGCCCCCTTCCTTCCGCTTAGCGTACAGCCTCAGGGTGCTGGACTTGGGGTGAAACCCTCCATGCATGGTCAGGAGCTTTCTTGTCTTTATGTCAGTGGCTTCTATCTCCTCCTTTGGCCAGCCTATTACCCCAGCAGGGTACCTGATCACGGGCAGGGCGTATGTGTTGATGGCCCGGATCTTGTTCTTACCATTCAGCTGACTCCTCAGGACTTGCCTGACCCTCTGCAGGTACTTGGTGGTTGCAGCCTTTCTAGCGGCCTCTTCATGGTTCCCATTTGCCTGCGGGATCCCCAGGTACTTGTAACTGTCCTCTATGTCTGCAATGTTGCCTTCTGGTAGTTCAATCCCCTCAGTTCTGACTACCTTCCCTCTCTTTGTTACCATCCGACTACACTTCTCCAGTCCGAACGACATTCCAATGTCATTGCTGTATAGCCTGGTAGTGTGGATCAGTGAATCGATGTCTCGTTCACTCTTGGCATACAGCTTGATGTCATCCATGTACAGGAGGTGGCTGACAACTGCTCCGTTCCGTAGTCGGTATCCGTAGCCAGTCTTGTTAATGATCTCACTGAGGGGGTTCAGGCCTATGCAGAACAGCAGTGGGGACAGAGCATCTCCTTGGTAGATCCCGCACTTGATGGTAACTTGTGCTATGGGCTTGGAGTTGGCCTCTAGTGTTGTACGCCACATCCCCATTGAGTTCCTGATGAAGGCTCTTAGGGTCCCATTGATCTTGTACAATTCTAGGCATTCCAGTATCCAGCTGTGGGGCATTGAGTCATAGGCCTTCTTGTAATCAATCCAGGCAGTGCACAGGTTGGTCAGTCTGGTCTTGCAGTCTCGGCTGATTGTTCTGTCTACCAGTAGCTGGTGTTTTGCGCCTCTGGTATTCTTGCCAATTCCTTTCTGTGTCCCGCTCATGTATTGACCCATGTGCCTGTTCATCTTAGCCGATATGATGCCTGACAGGAGCTTCCATGTAGTACTGAGGCAGGTTATTGGTCGGTAGTTGGAGGGGACCGGTCCCTTCTTGGGGTCCTTGGGGATCAGGACCGTCCGGCCTTCAGTTAGCCATTCCGGGTGTCTCTCGTTAACTAGCAGCTGGTTCATTTGTGCTGCCAGACGCTCGTGGAGTGCAGTCAGCTTCTTCAGCCAGTAGGCGTGAACCATGTCGGGCCCTGGTGCTGTCCAACTCTTCATACTGGAGACCCTTTCTTGGATATCTGCCACTGTGATGGTTACTGGACCCTGTTCAGGGAGGTCGCTGTGGTCTGCCCTCAGATCCACTAGCCACTGAGCATTGCCGTTATGGGTTGCATCCTTCTCCCATATGCTCTTCCAGTATTGCTCCGTCTCCAGCCTTGGTGGTGCTGTTCTCTTATTGTTCCCTTGCCACTGAGAGTACACCTTTGCTGGTTCTGTGGAGAACAGCTGGTTTATTCTCCTGCCTTCTATCTCTCTGGTGTACCTCCTCAAGCGGCTGGCCAAGGCTGTGAGTCTTTGCTTGGCAGTTTCCAAGGCCTCAGGTATGGACAGCTTGCTGTATTTCTTAGGCACCTTATTCGTCGCACCTTTCTGCAACTCCGTTAGTTGGCTAACCTCCCTCCGTGCTACTTTGATCTTGCCCTCTAGCCTCCTTCTCCATGGAGGGTACTGCCCCTTGTGGCTGTTCAACTTGTAGCCAAGCATCTCACTGATCACTGCTGCCGTATTGTAGATCAGCTTGTTAGTGTCGGTAATCGTGGTTGTAGGTATTGCCCGTAGTGCTGCATTAACATCATCTAGCAGACCTTCTGAGGGTACTTCACGTAATCTTGGTAACCGGCTACAGGGGATCCAGGTTTCAAGCTTGGCCATGATCCTATTTTTTAGGTCAGTTCCTCTCGCACTCAACAATCCTTCTCCTATCGCACTTGGGGCTATGTACCCAATCTCGGGTGGGGGTGATGATATCTCCCCCCTGACCTGGCGTCCTGACTCCTCCTTGCCGTAGCATTTGTGTTGTACCTCGTCAATCTCTAGCTGTGAGAGCAGTCCCTTCTTTCGAATGTTGGAACACTGAGCTACTAGTTGTTTCGCCGTCATTGTGGATGTTGGGTATCGAAGAATCCATAGGTCCCTCATCCTATTCATGTAGCCCCTTCCGCCGGGGTTACTTGCGTAGTAGCATTCCAACAACGCCCTGTTTTCGTCCCTTGCCCACCGATGCCTTCTTGTTCCAGTAGCCCACTTTTCGTCAGGGTGCCCTGGTTCCTCAACACCTGACGCGGACCTTGTTGATCCGGGCGACGTCCGAGCCGGCATGCCTTCATATTTATCTGTCTCGCTCATGTCTGCGGTAGGCTTGCTTAGCATAGGGGGTCTAGCCTTAGGACCCTTACTGGATACAGACGCCCCAGGCAGGAATCGAACTTGCGATCCTCTGTTCCAAAGGCGTGTAGTCTAACCACTACGCTATCCAGCTGCTATATATATATATATATATATATATATATATATATATATATATATATATATATATATATATATATACACACACACACACACACACACACACACACACACACACACACACACACACACTGTGGTAGGGCTTGCTAGTTTCTTGTTTTTGATTTAAGTATGTTTTGTTTTGCTTTACTTTTGTTTCATATGTTTGTTTAATTTAAGACTAAACAAAAAAAATTAATGAATGAGAGGTAAAACTTGAGGGGGTAGGGGCAAATAAGTAAATACTTCTGCCTACTCCTTTTAAAACAAATAATGGAATGATATTTTGTAATGATTGTGAAGGCATGTGTTTGAAATAAAAATGAACTGAACTATATATGTATGTGTGTACACACGCTAAACTTTACATTTAATACTTCACAGTTATAAATGAACATGATGATTAATTTGTTTTGTTGAACTTTTGTTCATAGAAAGAGAAACTTTCAGAATACATTTTCTCTGAATGTATGTTGCTTTGATAGATTATTGTACTTAAGCAGCAAATGTTTCTCACTCGCAAAATGTGAGATATAAATATGTTGGGTGTTAGAGCGATAACACCCAACATATTTATATCTCATATTTTGCTTCTGCTCAAATGTGAGATATAAATATGTTAAACCAAAACAAAGGACATGACACCACCACTGACCAAATGGCAACCTCATGCTTATCACAACTGGAGAAACATGTTTTCATTCCTTTAGAATATCAGTGGGCTGCAAGAAAGAGCCCAAAGGTAATTTTACACACCACTGATACAAGACACGTTTTAGCTGTTTCATACAGAATTAGACAAGCTGTGGTGTTAGCAAGGAAAATTGGATTATGAAGGATATATTTTAATCTCATGTGTCAACAGGTTGCAATGCCTTGTAGAAAGACAGGGATAAGAGGACAATTGCATGCAGACCCAAGAAAATCAATCAGGAATGCTACACTGCAGTGACTGTTTGGACATAATATATTTTCTAAGGATTATATAGTGACTCTAAGATAGAGACATTTGGCTTGTAAAAAGCAAAATCCCTTTTTACTAAAAATCTTTTGTTCAAAATCTTTTGTTCTTCCTTATTTTTTAACAAGTAGCATGATTAAACCTAAATAGTATAGACCAATGATGTAGTTAAGATCATGAATAATGAGGATGATCTAGAGATCTGTCTATTCCTGATTTATTCTGTATTGCGTCACATCAGCCTAGCACACTCTGGTCTGGACTGTGGTGCACACATAGAAGGCCTTCTGTTCAGGCATCTCCACTTTGCATAGAAAGTTTTCAGGACAGAAAATCTGAACACTTACAATAACTGCTTTAAAATGAAGAAAATGCTATTTTCTTCCGTTTTTCATGCTGGATTGAGGAAGTATGATAAGTTGTACAACAACAAAGAAAACAAATATATGTTTAAGTTAAACCAGCCAATACTTTGACATTTTTTATGTATTTCTCCCAGACTACAGATCCTGATTAATTTTAATGGTAAGAAAGACCAATGAAAATTTCAGACTTTTAGTTTTACTTTTGGAGGTATCTATGTTCAAACATTGCCACAGGTTTCAGTGTGCAAAATAGAAAAACCCAAGAAAAAAACTGGCCTAAAATTGATAAACCATTTTTGAAAAAAATATTCATATATGAATTCACAGCACTCATTACATGCATTCAACCTTTACACTGGTAAAGTTTCTCTAGTCTTCACTTCTTAGTGTCCAGAATTTGTCAGGGGTTGGTAAATGGTCTCCAGGCCTGTGTGACTGAGGTCTTAACTTGTCTGTTTTCTTTCAAAAGCAGAGGCTCTGCCACCCAGGGAGGTGTTTACAGCTACTGCCTGCCTTTCCAAACCTTAAGTCATGATTATACCTTTGGCCTTGATACTTTTTACTCATTATTCTATCCTTGTATGTATTATAAAAATGTCCACTAATTCTGAATGCAAAACAGTAAATGGGCTGCGTAACATCAATATAATGTTACCAATGTCTGTCCTTCACCTTATTGCCCACACGCACTGCTATAGATTTGGCACTCACTTTATTTGCAGATGAAGCTCACAGCCATTATCATCAAAATTATAGAGCATCTCAATTTGAAATCATACAAGAAAAAAACATCCACAATGCACTTACAATTTGGACCTTTTTAATTTGCATAACAGCCCATTATGTTCAGTCACTCCCACACAGTGTGTAGACTGAATACAGTGTTAAAGCAAACAGAAACCATCTTCACATGTAGCAGAAAAAAAATCAACAATAAAAAAAGTAAATTTCTTACACAGCAAAATTCTTAAGTGTTACTGAAGCCATAGATGGAATATACCACTTTAAACCTCTCAGGCTCAATTTTTTTTTTTTTTTTTTTTTGCTAATGCACAACCTGCAGTGGTACTTCTGAGTAAAGAAAACTCATAAAATATGTATGTGGGGTAATCAGGTTGTTAGTTTTTAACTGTTGCAAATCGGCAACGCCTGCCTCGAGAGGGTTAATCCATAATATTGTCTCCAGATCATATTATTTATCAGGAGCTGAACCAACCCCATTAACACCCAGCTTCTGTAGTACTGAATGACTCTAATTATAGGTTTGTGTAAATTTCACAATTTATTGCTTGGCTACCTGTCAAACATAACCCAGTCATTCAGCTGGGTAGTTTTTAAATCTATGTGTTACACTAACAGTCTTCTAATGGGACAGTCATTGGCAACAACAAAAGCCCTAAATGTAGTTACAGCTGCACTGAGAAACATTGCAATCAGGGTTCTCTTGTGAATAGAATGCCTATGAGAAAATGGAGAAAATTAAAAGTTGCTGTTAATTCTGCACTTCTCTAAAGTAATGATAAAACCTAAAGAAAATGTAAGAAAATAATAAACAAGCAAAATGTGGAAAAAGCACTTCTTAATAGTACAAAGAGCATTCTATTATTGCTATATATAAAGCAATGAAACAAAACCCTTAATTATCAATTATTATTAATGAACATACATTATCAAAGACATACACACACATTATGTTATATGACTTACATGCATCATCCATAAAGGTTTACATGTAACAATGTTATATATATATATATATATATATATATATATATATATATATATATATATATATATATATATATACACACATACATATATATATATACATATATATATATATATATACACACATACATATATATATATATATACATATATATATATACTTGATTGCACAGTAATCACCGAGAAAATCCTGGAATAAATATATGAAATACACACACAGACCTACACATGCACACACACATGCACATGCAGAGATACACACACACACACACACACACACACACACATAAATGTGCACCTACTTTCAACTTTTATGGTGTCCAGTTTGTTGCATGTGTTTGGGTGTCTGTCCTCTAGAGTAGACCATCTGCTCCTTCCTATTTAGTACTTCTATCCCCAGTTGTGCTCCATCCTTCTGGTGGTCTTCCACCCTCATGGCAAACCAGACCCCAATTAGAGAGTTATGCATTGGACTTTTCACTTCTTTCTGGCACATATAATGTTATATTAATTTTTTTCCGTTTCAGTACCCAGCGAGTATGTTAAAGATATGATAATGGTATTTAGCTAATAAGTGAAGAACTTATAATAAAGGTACCAAAGATAATGCTAACTGCTGATTAACAATAATTTAAAAAAAAATCCTGCCTCACACTTTGCTGTGCAGCTTGAGTGCATAATGAGAAACATTATCTAGACCAAGCAGTTTAACTTAACTGCCAGCTTTGTTCCAGTTAAAGCTGCGTGCAAAGGAAAGGACTCGGATGTATGACACGATGTAGTCAAATAAGACTAAACTGTGGCCTAGTTTGCTTTTTTCTTTTTCAACCCAAGATTGCCATAGATCCCACCATCAGCCAGAGGATGGTGATGCCTTGAGCTGTTGATAGTGGAACAAGATTGAAGACTGATGCTAAAAATCAGGATGGATATATTGTGTTGCAGGACTACTGATGAGCTTAGTGGAAGCATTCATGGACACTGGTCCTGATGAAAACTGGAGGTGAATAGGGTGGAGGAGGGTTGCATTAATCTGACACTGAAATGACAGCTGACAGCAGCAGAGAAAAGAACAGTTTTAAATATATAGCTGTGAGCAGGGGCAAGCGGTTTAGCAGGGCACAGTCACCATGGCAACTTGAACTGATCACGGTAAAAGCATGGCTGTAAGGATGGACAGGAAAAAAAATCTTTTTTTTTCATCTGTCCCACTAGTAAAATGCAAAAAAAGAGAAGCTCGATTAGACTACACTAAGTTTATTTTTTATAGATCACAGCTCTAAACCTATTTGGCAGTTTTCCCAACAGTTTTGAATTAACTATGACAAACACATGCTTTCGAAAATCAAATCATATTATTGATGAAATTATCCATTCCAAATTTGTTCAACGATAAAAGGACTGTGATGTGTGAATTTAATATAATTCAAGTCAGATTTGGGTATATTCATCAAAGGTTCAGCGCTTAAACATACTTTCTACTTTATCGCATTAATGGTAGATTGGTGCACTTGAGATGCATTCATGAAAGTTGACTAAAAGAATCAGGTAACTGTCCCCAATCAGCATGCCAAATTCTCAGATTTGACTATACGTGCTAGGTGCTATGAGCTCTAAAAATCTGAAGCTGTTTACTACTGGTGTTCTTCCAGCACCCCAGCATTAAGACAATATCAAAGCCTTATAAACCAGTTTGAATTTCCCTGTCTCAAGCAACCAATAGGTAGTTACCTCAAAGTTGTCCATAGTCCTGCCCCCAACTCTTTGCTTCCTGGGTCACTACTAGATCTAGAATTAAAGCATACTGTTAACACAGACGCTAAATCCACTGCTGTGAACAGTGACTTAATCCAACGTGGGACTTCTAATGTGTTAATGTGTTAAACATTAGCCTTGTACAGTAACTCTGCATTTCTGAGATAAATGGAGTGCATTTTATTTATATTTTATTACTTATTTATATTTATTTTAGCCAGAGAAAAATAACATCTCCTAACAAATGTCTTTAAAAAAAAAAGCTATGAATGAAATACTGTAAATATTTCCTGCAAATAAACAAATTCAAATTCCATCATTTTTCCACATTACCTGAAGAAATGAAAACTCAGTCATTTGCTTTGGATGACAGTGTTCCTATAGGGATTGGGCATCCTGCTCTTAGCCTATTGCTAATGCAATTGTTACCATTGATCATATGCCCACAGGTCATGATGATGATGATGATAGACAACCATGCAGTGTTTAAACTTTAAGGACAGATTTAAAACTAGCAGAGAATTAATAGGTTTGTGTTACTGTGTTTGCATTGCTTTCTATTTTTCAGTACAGTTAAACTCAAGTGGCTTTCTCTTAGCAATATGTCTGTGAAGGTTCTCAGTCATCCAGGTCATTGTAGTCTAAGGAGCTTGAAAAGAAAAGTATCTGGACTTCTTGAAGTTTTCCTTGAAGATGTATCGGTCCCAGAAGGGCTCTCCACCAATTGCTCTTAGAACTGAAGAAGCTTCTTGGATGAGAGGTGAAACGTCTTCAAGGAAACTTCAAGAAGTCCAGTTTTCTTTCGAAGCTCCTTAGACTTTCTCTTAGCAGTTTACTAAGTTTGCTTCTCTCCTACACTTTATACTCACTTATATAAATATTGTATAAGTGTAAAATTAGCTTTAATGTGACCCATAAGCTACAGGTAAACACTTGAGCCATTTGCCAAGGTACCCAAACCAATTTATGTCCAATTCATAATTTTGCTCGAACGAAAGCTGTCTATGCGCCCTTAATGATTAAGACTTGTGTGATAATCTTCGCTTTAAAAAAAAAAAAAAGAGTGCCATGACCTGGATTTGAACCATGGTTTCTATGGGTACAATACAGAGAACTAACCACTATGTGATCACAGCTGGCGACTGACACGTCAGTGCCTGTGAAAATGTGTTGTCTAGTTTAATGTCTCCACTGGGTTTGACTCCTCCCATCCTAGGAGTCAAACCCAGTGAAAACCATGAATCCTATGGGAATCATAATAAAACACAACTTACTTACAACAATATTGCCATAAGATTAGTGACATTGGTGCTAATCTGACTTCTGTCCTAGTTTCACCATTCATGTTTCACATGTTAGCCTAATATTCCTAGAACACCAGATTTACTGATGAAAGCAGTTTAAAAAATGCCCTGACTGTGTTATCAGAATAAAGCTCTTGCAAACAGCTGTGTGTCTGTATCTCAGTATCTGTCTCGCGTTGTGCACTGAAGTGTAACCAAAGCAAAAGAGAATCTATAGAGAGAGGACCTTTACAAAATATCTTATTTTCTTGAAAACACAAATGCATGTGCCTGCTAGTGCATATTGTTTAAACACTACACAACAGTGTGCATAGAAACAGTAGGCTGCGTGTGGGTGTGTACATTCATCTGAGTTTATGTATGCACATCAGAGCTGCCATGGCTAGACATTACCTTCTCCTGACAATGCAATTAAAGCTCTGGTGCTGCATGTAACCTTCTATTTACTGTCCAGGGAGACCAATAAATTGCCCCCATATTTGTCACAATAAAGGAGCCATCAGACTCAAGGAAGTAGGCATGTGTGTTTGAATCTTGATTCGGAGCAGCTGTCCAATTAAACTGATAAGGTGGATATGCACCCAAGGCAGTAACATGCCACCATTTCTGGGAGAGAACAACACAATGTTCCTTAAATGACACTGAGTCCAAAGTCACACTCTCCAGTAGCAAGGTTTATGTAATACCTGTAAAAATGTGTCTATTTTAATGTCTCCATAGCATTTAATTAAAATATCCACTAAGCATCAACTAATGTGCATAAAGACAACAAAGCACTTGTCCAGCTATGATCTCATAACTGTACCATAGGCAGTGCAGACTGTGGGTATTTGGAAAGGAAAACACATGCAACCCAATTTGCAAAGGATTTAACTTTTGTTTGTTTTTTTAACTGTTGATGAAAGTCTTGTTGTTTCAATGTTATTCCATCAATTGAGTCCACAAGTGACTGATTGAGGGTTAAACAAAACTTGTCAGTCTTAACCTTTTCAAACATTTTTCTTTTCCTTGTGTAGGGACTCTGGGACAGAGATTGTTTTTGGGAAAGAAAAATTCAAACGTTGTTTCACTTTTACTACTTTTACTTCACTTTTCAGGGTGAAAATTCATATGGGGTTTGGGTACCAATCTCTACTCATTGCTGTAAAAATAACCTTATATGGACTTCTGTTGTGACAGATGTGACCATAAAGAGATGCACATGGTCAGTGATCATTTAGAATCATAATTAGTTTAAATTAAGGGACAAAAAACCATTTCACACTTTATTAACCATCAGCAGCTCGACTTGTTGAAGCTAGTCAGGTTTTGAATCAAGTGGTCACAGTAAATTCTTGCATGCATGGATACATGTCTGAAATAGAAAATGATTATGTAGGATTATGTATTTTTTGTTTGTTTGTTTGCTTTTTTAGCTGTCCAACTGTTGCCTTCATGACTGCAATTGATCATCAGATTTCTGTTCTTAGTTCACAGGAGTTCCCTGAAATTTAACAGGTTGTGCATTCTGAAATGTTCTTCTCAGGATTATTATAGTGAACAAAACTGAACTAAAAATTAAAACTAGATGAAGATGAAAAATAGCATTCTAGTTAACTGAAATAAAAAAAAAGAAAAGTAAAAAAAAATTGTCAACATGGAAAACTAGCTAAAATAAAAATAAAAATCCATCCATTCACTTCCGCTTATCCTTTTCAGGGTCGCGGGGGGCGCTGGAGCCTATCCCAGCTGTCATAGGGCAAGAGGCGGGGTACACCCTGGACAGGTCGCCAGTCTGTCGCAAGGCTAACACAAGGCTAAAAATAAAAATATCAAAGAAAATATGCGTATTTGTATTTTTAGTATTTGTTAAATTTGGTCAAATGTTTTAGCTTACCTTGCCTGTGGCTTTCATAGACATGCTTATTGAGTGGTGTCAAAAAAGATGTGAGTCAGCTGTTTTGTGTTGTAATATCTGCACTAATATTCTTAAATCTTACCTCTGGCATATGCCCAGTGTACAATAATGTAACTAAAACTAACACTGAAACTAATAACAACTGAACTGAAATGAACATTTCTAAAAAAAATACAAGACAAACTGAAAAGAGCACGCTGACTCTAGAAACTAACTGTATCCAAACTGAATTTAAAAAAGGAAAAATGCCAAAACAACACAAACATACACACAAAAAGCAACCAACCTGCCAACGCGCCCAGCAACTAACCAAACAAATAAGCCAATAAAAAAGCTAGTTACAAAAATTATTAAATCTTTATTAACTGATTCTTTTGCTTTACCTCTTTTACAAAAACTATGCTGTTAGTTACTAATATCCTCTGTACATTATACCAATGACTCTGGCATCAGATCCTTCTGTTCTCTCAGAAATGTTCCCAAGTTGAAATAACTATATTTACAAAGTTTTACAAAGACGTATTATAATAATTAAACTCATTTACATACTTACTTACATCTACACTTAAACACCTCAGAATATGCTACACGTTGATGATTAGATGGGCTATTCTGCATCTAATTACACAACACTGGCATTAAATTAACATTAAAAAATATTTAGAGTTAAAATATTAAACTCAAACTACCTATTCATAATAGATTGTATAATCTACAATTATTCAGCTGTGCTCCTTAAATGCAGTAGAATATCTCCAAATGGCTGGAAAGAAAATTGAAATGCTATTTCTTGTGTGCACCAGTAATGGCATGTTGACATGAACATAACGCATTGAAATATAAACAAACAGTTAGTTTCAAATTTTAAAAAAAAGTAATTGACCATGAAAACATAATCATAATAGTCCTAAAAATAACTTTTGTACACAAGGGTTAAAGACAACAGCTGTACAAGGATTTGGTCTAATTTTACAGGTAAAGCTCACAGAAAAATGTTAAGCAACCAGATGTTTCATTTAGGATTATATCTGGTTAATTTCAACAACGTCCATTCACTTTCTCCAGCTGTTTTTAAACCTTGGCCAAGATTAAAGATTTTTACATGGTACATGTTTCAGAATGAGAATGGTGACAAACTGACTGAATCAAATAACTTCTACTTATATTTTCAGCTTTCCAAGAAATTTAGATCATTCCACACAGGAAAATGTTCTTCACTCACATCTTTCAAAAGGTTTGATTATTTCATTTGTGTACTTAAAAAATGCAGAGGATATTTGACTACAAAAAAGGTCATGGAATGCATCTCAAGGAAGACTTCATTGAATTATATAGCGGCAGTATAGAATACACAACTATATATTTATAGTGAAATATAGTATCACATGGATGTCCAGGAGTAATGCTTTGCAATTTGCACCTGGTTACCACTATAGTAGGTGGTCTCAGGAGGGGGTAGATTGGGGTTTTGACCTTTGTGTGATGTTATTTTGACAAGTATGATGACATTTTGAAATAGATAGTGTGAAAAGGTTGTTCAGCTGCAGTGCTGATGTGTATATAGCAAGTTTTGGCGCCTGTTAACCAAGAAAACCACAAAAAAAATTAAGAAGACATTTTTTTCCAAATAATTTTGCCACTATAAAGATAATGAGATTTTTTTTTGTCATTTCTTTTTTATAAGAGATAGATAGATGCTAAGATAGATGTTAATTTGAGCTAATACATTTTAAATTAAGAATTTTGTTCTGTGCTAGATATGTATAAACTACAAGTTTATACAAAATAAATGCAAAAAACCTGAGAAACATAATATAAAAACATGATTTTCTAAAAACCACAAAAAAAGCTAAGAAAAATCAGAATCTGTGACTGACATCATTCCACTTTATCCTAGTTTTTGACACTGTATTATAAAGGGAATTTCCGCAGTCTCAGCACATGAGTTTTTTCTGCTATTCATATTCTGACACAACTCAGAGACAGACAGAAGCACAGCACTATTCTCAAACTATTTTTCTACACAACTGGGTAGGAATATACAAAGGTATCATCACTCCTGAGTACATGTAGGTTAAGGTCTAGACTTGCCCGTCAATGTGATTTATGAGAGGTTGAACATTTACACCTTGGCTTTCCCTTACTGTCTGACCAAGTCATTCATCAGGCTCCGGATAATGAATGGACTTGTTCTTTGCGCTGGAGCTAACAAGACGGTTGGGTCCTTAGAGTTCAGTAAAACGAGATTACAACCAGTGGTCAAGCGCAGGAAAAGGGAGCAACTCCTTCTGGAGTTGGAACAGGAGCAATAAGCTGCTCTGTTTGTGCGTGCGTGTGTGTGTGCGTGTTTTGGGGGGGGGGGGGGGGGATGATGAAGGCAGCATTATTGTGTTTCTTGCAAAATTATAGTCTCCAAAATGGCGATGCAAAATGAGAAGTTACTAGTTTTAGAAGAAAGAATTATGGTCATGGATGAAAGATGAATTAGAGTGCAAAGAACAACATACACTGTTGAAAATAACCAGTCCTCCACTTTATTGATTTCTATAGGCTTACAGTATTTCATTATTTATTTCATACGTTTTCACTTGATCTCCTCCTGAGGGAGGTCAGTGGTGGCAAACCGTGAACCTGTTGCAAAAGAAGATTGTCTTGTTGTCTTAATGGTCTTGTTTATTCTGCCGGTATTCCTTCTGAGGAAGCGCAACATAAAGATGTCTGTTCTCCAGTTTGCAGGTCCAGTGTATCAGATTAACCTGAGATTTGTGGTCATTTTACAAAAGCTAAACACCTAAAATAATCTGTAAACTAAGCCTGATATAAATATGCAAGGTAATTATTTGTGACTTTTTAACACAGACGTATGTCAAAAAAGGGCACAAATAATACCAATTAATAATGATAACAGAGACCCAGAGATGTAGAAATACAAAAATAAAAATGAAATAATAAAAATGGATAAAATAAAAGATGATATTGCACAATATACATATGAGGGAGACTTGTCAAAAGGAAATAAAAGGCAAACCATCAAGGGATTAGCTGTATGTGTGATTCTTTTTATTTCCATTCTTTCTGAAATGTAAGTAAATGACTAATAAAAATTCTCAGCATTGATTTCAGTTGAAAACATATATGTAAAAATGTTATCTGAAATGACCACAATGAAAAATATTTTAATAGGTTGCTGAGTTATACTACACACAGTTTATCCATATATCCATTTTCTTAAATGCTTATCCACTGGTATATCTAACTACCCAAGATACAGAGGGTACACCTGGATACACCCAGTCCATTACAGGGCTAATAAAGAAACAACCATCCACACTCACATCTACATCCATTGTTAATATAGAATCACTAATTAACCAAACATGCTTGGACTGTGGAAATAAAGCAGAACACCAGAAGAACACCTCAAACATATAACCATTTAACTGTGAGGCAACATGCTAATTGTTGCATAACCATGCTGTCCAAGTAATATAGCATAATATAATATGTGTTTACACATTCATGCTAATATTTGTCAGTCTTATAATTGCACTCCTGCTTTGGAAACACTTTACAATATAACCTGTATCCTTGTATCTTCTTTCTCACTTTTTCTTGTTTTATTGGGGCATGATTAAATAGACAGGTATCCATTACCTTAACTCAGAGCAATTCACACTTGCCCCGGGCTATATGTCACAGCTGATAATATATACAAAGCCCTATGAATCTGCCTTCTTGAAACCCCCCATGCCCTTTATCTGCCAATCCCATGACTTTCATTGGCTGACTTGAAGGATGATATCCCTAATGTTCATGACAAATTAATCCACAGGGGAAAGCCAATGACAGTGATCTGCCAGTGGGTCATCCCTTTGGCTAAATCTGTCATTTCACATTTGCAAGGATGCATGTGCAGGACTGCATAACTAAGCAGCATATTTGTGTAACCTGAATGGAGCGGCTGGTGTCAGTACATACATACAGACACCCTATAAGGATTCAAATCCCTGAGAAGAAACGTAATTGGGTCTGATCCAGAATGCTACAGCAAGACAGGGATTGGAAAGAAAGATCACATTTCTCTTTATTGGCTTCTCTTCATTGGCTCCCTGTTTAATCCAGAGTTGAATTTAAAATCTTGCTCCTTACATACAAGGTCTTGAATAAACAGGCCCCATCTTATCTTAATGACTTTATAGTACCAAATCAGCCCATTAGAACACTCTTGCACTGCATGCAGGCTTACTTAGTATTTAAAAGTAAAATGGGAATAAGAAATAAAGATTTTTGAATGACAAGCAGCAGTGAACCTACAAAGGCTGCACAAGTTCTGTGCTTGTAATACAAGTTCATGGATACCCATGAAATTCATGTTACAGTATTTGGATGAACAGATGTGAAACTAATTGCCATGCAAACAAACATAATGGAATCTATGAGTTAAATGACAATGTGTTAAAAATGTACAGTCTGCACTAAAGTAGATGGATAGATTAACCCTCATTTATTCATATCAGTTTTAACACGTTAACACGTTTGGCATTTACTTCTTCATCAACATTGATTCAAATGTTGACTATGAGATGTTTTGCAAGTTAAAAAGGAACATATGAAATACAATGATAAAATGCTAATCAATTGATTAATTTTCTCACCTGCTTACCCAAGCCATTGTTACTTTGTTAGTGAGAGCTTATCTGGGTGAGATGCAGGGTACATCATGGCGAGTTTGCCAGTCTACCACAGTGCAAGCACAAAAAGACAGACAACCATTCATGCTCCAATGCTAGAATCCAATCTAAAATCACTATTTAACTTAACATATATTATCATGGAAGTCAGCCCACACAGACACAGGTGGACCTTTTCTGAATTCTAATGCAGAAACTGTCCTGCAGAGAGGTGACAGTCCTAACTAATGAACCACTCTTCTTCTCTTCCCCCACCCCTCCACACTAGATACATTTATGACCCTAAAAATCCCCTAAGATGAGCAGCAGAAAACCTATTACCAATGATAAAGGCGCTGTATTTTGCCGTATAGCACAAAAAATTGGTATGGTGCCAATAATATACTGTTTTGCAATTAAAATGCATTTTACTTGTTTGAAAGTTATATATAATCTGTGTTCCCAGGGGATGTGAACAAGCAAAAAGTGTGCTGAATGTTGAGTACTTCAACAGCCTTTTTGAAATATACAGACACAGATGAAAGCTCAGAGTGCATTTGGCCCCATATACTATACCGTATGTTGACAGCAGACAACAAACATACTTGCCTGAGTATTGCAAAGCCGCATGTTTGTATGGAGAAACTGTTAGGACAAACTGCACTGTCAGTCCTTGAAATTAACGCATCAGAGAAACCATGTAATGCAATTTGTATGACTTCTAAGCAAAGCTAGTGGAAGTGAGTGGGCCTAAAAACAGTTCTAGTGAGTCTGATTCCAGCTGCGCCACACTACGCATTTCTTTTCACACATTTGAATTCAAACAAGGTCCCAGAAAAGTGGATTGCTCAGACCTTGCAGAAGAGCTCCTGTTTTTCTCTGAATGTATTCAATTTGAGTTTGTTGCTGGCAATATTATAGGGCAAGTGAATGCTGGAGAAATTAACTAATGTTGGGTACACTCTTTGATTTAAAAAAATTTGCCACAAAACATTGTTTACTAATAATAAACTATTTTTAAGGGCAAAGGGTGATGGATTTATTCTTGGCATTAAGATATTTCCTGCTTATCCAGTGGATGTGCTCTTGGTATAGCCAAGAGTCATAATGAGCAGGATAGAAACACTGTGCTGTGTTATCACTTTAAGAGCTACCATTGGCTCAAGTAGATATGCTGGCACAGGTGGAAACTGGGTAGGTGGCATAAAGCTTTAACAAGCAACAGAGAGCACAGCAGTTGGTGTAGCAAGGATGTTTTTGGGATTGATTGTGGGTTGTGTACACAGTGATCAGCTGATAACAGCACGTTCTTCCTGAACAAATATAATGTTCCGTGGAATTAAGGAAAGTCCAGCTGTCATTTGGCAAAAAGCAAAAGCTCTAGAGTTTATTAAACCACAAAACTGATGCAACTTTAAGCTGATGAAAAAAATCTGTCTGATTTGTTTTGCACTCACTTAATATTGCACTATTTGTTATCAAAATATTCACAATAGCTATGCAAAATATGAACTGTGGTAAGTTCTTGCATCTTTTGTCCTGTTTAAATCGTTTAATACCCTCTTACATCACCCGTTCACCTATTTTGTCTTTCAAGGTTTTGCATGTTAAATGATAATATTTCATGTTTATTTTTGTATGTTAAAACAAAAGAAGTTTTGTTGCCAGACTATGCATGTGAGTTCCCCCGTTAATCAGGGCATTAACGTTGTATATCTCGTATGTTCAGAATCTGGCTGCTCACTCATTGAGCAGTACAAGCATGGATTGGTTTTGAACTTAGCTTTCAGGATTAATTATTCAGTGCATTTTTGATGGACCTCTGAAACTGTTTCCCCTGTTGCAATATTAATTGCCTTGCCAAAATGTATTACAGATTTATTTTCAATCATTGAAGGGTGTCACCCACCCCCAACTGAAAATAGGGAATGCAAACAGAGTAAGGAAAGTAAGGAGATTACTGACCTAATGATTGTGATTTCAAGAGATGGATGATCGAAGTGTCAACAGATTTGTGCATTTGTGCTAGTGCCCATAAACATAGACATTTTTCTCTTTCTTTCTCTCTCCCTCTGCTGTCCTTAGGCTATTGTGGTATCAAGAACACAAAGCATAAAATACATTTTAACCCAAGTGGCAGCCATTTGAAAACTCATTTTGTGCTCTCTATTGTTCTTAATGCCTGCCTTTTGTGAATAGATTAAGACTTGTTTACCTTGTTTACCCTTATTTTTCTTAAGACATTGCCTTTTTGGACATTTGGATGTAGAGTGATAAAGGAATAAATTATAGTTGGATTACAGACAAAAAAAAACTGAACAGATGTTCCTATTAAACTAGCAGTTTTCATGAGATGCATTTAGATTACAAAAAAGTTAGTCCAAAATTTAGAGAGTAGATTTGGAAGTTGTTAGTGAAACCTTGTCTCCTCAGGGAGGTCATTCCAAGCCTTTGCAGATTTGATAGCGAAGCAAGGTCACCCTGAGTTTTTAAATTAGATTTGGGTACAGCAAAGAGTGACCTTCCTGATGATCTCAAGCAACAACCGTTGGCTCATAGGTACTTAAAAGCTCAGTGATATAGCTGGGAGCCAGACCAGCAAGTGTGTTAAACATGAATAGTTGAATCTTAAAATCAACCCTGAACTGAAGATGCAGCCAGTGTAGCTCAGCTAAAATATGTGCAATATGCTCTCTCCTGCTGGGAATAAGGCTTTGAGCACCAGGGTTCTGTACTGATTTAAAGCAGGTCAGGTTATGTTTTCACATGCAGTGTGTAATGAGATACAGTTATACAGACACTGCAAATAAAATCTTAATTGTTTCTTGAGCTTGATTTAGTGAAACACGAAACACATAAAAAATAAACAAAAAGGCAGTGTTTTAGGAATCTTGAGTGAAATATGTCACGTCACACAGAAATTTCTGTAGTATATGTAGATACTTTATAGGATGGCTAGTTAGACCCAGTGTGGCTCATTACTCAAAGAAACTGCATTATACATTACATTTCACTTTTTTTTAAAGTAATGTATTAAATTACTTAATTACTCTCTAGAGAAACAAATTTATAACATGTCCTCCATTGTCACATGATTACCATTTAACAATATAAACAATTATTCCACTATTGTAGAAACATGTGCAGGTAAAAATGGAGGCTACTATCCTGCAAGGCCTACTGCTCATCACTGCTTTTGTTAACTCATGCAACGTTCGTGGTAACAGACGTGTGCATATCAACAATGGTTAATATATCGAGTGCAGTAGAGAGTACGACCATGCAGCGTTTAAAGCATGGAAGTACTGACCTTACTTTGAGTTTGATTCTGTAAAAAGTGACAAAAACAATAGCGTACGCTGTACACTGTGTGGGAAGCAAACAAATTTTTACAGCTAAAAAACCCCTAAACTTCCAATCAAGTACTGAGCACGCTGCCATGAAATTCACAGAGAAACCCCCAGATCCCAGACATTGACATTACCCAGACACTGACACACCTGCACCAGGGCAAACCTCCACCTGCTCCACTCCTGCTAAACAGGTGAAAATAGATTTAGGAGCGATAGGACTTAGTACCGCTGAATCTTTGATTTTATTTATTTTCTGCTGTTTTACTTGAATCTATTTGAAAGCGTGAGTGTAAACACAAAAAGTTATTTTATTTTATATGCTGGAATGTTCAAAATAGGTTTAAATTGTCAACAATTTCTTCAAGTCAATGGCTGTTGTATATAATTTAATTTTTGCTTGATGCAATCTGCATAAAGTTAAAAGACTAAAACTAATAAAACAATTTTTAAAAAGAGCCTTTTTCATTTGATTACATTTTATATGATGGATTATGCATAAAAAAATAGAATTGGACTGAAAGGTCTATTGCTTTATTACCTATTCAGCTTGTGTATCATGTTTTTAAAAAATAACTAAGTAACTAATTACTTTTGAAAATAAGTAATCAGTAAAGTAATGGGATTACTCTCCAAAAGTTGATTCTGTTCATCTGGACGTAGCGTTTTGTGGGAGAAACGTTTCGTCACTCATCCAAGTGACTTCTTCAGTCTCTGCTGACTGCACGTTTCCCCGATCTTATAAACAGTACATTTGCATAATGACTGAACCCAACCCAGTGAAGGAACAATGGGCTGACTAAAACCCGCTGACCAAAACCCACTGATCAATGGCCATGAGTACCATTCACAGAGAGTTGGAGAATGGCTGCAATCGCAGCATTGTAAGATGGTGGCAGATGTACCCTTAGGCCCCCTCCTCGATTCAGAGATGGTCTTTCCATTTTCACGTGAATGGCCTCTTTGACTCTGCGCTGCGCTCAAACCAGCGTTCCTCCCCGTCCACGATGTGTACATCCTCATCATTGAAAGAGTGTCCACTGGCCTGTAGGTGTGAATAGACTGCCGAGTCCTGGCCTGACGAGGTAGCTCTTCTGTGTTGTGCCATCCGCTTCGCCAGAGGTTGTTTTGTTTCCCCGATGCATAAATCCTGGGAATCCTCCTGGCACTTAACAGTGTGCACTATGTTACTCTGTTTGTGTCGGTGGACCAATTTTTGGCACAGCGTGTTTTGGGGTTTAAAAGCCACAGAGACCCGGTGTTTAGAAAAAATGTGTCTCAACTGCTCCGATACTCCTGACACGTACGGGATCACTACAGGTTTTCGCTTAGGCCGTGGTTGTCCTTCTCTCCTGGATCGGCTGGAGCTTTCTTTTGGCGTATTCCCAGCTTTGACAAAAGTAAAGCTGGGATAACCACATTTACTCAGGGCCTTCTTGATGTGCAGTTCTTCTGCTTCCCTGGCCGCTGTGTCAGTGGGGATGGTGTTCGCTCTGTGTTGTAGCGTACTGATGACACCCAGTTTGTGCTCCAGTGGATGATGAGAGTCAAACCTTAAATACTGATCTGTATGTGTAGGTTCACGGTACACATCAGCTTTTAGATGTCCCCCATTACTGATGGAAATCTCACAGTCTAAGAAGGCTACCTGCCACTTTTCATATTCTCCCTGGTAATTTGATGTGTTGGTCCACCGAGTTAATGTGATCCGTGAAAACGTCCTGAGATTTGATTTTCACCTAGGTGTCATCCACATATCTGAATCAATGGCTTGGTGGTGTTCCAGGGTAAAGCCCTCTTTTCCACTTCTTCCATGTACAGTAATTAATTACAATGGCCACGATGCGTGAAACTGGGGAGCCCATGGCACACCCATGTTTCTGCCTGTAGAACTGACCCTTGTATGTGAAGTAGGTGGAATGAAGACACAGTTCCAAAAGCAAACACACTTGGTCAATGCTGAGAGTGGTCCTGTTGCTGAGGTTGGGGTCATCCTGTAATCTCATCCTGTAATCTACCTCCAACGCTTCCGTGACTGGGATGCAAGTGAAGAGAGATGTAACGTCGTACGAGACCATGGTTTCATCTGCCTCCATAATGACATCTCTCACCTTCTCAACAGAATCCAAAGTGTTCTGGATGTGGTGCTCAGAGCTGCCTACCAATGGGTTGAGGATTGAAGCCAGAAACTTGGAGATGTTATAGGTGACCGAGTTGATCATACAGACAATCGGTCTTAACAGTAGCACTGCCAGGCTTCTACCTTTCTACCTTTAAAACCCGGAGAGCAGCCAAATGGCTGGTAGGCTTTTAGCTAAGCTTTAGCTTCAGCCAAGTGGAAGCTAAATTGGCTAGTCATTCATATGTAAATTAGGTTGTTACCTGGGAATTCTGGAGGGAGGGGAGTGGGGGTGTGTGATTGAGGGGGTGGGGGAGCTGCTAAAAGCTGTGAACTTCCTTTTGTGTTCGTCTTGATGCATTCTCAATCATCCAGGGAAATAAATCTCCAAAAGTCACCAACTTGGAGTGTTTCAGTTTGCCATCTTAGGGAGAAATCAACACACATGGGTGTATGTCCTTTGTTGCTGAGATTTATTGATAAAAACAGTACAAAAAACCAACCATTTGTACACATATTTACAAATGGCCTGCTGAGTGGTGCACGGAGCATGTTCATTGGTTCATAGACCTCCCTGAACTAATGTCATTTATTGCAATTGTCATCTTGCGGGGGGTTAACAGGGTTCCATCTCTAAATGACTGCTGGTCAGCAAACCTGGGAAACCTACAGATAATTGGAACTATGGCACGAAACCGCTTCCAAGACATCATGCAACACCTACGCTTTGATGACAAGTCCACCCGCAGTGATCGAGCAAAGACTGATAAGTTCGCTGCAATTTCCAGTGTGTGGGGATCATTTGTCACCAACTGCATCACGTGCTACAACCCTGGTCTATATATCACCGTTGATGAACAGCTTTTCCCATCAAAGACTCGGTGCTGTTTCCTGCAGTATATTGCAAGTAAACCTGACAAGTTTGGGATCAAGTTTTGGGTGGCTTGCGACCTAAAATCCAAGTACATTTGCAATGTCTTCCCATATCTTGGCAAGGACCCCAATCGTCCCACTGGGGAGAGACTTTCTGAAAATGTAGTAATGAGGCTGATGGAACCATTCCTAGACAAGGGCAGACATGTTACCACGGACAATTTTTTCACATCGCTTTCACTTGCGCAAAAACTTCTTAGACGGAAAACCACCATCCTCGGCACAGTCAACAAGATTCGCAGGAAAATTCCTCAATCCACTAGACAGACATCTAGACAGACACTCCCTCCAGAATTCCCAGGTAACAACCAAATTTACATATGAATGACTAGCCAATTTAGCTTCCACTTCGCTGAAGCTAAAGCCTAGCTAAAAGCCATTTGG